>NC_056523.1:242780205-242904516 GCF_019175285.1 Sceloporus undulatus
TTTCTTCTTTGTCTAGATTGAATTTGTGTCTTTCTTCTGTGGACATTATACCATTATAATAATATTGTTTTCATAACTAATAAGCATCAGTCATCCCTCTCCATACAACCTACTTCTCTGACTTCCCTTCCCTTTTCTTTCTTTCTCTCTCTCTTCTTCTCCTTCTCCTTTCCTCACAGAATCTGCCCCAAGTTCTTAATGCGCTTCTTTCCTACCTTTTAATTGTAATGTTCTTTTAATATTGTGAAGCTGCTCCAAGTCCCCCTTCTGGGAAAAGAGCAGGATACAAATAAATAATAGTAATAGTAATAATAATAATAATAATAATGGAAAGTTGGAAGGAAACCACCCCCAGGCCCCAATTTTTTTATTCCATACTATTCCAGACCTGCACATCTTGTTGGTTAATATTGTTAATATTAATTCCATCCTCCTCCTTCTCTGCCTGGCTCTTTCCTCAAGAGAAAGCCGAGGAGCAGCATAGGAGCATTGTGAGTGTTCACGCATCCTCATCCTCCACCTGCCCTTCCCCTCAGGAGAAAGCCTAGCAGCAGAGGAGCCTTGTAGGGCAAATATTTGCATGACTTCCTTCTCTAGGGGAAAGCTGGATAGTGGAGGAGCCTTGCTTGGCAAGCATCTGCCCATCCTCCTCCTCATCTGCTCCTCAGGAGAAGGCCAAGCAGTGGAGGAGCCTTGAAGTTGCTCCACATCTTTGTGGGCCATTGACGATCCTTTGGCAGGCTGTATGCATCCCCGAGGCCATAAGGTGTGCAGGCCTGATCCATTCCAAACCCCACCCACTGTGCCTCCACTTTCTGTTTGTTGTTGTTGTGCTGTGTCTTCAAGTCAATTTTTGGTCCTCTGGCTGTTTTGAACTTGAGCTCCTAGAAGCCCAACTCAACCTAGCCAACAGTCAGGAAATCTGGGAGCTGAAGTCCTAAACATCTGGAGGACCAGAGTCTGGGAACCACTGTCCCTAAGTGTATTCACCTATCATAGGGTTTTCTTGGCAGATTTCTTTATATGGTCGTGCTCTACATTTTTGCTGAATAGCCTTCATTTTACAGTGCCTTGTCCTCATTTGTGGCTAGGACATCTGGTCATCCTGACTGGGTAACCTTGGGCAAGTCACACTCTCTTGGCCTCGGAAGATTGCTGAACAAATCTTGCTAAGAAAACCTCATGATAGGGTTGTTTTAGGATTGCCATAAGTCTCAGAGGATGGCAATGACAAACCCCCTTGTAACAAATCTATCCCATTACGGTTGCCGCAAGTCGGAACTGATTTGAAAGCACACAGGAAGAGCAAGCAATGGAGATGGGACCCGTGTCTAAACATGAAATTCATTTTTGTTTCATATATATCTGATGCACATAGCCTGAAGGCAGTTTTATACACAGTATTTGTAATTTGTGCACGAAGCAAAGGTTGTGTACACTGAACCGTCAGAAAGCAAAGGTGTCACTGTTTCAGCCACCCTTGTGGACAACTTTGCATTTTGGAGTATTTGGGTATTCCAGATAAGGGAGACTCAACCTATGCTTAACATTTTGAGATTTCTGAGTAGGTGGGTGGGTGATTTGGTTTGCTTGTTAATGCAGGATTATAGGGGTATGGTGATAGGATTTCCCCCCAGTCTGTTTTAGGAATTAACTCCAGAACCAGAGGGTGGTAAATCCTGGAATTTATAAGGAATATCATTTCTAACGGGTCTTCTTGTTTCCAGGCTCATCTTTTGCATACTGATGTGTCCCATATGTACTTATCATCAAGGCCATTTAGTCCAAACCCTGCACCCTTGTTATGTATTGCCCCCACCCATTGGATTCTTCTGTCCCCCTCCCAAAGTATTTGTTGTTTGCTGAAGCTCTTCTCTGCGTGTGGCATCAAATTGTCTGTCACCTTGTTTCCTCACACATACTTACAAAACTTGCCTGAAATCTTGAATATTTCTCCATTGAAAGTAGTTGTGCTTGTTGTATGTTAGTGGAGCAGACTGATTTTTTTGGTCCCTGACGGTCGACATGTTCTACTTTCGGGAAGCTTTAATTTCAAAGTGCAAGTTTCCTCTATGGTCTAACAGCCACATTAAAATAACATTTGGATACCATAAATGTGTTTACTTTTCACTGAGTCATTCTAATTCATCTTGTAACACTTGTGCTAGCAAGAAAAGTGGTTATTTCTAGAAAGCTGGTGTTCTAGTAGAACATAGATGTAGTTCAATCTTGTACTCCGGCATTGAATACAAATCCAGTACATTCACTGGCAAAGTGCACATCTTATACAGTACCAGGAGAGGAGGCAGTTATGTTTGTTAACTCCGTTCACTTACTCCTATGTATGTATCCATACAGTCAAAAAGACTTTGATGTGGTCAGTAACACATGCTAACTACTGTCTTTTTGTTTCCTTTTGGGGTGGGGAGGATAGTGTTTTGTTGTTTTGTTGTGGGGTTTTGGGAACTGCCAGTAGCTTGGTAGTTTTACAATGATTCCAGCTAGGTCTCCAGCCACTTGTCTGTGGTCAGACTACAACTCACCTAATCCATGGCAAGCATGGCCACTGGTTGGGGTGATGGTTAGGATGATGGGAATTGAAGTCCCAATAAATTTGGAGGCCATGAGGTTAGAGAACAATGAGCCATTGATGTTTATAAGTTCCTTTAGAGAGAAGGTGCAGTTATTGTAAATCCAGCCCTGTCTGTTCTTCATCCATAGCAAAATATTCAAACCTTCCCTTTATGCCCAGGTGATATTTTGGATGATTTGGCTACCATTGATCAGCCTCCTTCATCTCCCAGGGACCTCAGCTATTTTTATTTTTTAAAAATAAAACTATATATCATCCTTCACAATGCTTCTGTCACAGAGTAGACCATCTGGACCGACTGTGTTTGGTCCATAATATCCCAGACTCAACTATTCCTTATCAAGAAACATAGGCTGAGGTTGGTATGTCTGAGGGTCTGTTGCAAAGGACAAGGTGCAAGTATGGGATCTTCCGTAAGCAAAATCATACAGGCTGCAAATAGCTAGCAAAATATCAAGGGCTGGTCTCATCTTGCCTAAAAAGTCCTTTATGGACTTTCATTTATCAGAAGGGATGAAGATTTCCAGATTCTTTGGAGAAACAGATAAAGGCAAGAGATTAATGTTACATCCTACGCCTTCTGTTTTCATCTTGTCCAGGACATTATGCTTACCCACCATTTGTTCAAACCAGGGTGGTCTGGTGGTGAGGTGCTGTGAGCAAAGGAGATTTATGGGTGAATACACCCTGTCATTTAAGTTCCTATAGGATTTGAAGGGACAACACATTTGCCCAGTCATGTTTTGAAGGAAGGTACACCTGTTTACATCAGTTACCACATTGGTTAATTACTGTAATGGCAATGTCAGTTGTCATTAAGCCAACAAGGATGTCTGTGTTTCCTCTGCAAGAACATTTTCTACATATAATACGTGTGCAATCTAATGCCTTCTAGATAACCCTCAATTCCATGGTCACTTGTTAGGGCTTATGGAAGCAATGGTTAAAGGCTAGAGTGCAATACGATTGATTTATTGATGGAAATGCTTTTCTCAGTGGAACATTTGTGTGTCTTCAAAATGTACTGTGGAGGTTTTGGGAACTCATCTGGAGTGGTTTTACAGGTGGTAAGGAGAGTGAGGTGGGGAGGGGAAGAAAGTCCCATGCCTTGGCAAATGGTTTGTTTTGAATTAACATTTGAATTAATCCCTAAATATTGAGAGTGCAATGCCAGGTTGCCATCCAGAAAGTATCCTAAGACTATCTTCTTAGGACCATCATACTGAGAAGCCTACAGGCAAGATATGTAGGTAGTAACCTTCCAACACAATTGCCTCCCAACAGCTGATATTTCATTATTTAAAGTATTTTTACCCTGCCTTTCAAACAAAATCCCTGGTCCACATGCTTCCTTTGAACATAGAAGTTCCATGTTATTTGTTCATACGAAAATATTTTGTGCTGTTTTTAAGTTTAACAAAATTCTTAGGGCACCTCAAAGTGTTTGAGAAACAATATCAATTAAGTATCAGTTTATAATATGTACATTAACATAGCAAAGCAGTAGATCAAAGAACAAGGGTCTCTCTCTCTCTCTCTCTCTCTCTCTCTCTCACACACACACACACACACACACACACACACACTTTCTTGAACAACAAAAACCTTTCTCCCTCCTCAAATATGTATCCTCTTTTATCTTGCCCAAAAGGCACCTGGACCAACCAGGTATATATAACTGCTGCTTTGTTTCCATTAATATAGGTATACAATTTCTTCTTCTTACTTGGCACGTGCTTTTGACAATTGTACTGATGGGGTTGAATGTTGAGTTGTTGCTGTGGATGGCATCCTACATCTTGCTTTTTTGCTTTTTGTTTGGGGAAACCACATAAAATCCACTGTGTATGAGCAAACAATTGCAAAGACTAACAAATGAAAGAGTAATTGCAAAGACTAACAGAGAGTCTGTGGCATTCTTTCAAACACATTCTTTATATTTTCTCCACCCCTTTAATACAATTTGGCAGAAAGTGTTGACTGAAGACAGCACTAATAATCTAGAGGCAAGTGGCAGGATTTCAAAAGCAGCTTCATGGACAGAAATGAGGCCATAAATGGATAAAACTACTCCAAAACAATTTGTTGTATAATTTTTTTTCTAATTTCCCCCCCAATCAGCTGTAGATTCATGGAAAGAATGAGAGATGCCTCCAAAGTTCTCACAGTGTAGTCCTAGCCCCCATTCCCACTGGGCACAAAAAACAACATATATTGTTGCGATTCTGGCTTGAATTTTTTTTCCCGAGTCCTAATCGAATCTGGTCCTTCGTTCCCGTTAGGAAAGGCTGCAAGATGACTCGATTTATTTTGACCCAATGTTTTCGTTCAAATTGGAATTTTTCCCGCTGTATTTTAAAGTGGAGTAATTTGCTCCCCATTTCCATTGCCCTTCCAGAACCTCCTTTTTTTTAAAAGCAGCTGTCAATCAAGCACTTAGGTGATTGGATGTCACAGTGACGTCAGTTGCTTCAATGCATTTTGGCGCGGCCTATTTTTGTTCCCCATTTCCATTTGCATCTTTCAAACCTGTTTTTCTGTTTTGTTTTGTTCTTAAGCAGTCAATCAATCGCTTAGGCGCTTTTAGTCCCTTTGCCTCCCAAGGTCTCCTATGTCTTCCCAGAGCCCCTCTGGGAAAAGGGGGAAGGAGCCTCCGTCCCCCCAAATCCCTTTGCCTCCCCCATTGCTCCCTGGGCTGTCTGGGGGGCCATCGAGCAGGCGTGTAATAATAGTTTTAAAATGGTGTTCAATGGGTCTCCTCACACATTGGTCTATGAATGTGGAGCAGGGGGGAGGTTGCAGGGGGGCATAATGTGTTTACTGTGTTTGGAGGTCAGTGTAGCAGTTTGCTATGTTTGGACACCTGACAGAGCACCTAGGCGATTGAAAGCTTAATTTTTTTAAAAAAATCTACACATGCAATTGCCTTACCCTGCTTCCCACTCCACCGGAGGAAAGGCTATGCAAATGGGGGGAAATGGCGCCAGTAATGCAGGAAAGAGAACAAAGTGGGTGACACCCCCAGGCCAGCCTCTTGAGCACTGCTCCTCCCATCCCCAAGTTCCTGAATCGGACACCCTTGTTGTTCCCATTCATTTGGTGCAGGAGGTGCAGGAAAAACCTCCGAAAAAGTACAGACAAATTAACCTGGGTTCAAGCCCCTCTGATTCTGGTTTTCCCTGGAAAAATCAATTACATGGGGATCAGATCTGAATTCCAATGGGAATGAAATCGGTGCTATGAGGATCGAATGCACGCTCAAATGATGCCCACATAATCCAAGTCTTGATCTGCTTTATAAACCTGTGGGAATGGGGCCTTAGTATGACCCTTGTCAAAGCTTATTCCAAAGGCTCAGATTAAAATTCAAGCCGAGGGGGGGGGGAATCCAGTTTACCCAATTAGTCATCTTAAATCTTTTTTTGTTCCCTTTATATTATGCTTACAACTCTGCAGGAGCAGTTGTAGTGGCACTACGTTAAGAGGCAGAGAAGCCAGGGTTGCATTTTGGGAGCTACAGTTTTCATAAGAACTATAGCTACTCTGTGGGGAAATGCTACATTTCCCAAGGACCTACATCTCAAGGCACAATGACAGAAAAGGAGAGAGTTTATCTGTTTCCTTTCCTTTCTTTTTTAAAAACACCATTAAAAACTCTTTCAGTATCAAAAGCAGTTGCTTGAAACTGTTCTGAGTAATCCTCAGAAGGTCCCTTGGGAGATTTTTGGTTTACCTGTGCCTGTTAAGCAGAGGAAGAAATTAATTTATCAACTGCAGGTTTCAGTAACTGAAATCTGGAACTGACTTGTTCTGTATCACATTACAAAGGTTGTCTTCATGGTTTTGTATCCTATTACAACACCTTGTTAACTCATTTCAGCTTTGGATGTGTTTACATAATCAAGGGCAACTTGATGGTCCAAGTTACCATAATCAGATGCAAATCTTTTCTCAAGTTGTCTATTTCTGTGTCTGGTTACATTTTTGTTTCCTAAGAAAGAAAGCCAGGTTGATCAGTCTTTCTCCTAACTGATCTTTGAAATTAGAGAGCATTTTGGGCAACAAAACAAAAAGTGAGTGTGAGATAAAAAAAATCTGTTAAGCTATCTTTTAGGTGCTTTAGATTATTTGATCACCTTACCTTTCCTCCCATGTTTCCCTCATCTTATTATTTTTATCTATTTTAACCAGATTTTCCTCTAAAACTCTTGAAGTGATATATGTGATTCTCTCCTCATCCTCTTTTAAACATCACAGCAACTCTTTCAGATAGAGTAGTCTGAAAAACAACAATTGGTTTAAGGTTAACTGGTTAATTTCGTTGCTATGTATACATTTGACCCTATTTCTGTCTTGTTGTATAACAGTTTCTGATCATGTTGGCACAAGTTGTTAAAAGACATGACAGTTCCTAGTTAATCAGCATTTCTGTAAATCTCATATTCCTCAATTTCAGCTAGCAAACACAATTGCTTCTTCATTATAACAGTGATACAATTGGTGTATTTGAAATCATTCCCACTGCTAAAGTGTCTGTTTATATCTTGTATTGATTACTAGGATCTGCTTGCAGACTTTCCTCATTCTGAAGTTCCTTGTGTTAGTTTCTTGTTTCCTTGTTTGTTGTTACTTTTAAACTTCCCATTGTCTTGTTCCTACTTAGTTCTTTTTTATTTTGCCTTTAGGCACACTTCTGCAACTGCTGATCCTCTTCTTTGCTTTATGGTATCTATCCACTTATAGATATAAGTGGATATTCCCCGGAGTGGTAGAGCAATCACCTCCTTGTTGATCATGGGGGAAGGTGTCCCCTTCTGACTTCAGCAGAAGCAATTGCGATGGCCAGGCTTTCCCAGGGATCTGCTTAGCTGGAAAAGATGGCCACAGCTTTTCCAGCTAAGCAGATCCCTGGGAAAACCTGGCCATCGCAGTTGCGTCTGCTGAGGTCAGAAGGGGGCACTACTGCCACAGCAGTAGTGGTGACATGGCAACGAGGAGGATGGACCAGTAGGGGCATTGTGCTGTTGGCCCATATGGCCCATGGCACAATGACACAGCTTCACACCAGATTTGGCCAAGTGCATGTATTCACTGTTGTGGTTGATCTGGAGCCAGTCTGGGGAATAATGCTCAGGACTGTCTCTTGATTAAATAGCTGGTGCAGATACACCCCAAAAGGAGGAAACAGTAGAAAAGGGAGCTTATACATTGGGCAAGAAGAATGTCCACTTTGTAGGGACTCTTTAATGGAGCATGCATATGGGTTTGTTTGTTTTTTAATTTCAGCATTTTTAAATGTCTTGCTCCTTAGGAAATTAAATTATATAAATTTAATGGTCACACCCCAAAATGCCTTTTCTCTTCCTGCCAATTTTTACCCTTGTAACCCCCCTCACATCTATATGCAGACATTGCACTCCTCTGTTGCATGCCCCTCGGTAGCAGCATTATTAAGAGTGTGTGTGTGTGAGAGAGAGAAAATTAGTGTGAGAGATAACACAGACTCACACCCCAAAAGAGGTACTGAGAGTGTGTGAGAGGAATAATGTGTGTATTACTGTAAGAGAGAAAGAGTGTCACAATGTACATGTTAGAGACAATTCGCATGTGAGAGAGTTTGAGAATATGTGTGAAACATGTTTTAGGAGGGAGGGAGACTATGACTTGCGAGTGTGTATGTAAGAATTAACTGGCTAAGATGATGTGAGGGAGAAAGCAAGCAAGAAAAAGCATTCAGTGGAGCCCATGTGTGCCTGTGAGTGAGAGAGAAGTCTGTGTATGTCACAAACAAAGGAATCTTGTGTAGCACTTTCTGAAGTTAAAAGAAGTTCCTCTCAGAGATATGGGTCAGCTAGTCAGAGAATTAGTATGAATGATCCCCTGTGAGGGTGTGAAAGAAATAGAGTGATAGAAACAGTGTGAAAGAGAACATGTGTACACATGAGAGTGCTGGGAGACATAAAAATGAGGTTTCTTGGAAGTTGGTTCTGCTAGGCCCCCAGATCTTCCTCCATCCCCATAACCTCTAATCATTGCCCAAAGGCTTCTTTGTTTACCCCCCCCCCCCAATTTGGCCATGTCCACCCAGCCCCTGTCCCACCCATCTTACTGGACCACAGGAGCATCTTGTCACGCACCTCCGACTGCGAGTAAGACTCGCTGGTTGTCTGGCCAGGAGGGTGGAGGTGGAGGCATAAGACAGTGATGAGCCCAGCCACACACTCTGCTCCTGTGGCTTGCAGAAAGCAGTGCACTTGTCTGACATGCTGTTCATTCAGGAGTGGAGCCACCAAGGCCACTTCTCTGCATCTAAGGGGCTCCAGCCAGAGCCAGGTAATGACGCCAACCCTGAGCAAGAGGCATTGCCAGCCTCTGTCACTTTTGGGGCTATCATGGATGCTGTCTCTCCTTCAACCTAGGGCATACTGAATTGAGTGGGTGCACTGGTTGGGGCTGCAGCAGTATCTTGTCCTGAGAATCAGGGCAATGATGGGACAGGTGGGGGAAGAAGAAGCAGAGGCTCGGGATGAGCCCCACCATAGGCTGAACTTCTCCCTTTTCTTCTATTTCTCCTCTCTCAGCCAGAGATGGCTGCTCCAAGCACCCTTTTCACCTTTCTCTTCCTTCTGCCCCTCTAGACAGAAAAGAAATTGGGAAGCAAGGGAGGAAGAGGGATCAGGGCCTCCAAGTCTCCCACTCCCATGAGCAACCCTTTCACATGATCCCTGAGCAGTCTGCCTCACAATTTGGGGATGACTGGTATAGCAGACTCCAATGTTATATCTGTTTCAAGCTAAAATACCAGTTAAATAATACTGTAAAATTATAGTCCTTAATACCCTTCTACTTAATGCCAAATACACTTAGTCAATAGTTGATTGCTATACCCTGATATGTTACCATATTAAAAGAATAGAATGGGACTTTCTTTGGTGGAACAGTATTGATTCACACTATGTTTCACAAATATAACCTAGGAAGCCAGAGTGTTCTGAAATGCACTGTGCTCTCGGCTTTTATTTTTAACACAGAAATCTGACTCGAGGGAAGCTACAGGTCCTTGCAGTTAGTTATCTCTTTGATCCAGCTGAAAGGCCACCCTGAAAGGCAGTTGCTGTCTGTTCCCTCTCATGCCAATTAAGGATCTGAACTTACAGTTAAATCCACATGCGTCAGATTCTTTCATCTTTATGGGGAATTGGCTGATTTCCATTTAGTACTACCTGTACATCTGTAAACGTTATGGGGCCTAACTATAGCTCTCAACTGGTGACAGGTTGCTGGTAAGACCATACCAAGCATGATTGCACAAGGTTTTTGGTGCATGAATTGGGTCATATTTTCCCCATTAATTTTAGTGGAGGTAGTTCACTGACCAGGATAACTAAGACGGAGACTTTTATTAATAATACTAGATGCTTAAATATATATCTGTATTTCAGAGAAATTAAATTGTTGCTCTGAAATATTTTAAATGAATAGATTAATTTCATTAAACAAAGTTTGTTTTCTGCAATGTTTTTGTAAACTTAGGTTTATTTTACTAGATTGCCACTTAAGGTCCGTAACCCACTGAGTGGCACATACAATTTCAGGTCATAGATCCAGTAATAATTGGACATAACAAGAAGTGGTTTAGATGCAAATGTGCATCCACATACATATCTGTGTACACATCACATGTGTATGCATAAAGTTAATTACTACATTAATCAGAGTTAATTAGTTGGAAAGCATTGTTCTTTAAAGCCTCATTCCTACTGACCTTTTTGCGCTGGAAGGAACTGGGAAGATTTGGTCCCCCCCCCAATCCCTCCGGAAGCAAGTGCCCACTACCTCAATCAGGGTATTTTAACTCTGAATGCCCTCTAAGCTCCTGTGGAGAAATCGGTTTAAAATGAAGGTGCCTTTGCTGTCAATCAAATTCAGTTCCGCTTTCGTCATAGGTGACGTTTCCTGCACCCATTGGGCATTTGGAAGTGTGCTTCCCCCCTCCTTTTTTAAAAAAACCAGTCACCAGTATGCACATATTTTGTCAAATTTAAAAACCTCCTCTGTGTGTGTGTGTGTGTGTGTGTGTGTGTGTGTGTGCTGTGGGTATTTTGGGTCACTGCAGGTTATGGATCTTCCCTTGGCCCTGTTTTCAACCACAAAATGCAATCTAATGCCATCTCTGCATCCTGCATCCTCCTTCCTTGCTACCCCAGAGTGCCTCATACACATGTATTAATTAATTAATTAATTAATTCCTCACCTCGGAATGCCGGAAGAGGATGCCATGCATTCTTTGCTTTCCCTCAGCTATTCCTGAATTCCTTACAGACAGTAGCAAAAGCATTCTGTATCAATTTGCCAAATTGGAAAGAGAAACGTTTGTAACATTTGCATTGTAGCATTCGCAAAGAAAAAAAGCCTCCTGCAAAATGCTGTGCTGCTGGAAGCAAGGAAATGAAAGGGAAAGTGATCAGGCAGACAGCCACATTCTATCTATATATCTATCTACCTGTATCAAAAAACATGTGCATAGTCTGTCAAAAATAATTTTAAAAAAGTAAAGAGAGAGAGAGAAAGCTGACTGGTGCAAGAGGGAAGCTTGTTCCGTTCTGTGCCCTCCTTCTGACCTAATTCCCTCCCCTGAACTTGACCCTTTGTCCTACTCCTTCCTTCTCCTCCTCCTGCTCCGTTACCCAGATTGCCCTCCATGGCCCCCTTCTTCCCCCCGGCTCCTCCATCCTCCTCCTCCTGCTCCTCCTTGGTGACCGATTCTCTTGCCACCCTTTGGCTCCTTCCTTCTCCTCCTGCTCCGTTACCCCAATTGCCCTCCATGGCCTCCTTCTCCCCCCCCCAGCTCCTTCATCTTCCTCCTCCTCCTTTGTCACTCTTGCCACCCTTTCTCCAGTTCCGCCCTCCGCCCTCCCTCTAAATCCCTCCCCTGAACTTGCCCTGATCATGATTGGGGGCAAGTTCATATTTGCCGAACCCATTTGTTTCCCCAAAAGATACAGCTTTTACCCCGATTCCAAATGACCCGCGCTAAGGGGCATTTGCCTTGAAATGGTTGTGGAAACCTCTGATTCACTTGTGGGAGATTCAAGGCGAATATGAACTTCACATGCATAATTCGGTTCCTGATCTGGGGTAAAAGGTAGTCTGAATGGCCCCTCAGTATCTCATGCCTAATAAATTGGTTGATTAAGTAATGCTATTGTTTAAAAAAACGTGGTTTTCCATAAGTCGGAAATGACTTGAAGAGACATAACAACAAATAGTTTGTGGACTTCGACAATATTGTTATATTTGGAGTAAACTTTCTTTTCTTACTTTGTTTTAAATCAATTGGATAGAGCAAGTTCCAGAATACATCGACCACATATTTAGCTAAATATTTTATTTATTATTTAGGCAAGCTTTTGAATAGTGAATTTTATGGAAGCGTAGTGTACGTGTAAATGGTCTGTTTTATAATGTTTTTGTTTTATTTTTTATTGAAACCACATTTTAAGTATGTTTAAGTGTTTTAATGGTTTTCTACCATGTTTTTTTAAACAATAGCATTACTTAATTCCTTTTTACCTTTTGTACATAAATGTTTTAGCTGTATCTTTTTAAATTATTGTAAGATGCCTTGAATCCCATTTGGGAGAAAGGTGACATATAAATTCTGTAAAATATTCTTTTCTTTGTTTCATATAGATTGGAAGATTGATTATAGGCCAAAATGGCATTTTATCTACCCCTGCAGTGTCATGCATTATCAGAA
Source organism: Sceloporus undulatus (assembly GCF_019175285.1). Taxonomy (NCBI): domain Eukaryota; kingdom Metazoa; phylum Chordata; class Lepidosauria; order Squamata; family Phrynosomatidae; genus Sceloporus; species Sceloporus undulatus. The sequence goes on from NC_056523.1 coordinate 242,792,559, forward strand.
AGATCAAAGCAGCTGGTGGGATTATTTTGACAGCTAGTCACTGTCCTGGAGGACCTGCAGGAGAGTTTGGTGTCAAGTTTAATGTTGCCAATGGAGGTATGTATTTTAATAATACATCTATTCAAAATAAACTCAGAATTGTTTAGAAAACAGATTGACGGTAAAAGCAGCTTGGTTATGAGCATTAAGTTCTTAAAGTAATTTATAGCTTCAAATATGTTTCTTCATTTTTCTAAGAATTCTACATTTTTAGTAGCTACAGGATATTTTGGGTAAATGTTCATCATTTAAGAGGCCTGAACATTTTGGCAACTGCTTTTTAGATAATGTATATTTTATAAGCCATTGAATGTATTTGGCATCTTTTGCACATACTATGGTGATCTTGGGCAAGTCACACTCTCACTTCAGAGAAAAGCAAAGGCAACCCGCCTATGAACAAATATTGCCAAGAAACCCCCATGATAGGTTTGCCTTAGTGTCATCATAAGTCACAAATGACTTGAAGACACACAACAACAACAACAAATGGGACTTAGGGTAATGAGCCCCCTTTTTAACCACATAGGCACTGTGTGGATGACCACATGAAGTGTTGCTTTGCTATGTAGGTTACTGTAGATGTTTGCTAGAAAACCATCAAAAGTTTAGGTCCCAATCCAGCTCTAGTTTGTTAATTTAACTAATTTATACTCTTTGTTTCACTGCATGCATTTATGTCATGCATAACAACTTATAATTCTCATTATGGATATATTTCCTCATTCACATCAACAGGCATATCCACTTAATTCAGTAGGATTCAAAGAAACATTGCAAAGTCATATGGGATGTACATATATTCTGGTAAATTGTGTATGTAATTCTGCCTTTCTTGATCAGGCTATTTTAGATTAAAGTTTGATTGAATAACATTGTTTTCATATCTTCTGTTACTGTTTATTGGAACATTGAAACCAAGAGGTTTGATTTATTTTTCCAGAAAACCAAAGATAAGAAACTTAGGTTATTGACCCTGTACAGTTTAGGCTAATTCTAATGGGAAGCATTGCAGAGGCCAAAAGATTTATGATAGAACTTGAATGTACTGCTGAAGTCTGTTCATGGTATTTTAAGTGTTTTGTTATGGAATGAACAGATATAGGATGGGTGACACCTGACTGAATGAGACTACATGTGAAAGGAATCTGGGAGTCCAAGTAGACCACAAATTGAACATGAGTCAACAGTGCGATGCGGCAGCTAACAAGGCCAATACAATTTTAGGTTGCATCAATAGAAGTATAGTGTCTAGATCAAGGGAAGTTATAGTGCCACTCTATTCTGCTCTGGTCAGGCCCCACCTGGAATATTGTGTCCAGTTCTGGGCACCACGATTTAAAAAGGATGTTGAGAAACTGGAGCGTGTCCAAAGGAGGGCGACCAAAATGGTGAATGGTCTGGAAACCATTTCCTATGAGGAACGACTTAGGGAGCTGGGGGTGTTTAGCCTGGAGAAGAGAAGGTTAAGGGGTGATATGATAGCCTTGTTTCAATACTTGAAAGGATGTAATATTGAGGAGGGAGCAAGCTTGTTTTCTGCTGCTCCAGAGACTAGGACCCGGAGCAATGGATGCAAGCTACAGGAAAAACGATTCCACCTCAACATTAGGAGGAACGTCCTGACAGTAAGGGCTGTTCAACAGTGGAACAAACTCCCTCGGAGTGTAGTGGAGTCTCCTTCCTTAGAGGTCTTTAAACAGAGTCTGGATGGCCATCTGTCAGGGATGCTTTGATTGTGATTTCCTGCATGGCAGGGGGTTGGACTGGATGGCCCTTGTGGTCTCTTCCAACTCTATGATTCTATGAATACACCAGTTTATCTTCTTACCAAGAGAAATGACTATTCACTCAAACTATTATTTTGAGCATTTTCAGATACTGATACATAGATTATTTATATGTATATCTTCAGGACCAGCTCCAGATGCCGTTTCTGATAAAATTTACCAAATCAGCAAAACCCTTGAAGAATATGCTATTTGTCCTGACCTGAGAATTGATTTATCTCGAATAGGAAGACAAGAATTTGATCTGGAAAACAAGTTCAAGCCTTTCCGGGGTATTCCATTCTTTTTTATAATATGGATCCTATTATGATAAGAATTCCTAAAAGAGTTAGATGTTTTGCTGGTGTTGTAATGTTTTCTAGTTAAAATTGGAACTGGTCAGTGGGAACTGTGAATTGCTGTCTCCCAAACCTTGTGCTCTTGCAAAGTTGGAATCTAGGCCCTTCCTGTCTCTGGGAATAGTTTTCTCCCATGATCACTTGAAGAATCAAGGGAATAATTAGTACAGAATGTACTATTTTGGAGTTGACCTTACTCAGACTATGATTGACTGACAGCTATCCAAATCTCTAATTGTTTGTGTCAGTTTATATTGTTTCACTATTTCATGCATTCTAATTCTAGAACATTTTCACCAATAATTTTAGTTTTTAGCTTTAGCTTGATGGCATTCAAGTTCTGTGTTTAGATTCTGCAGCATTTGTTTTATTCTACAGAATGTTCTTGGTGGTTGGCCTTGTTGTGTTATGTTAGGCACATGAATATGCTGTTTGGTTTTTTATAGCTCCTGTTTGTTTGCTATTCTTGTTGTTGTTTTACTAGCTTTCCCTCATTCTGTTGTTTTTATCTTGTTTTGTTCTATTGTTTGCTGTGTGCTGATTTGAACAATTTATTGTGAAAGGCAACAGAGTAATTTAACATATAATCCAGCTACAATTAAGCATCAAAAGTACTTACTGTAGTCTTTCCATACTGTGTGTTGGATGGATAGTGCCCATTATAAATACATGGTTAAATCTTAATGCCCTTTCATCTTGCTTGACAGCCTTCATGTTTAAACCTAATAACAAACATTTGTTTGTTTCCAGAATATTTGGAAAGTTGACAATAGTAGGTCTTTAATATATCTGACAGTAATAGATTCATGCTATGTAATAGATTCAGGCTTTGGAATGCCCTTAAAGACATGGGAGTGCCAACACATCTGATAGTCCTGATGAGGAATCTATACTTGAGACAAGAGGCTACTGTCAGAACAGAACATGGAGAAACAGAATGGTTCCCAATTGGCAAAGGGGTCAGACAAGGCTGTATCCTTTCACCCTATCTGTTCAACATGTATGCAGAACATGTTATAAAAAAGCAAGCTTGAACACAGAAGAAGTAGGAGTGAAAATAGGAGGAAGGCATATCAGTGATTTAAGATATGCAGATGACACCATAGTACTAGCAGAACACCTACTAAGGAAGATCAAAGAAGAAAGTGCAAGGGCAGATTTAATGTTGAACCTAAAGAAAACAAAAATAATAACCACTGAGGACCTTCACAAGTTCAACCTAGACAATGAAGAAATAGTAGTAGTAAAAGAATTCCCATACCTCGAATCAAACATTGATAGAAATGGGGACTGCAGCCAGGAAATCAGAAGAAGATTAAGAATGGGGAGGGTGGCTATGAAAGGACTAGAAAAGATTCTAAAATCCAAAGATATACATCTCAGTACAAAAGTTAAAATCATACAAACCATTGTATTTTCTATTACCATGTATGGATCAGAGAGCTGGATAGTTAAGAAAGATGACAGGAAGAAAATTAATTCATTTCAGATGTGGTGCTGGAGAAGAGTGGTGAGGATCCCATGGACAGCCAAAACAAATGGGTCCTAGAGCAGATCAAGCTGGAAACCTCCCTGGAAGCCAAGATGACCAAACTGAGACTGTTGTATTTTGGACACATCATGAGAAGGGGGGACTCACTGGAAAAGACAATAATGCCAGGAAAGATGGAGGGAAGTAGGAAGAGAGGAATGCCGCATGCTAGATGGATGGACTCTGTTAAGAAGGTCATGGGTATGGGGCTGCAGGAATTAAGCAGAGCAGTAGAGGACAGGGGACTTGGAGATGTCTCATCCATAGGTCGCCATGAGTCGAGATCGACTCAAAGGCAGTTAACAACAACAACAAATAGATTCATGCTCATGTGGCTGTTCTCTGCATGAGTCATTGTGGAACTGTTAGGTCCTACTGTGTCTGTAGAACAGATTTTCAGTTATTCATGAACAAAATATATTGACCGACTAGAAATCTCTCTAACTTTCTCTCCAATGTGCAGTTGAGATAATAGACTCAGTGGAGGTCTACCTCAACCTTCTGCGGACTGTCTTTGACTTTAGTGCCATTAGAGGCTTACTAACGGGGCCAGGTCAACTCAAGATCAGAATTGATGCCATGAATGGAGGTAAGGAGAACCATTTTTCATACAACATGTAAAAATATCAATATAGTGGAACTAAAGTGTTGGTTTAAAGCATGAAAATAATGGCTAGATTATTCTGAACAATAATAATTTCATTTACAATCCTAAACATGCTAGAGAGTAAGCTTGCATTAAACAAATTAGTTGGATTCCCAACTAAACTTCGGCATACTTGTACTGTTATATGTTAAATACTCAGTATGTTTACTTATCTCAGTACAGTGTGACCTTGATATACGTGGGTGATCCTTTCCAGACCCTCCCACAGATACCAAAATCCACTGGACCTCAAGTCCTGTTGTCCCCAATGGCAGAGCGTGCATGTGGCTGTACTGTCATTAGCGACAACGCGACTTCAGGTGAAGTCCTGTTGTCCCTAATGGTGGCACGGCTGTGTGTACATGCTGTCATTGGGGAAAACGAGGCATTGCCATCTGTGGATGCTTAAATACGCAGATGGGAAGTCCGTGGATAGCAAGGCACCAATGTATTATTTGTTCTATGGTTAAGGCAGAACCAGAAACTGAGGAGTAGTGGCATAGTAGGGTCTCCTAGTGAGTTCCTGACTGAGGCCACATTTTAGGGAAGTGAGCATTACTCACATTTCTTGAGTTCAAAATAGGATTGTTTTGAATTGGTCATAATAAAATAGTAATCATTGAAATACACAAGATTTTACTGTTAGAACATAAAAATGCTTGACAGCATTAGGTTATTCTGTATATACCGTACATTAAAGTTATCAGTTGTATCTGTAGGACTCTTAATGTTCAGAATTCCTTACCATAACAGGTTTCTGGCAACCCTAGGTGCAAGCCTGTAATACCTCTTCAATGACTTTAGATTTGAAATATGCACTGATGGAGTAATATTACATGACTGTGTAATCTCTGAAATGTATATAGTGGATTCTATGATTAAACGTTCTTCCATAGCAGAAGTTTTCCATTGTGGGATGACTGTAAGGTGCAGACACTTTCTAATATACAGCCCATCCCTGTACCGCATGCTTCTCTGCTTGTTTAATTGTCCTTATACTTATCTGAAAAGACACAAGTGGTTTATTATGAATGGATCCATAGTGAATGCTGCCAAAAGTCTCATTAGGTAGAAGTGGACATGTTCAGTACCATTGAAGATTTTTGTGCTCTCTACTGGTGGCTCATCATATTGAAAATAGAAATAATTCACAGAAACCTGCTCTGTTTTTAACCTCTTTCAGAAATTATAAAGGGGAACATGATATCCAGTTTAATATAGATAATAATAATATTCCATTTCTGTTATATAAATGGAGGATGTTTATCTGGGATGTAAATTCAAAGGAGGTTTCTAAACTATTAGGCTAATTCTTTTTTCAGTGATGGGTCCCTATGTCCGGAGAATCCTGTGTGATGAATTAGGAGCTCCTGCTAATTCTGCAGTTAACTGTGTTCCTCTGGAGGATTTTGGTGGCCAGTATCCTGACCCAAACCTTACATATGCAACTTCTTTGCTGGAGGCGATGAAAGGAGGAGAGTATGGATTTGGAGCTGCTTTTGATGCTGATGGAGTAGGTATTTGGGGAAAGCTAGATTTGGTGCAAAAGAGTTGTCTTTATTGTGTTATGTACAACATTCAGGAAAGAGCTTTCAAAAAAAATATCCAGCTGTTTTTAATAATCAGATAAATTGAAGTTCTGAGTACTAGCTGAAACATTGAAAATCTCTCTACTGTTTTCCAGACATAAACATGGACTTAGCACTAAATTATTTAAAGTTTTGAAAGGTAGCATGTGCTTACTTCCAAAGTTACAAGTGAAAATTGTGAGCCATTTACTTGGTATTGTAAAGAAAAAATGCTAATTCAGTGTTACACAGATGTCTAGATAAAGGTATTTCTTACATAAATGTCCAAGATGTCTTACAGTTGGAATACCACATGTAAGTCATAGGGTGTGACAAACACACATGCATCTGTTTTGCTAATCCCCAAATAAGAGTTTATGGCATGTTGTAACACATTAGGTAACACTGGTAAGGGTGTCAAGCTGATAAGCACAGTTTAGTCAAATAAGTCCAGTACAGAAGCTTCAGTTAAAGCCTGCTTCCATTTCCTTTTCATCTTACGATTCCCATAGTCGTTATTATTCAGTTTCAAACATTTTCTGCAGCCAGAATATTAAGAGGAACCTTATGGGGAAAAGACAACAACAAAACAGGAAGAACTAGATCATGACAAGTCAAATATTATTTTATCTCCTTTTTTTGTTTTTAAAGAAAATTATTTTTGAGACACAGGTCTGTTTATATTATGTACTAGCTGTACCCGGCCACACGTTGCTGTAGCTCAGTCTGGCCAAATGGAAAAGAATGAAAAGAGAAAGTGCACATTTCTAAAATATGCAATTTCACAATGCTTGTGGTCATACAATATTTTTTGTTGTTCCATTGTCTGTGTAGATATAGAGATTGTCTGGTTTGCCAACTCAACAACACATAACATATAATTTTCCACATGAGAAGCAATCCATGTCTAGATCTAAACCGCACAGTTCTAAAGAATGGCTCTCAGCTTTGTTCATGGTGACTGCAAACGAACTGGAAATTGCAATCTCTTAAATTGAAATGGCATATCCGTTGGGGTGTGTTATGTCCAACAGATGGTGCTGTTTTAAAAATATGTTTTTACATGTCACAGATGTGACATCTATATATAAAAACATGTTAGGTATATAAAAACATGTGTGTATTGGAATGGAACGTTGTGTCAAAGTTTCAAAGCAATCGGTGAAGAACTTTCGGAGATTTCAGATTTTGAATAAACGAACATTTACATTTTTATTTATATAAAAGATTGTTATGCTTTTAGTCTGTGTGGTGATTACTGCATGGTAAAAGATTCTGAAGAGAGCAAGACCACTTCAATATTCCTAGATGGTAACCAAGCCAAGCCAGACAAACTGGTTCTGATTTTTTGGGTGATCAGACTGGGAACACTCATTCTGATTGTCTCAGACATTTTGAACCTTGATTGGCTAATGGTTTACCCAGTTTTTTAAAAAATCTAATATGACATTTTGAAGGCTTAGTTCAGTTGTGGAGTTGTATGGTGGGTACATTATAGATGTGTAAGACAAAACAAATGAAAATCTGAAAGGAAAATGAAAAAGTGTGATAAATATAATTTACTGATGGTTATGGGTAAATTTTAATTTGGCTGAATGAATTTAGGTCATGTTACTGGGGTAAAAAGTTAAGGGTTGTGACAACTGTCTCTAAGTAATTATTGAAAAAAGCCCAATGAATTAACAATCATTAGTACTATAAAACAATATTATTTTAATAAATGCTTCAACTTAATACTTTAGCCTGTCTCAGGTCACTGTATTCTATTTTATGCTGAATCCTAGAGCACCAGTCTTCCTGAAAACTTTTTAAAAAATTGATGGCAGTAGAAATGTATTTATTATTTATAACGGCTATCAGAGCGGCTATCAGAAATGAACTGGATTAAGGTATTCCAGGCTACAGCTACAAGGTAGTTCCATAGCTTCAAAGGCCTAAAAGCCTAAAAATGTCTGTAGAGGTGTAACCAAGAGAAGTGATTCCCGGGGGGGGGGGCATTTTTTTATACCTTTGGTATGGATGATGTAGACTGTTTCACTTCAGGTTGCACTTCCATTTTAGGAAAACTTAAATGCAGATCTTGCCCTTCTGTATGCTATGCGCAGATCTGCAGGGTAATAATTCTTGCGTGGTGGATGGACAATTGCCAGGGTATGAGCTAATAAGCAAGAACTGCTGGAATTTCTCTTTTTTCATTACAGGACCTAAAATAGAGAGAAAAGGAGGAGTGGATAATCTCACTCTTTGTCAACAGGTCTAAGTGATTGTATAAGATTCAAAATTTATCTCCCAGACTTAGGTAAAAAATACTGATAAAAGATATCCTCAAACTAGATTGATGGGCATTTTTTTCTGATACAGTCTTCTAATACCACTATGTGTTAACAAGTGTGTGTAACACCACTATAGTGTTATTAAGAAAGCGTATGAGTAAGAAAGAGGCTTTGAAGTACAAAAAGTAAGTTTTCTGATTAAAGACAAAATATATTCAAGTCAGTTATAACTCTGTATGAGCTTTTAAGTAAAGTGTAATCTGGGAAAAGATAGTTATGTATTGTATAGGAAACAAATAAATGTATTACAGTGCTACCAGGCAGACCAGAGCCAAGGAAGGCTCATGGGCCTTTCTCTTGTTAGATTGCATAGGAATAGGCAAAAGAGTAAAGAATTCAGCCAGAAGATGGCCTGTTTTTCAATAGTATTGAGAACAAGGACCTCCACTTGAAGTTGAGACAAGTGTAGAGATTAGATTATGAGGCCTTTGTAGTAATGTTATCTCACTCCGGATGTTCTTCTGCAGTCGCAGTGAATCTCAGGGAAGGAGGCTGTTCTTCTGCGAAGAAATAATAGATTCCTCGGAAAGGTTTCATTGTTTGACAGATATCTTTGGGGGAAGGGCTTGTGACAATAAGTGATTTAATCATTAGAAACATTGGTGGTATCCAGGCCGGTGCTTTGCGCCGGCCTGGATATGTGCTAGGGTTGCCTCCGGGAGTCCTTTACAGACACCTCGCAACCCTAGCACGTCACCATGGTGTTGTAATGGTGGCACCCTGTCTACATGGGTGCTGCGATTATGACGTCATGGCCGCACCTCAGCCAAACGGCACGGTGCAGACGTGATGTCCTGGCGCTGCTGCAGGGAGCTTGTGGCATCCTTTCAGCAGCACCAGAAGGAGCTCCTTTTGGAGCTCCTTCCGCCGGCGTATTGCTGGCGCAGCTATAAATAGCCACGCCAGCCATACAGAGAGAAAGGGGCAGAGTGGCCCCTTTCTCCCTTTCTCCGGCGCTGTTGGGGTGTCCTTGCGGCATGAAGCCCCAAGGACACCCCTTTCCTGGCTGCAGCAAAGCGGCATTTTGCCGCTTCCCCAAGGCCAGGAAAAGCAGCAGATCAGGGCCTCTGGGGCTGTCACTGTGGCAGCTGAGGCCCCAATCTGTCGGGGAAAGGGGCGGGTGCAGGCCGCCCCAAAGGGGCGGTCTGTATCCCACCATTGTTAGGTTTGTTTGTGATGAGCACATGAACAGTGACTTGACTGCCTGCTGCAAAGGCTGTGGGTATCAAGTATTATCTAGATAGCGCTTGGGAAGAGTAAATTATTGTGTGTGTTGGCACCACTGATGTAGTAAAATGTAGTTGTCAGGATTTGGAAACCAAATTTAGGTTGATAGGAAGGAGAAGAAGAAGGAATGGCAGGTGTTCAAGCCAGCTTTGACAGATGCTATTTGTTCAGGGTCAGCAAGACATTAAAGCATCATCCCATGAAAGTGAAAATGATTCTAGTTCTATAAATGGGCATTGGTTGGAAACCAGTCATGAACATGCACTAGAGCAGGCCAAAGTGACAGAGTAAAATATATATATATATGTGCCATGTATGTCTGGATAGCATGTAGAAGTGTTTCTGTGACAATGGCAGAAGATCCAAAATGGGGGAATTGGAGTGCTTGGTTTTTGAAGAAAATATAGATCTATCAGGCATAACAGAATTCTGGTGGAATGAAGAGAATGAGTAGGATACAGACATCTTTGGAAATAAACTATAGAAATTGTAGAAAAAGGTACAGTGGATCCTCCGCATACGCGGACTTTTTATCGGCGGCTTTGAGCATAGGCACTCAAAGCCGCCGGTGCGGAAGGGGCGGCGCGTCCCATTCAATTGAATGGGTGCGTGCACCCGTTGCGCCTTGTGCGCCGCCGCGCCGCTGCACCGCCGTGCACGAGCCCCATTGTTTACAATGGGGCTCAAGCATAGGTGGAAATCGCCATACGCGGATCCCCCGCGTATGGCGAGGTTCCACTGTATATTGTAGCTGGTGTTAATGACAGTATTGTATTAACCTAGTTAGACATGTTAAAAAGACTGGGTTTTCTACAAAATCACTGTGAGTGACAATATGTGTGCGTGTGTCTTCGAGTCACCTGTCAATTTATGGAGACCTTATGCATTTCACAGGGTTTTTTCAGGCAAAGGATTCTCGGAGGTGGTTTTGTCAGTTCCTTCTTCTGAAATATAGCTTAAAGCACCTGGTATTCATTAGTGGTCTCCCATCCAAGTCCTGTGTTCAGCAAGTGACAGGAGCAGCTGCTCTAGAAGAAAATTTCACAAAGTTGGAAGCTGTTTTGCTTGCAACAAGAAGAGAATGATAAGAGGTGTATAAAATTATGCATGGTATGGATAAATTAGATAGGAAGAAACATTTCTAAAACCCAGAGTCTTCCAGTAAAGCTGCATTGCGGGTAATTTGGGACAGCTGGAAGGAAGTACTTCTTTGGTTAAACTCCAGAGCTCACAAGATGGCTCCCAATTTGAACAGTTTCAAATGAGGATTGCAGATATTATAGCTGGTGGGCAGTCAATGTTTACTAATCAGAATGGTTGCTTATCACCTTCTCTATAAGTGGTAATATGTTCCAGTATGTGAATTGATGAGGGAGATATTGCACCCATCCTCCTAGAGGGCTTCACAGAGGCAACTGATCAATGACTGTGTGAATAGAGCGTAGGTCTAGATATGCCTGTGTATTGATCCAGGATGGCCTTTTCTGTGTTCTTACTTTAATTTTATCAGTTCTCAAAATATGCTTTTCTTTTCCAGGACCGCTATATGATCCTAGGTCAAAATGGATTTTTTGTGAACCCTTCTGATTCATTGGCCATTATAGCTGCCAATCTTCCCTGCATTCCATATTTCCGTCAGATGGCTGTGCGAGGTTTTGGTAGGAGCATGCCTACCAGCACTGCTTTGGACAGGTAAGGGATAAGATTAGTTTGTATGGTGAAACACTTAGAAGACAGTTATAGCTCTCTAGAGCACTTTGCCCTACAACTCCTATCAGCCATAGCCACCATAGGCAACAGTGACTGATAATGGGAGCTGATGCCCAAAACTGTTAAAAAGCTTAATTGTTAATTGCTGGATTACTAAAAATAGTACAGTGCTCCCTCGGGTTACGAAATTAATTCGTTCCGCGGCCGCTTTCGTAACCCGAAAAGCCTTCACAAGCCGAAAACCCATAGGCGCTAATGGGGAAAAGCCGCGTTTCGTGCGAAAAAGCGCCGAAAAGCACCAAAAAAAATTTTCGTAACCCAAAAAAACATTCGTAACCCGGAACAGTTATTTCCTATGGGATTTTTTCGTATCCCGGAAATTTCGTAACCTGGGTATTTCGTATCCCGGGGTACCACTGTACAAGAAGTACCAGACCAGATGGTAACTAGAAGAATAATTTCCAGATCAAGTAGTAAAATAGTCAGAGAGGATCTTTAATTAAAATTGCTGGGCCCACTTATTTAAAACCTAGAATACCGAATTTATGAGAATTATAGTTCAACACATCTGGAAAGCACCAGGTTTCCTACCCTTAAGTGTGTTTCTGTGATTCATGTGTTTGTTTGTTTGTTTTAAAAAAGAGGGAGTTAAAACTGAAAGCCTAGATGAGAACAAATCAACGGGGGAGAAAGAGGGAGAGATGTCTCATGGCTTTTCTTTCTTCTCATAGCATTAGCAGCAATAGCAATAGCACTTTGCATTTCTATACCGCTACATAGTGAACTCAATACTCTCTACACAGTTTACAAAGTGTTAGCCAGTTGACCCCAACTCATTTTACCAACCTACAAAAGGATGGAAGGCTGAGTCAGGGAGGGATGGCCCGGATTTGCTGCTGAACTGGCCTTCCCATGTGAAGACAGTGTGCAGTGGAATCAGGCCTTTGGCCCTACATTGTGCTCATCAGGTGACACAAGGGCAGGGAAAACAGGTTCATTTGGCCTGTGTAGATGTGACCTTAGTGTAGGGGAGAGTGAACTTTAAAATATTTCACCATTTTTATTTATTTTGGTACTTATTCTAAAATTGGTGCTTCTTCTAAAAAACTCCTACTGCAGCTAGCCTAGCAATCTATCTTCAGAATAAAGCACCAGTCCCAATGAACTAGTCAACATCTTGTCATATTCATTTTAACGAGAAAAGATAACACCCATTCTTAATCTCTGTTTTATCAGGAATAGTTTTGTTATGAACTTTGGAGAAATCTTGTTGTTAATTCACTGTGTGAACAATTCCTCTAAAGGCAATGTTCCTGCCAGTACTTCAGTTCACAAGAAGGACAACATGTAATCTGTTCAGTATATTTCAACACCTATTGTGAATATTGTCTAGTCATCCAAAAGTACAGTGTTTGTGCATACCAAATTTAGCTGCAGTATTGCTATCCTGGTTTGGAGTAAATGATTTGTGTTGATGTGTTCAGCAGGACTGAAGGAAAAATGGTTGGTTAAGGTAAATCTTGTATACAAGCCAGTTCTGCTTTCTTGACCACTTTGGTCACATCCCAGGAGTGTGGTGTAGTAACTTGAGTGGTCGACTAGGACTTCACTAGAGAACAGGGTACAAATCTTCATTCAGCTATGGAAACCCAGTGGGTGACTTTGGCCAAGTCACAATTTCTCAGCGTTAGAGGTAGGCAGTGCAAAGCACTTCTGAACAAATCTTGTCAAGAAAACCCAGTGATACATTCACCTTTGGTTCACCAGAAGACGCAAATGACTTGAAAATATAAAACAAACAATGACAAAATCAGTAATAAACAAATACATAAATACAGTCCGTCCTCCATATCTGTGAACTTGTCATTTGCAGATTTGAGCATCCGCAGATGGCAAGCCTGGGGGGTTGGCAGGAGGAGGAGGCAGGGAAGATGATGAGGAATAAGGAAGAGAGGCAGGAGGCAACAGGGGTGAAGAGGAGGAAGAGACTGCCCGTTGCCAGCCCACTGTGGTGACCGCGGCGAGGCAGGCTTCACGGGAGCTGGGGTGGCAAATGCCTATTGTCCCCAATGGTGGCACAGCCATGTGGCCGCGCCACCATTGAGGACGAAGGGACTTAAACACCTGTGGATTTTGGCATTCGAGTGGTGATCCGGAACGAATCCCCTGTGGATACCAAGGGCCCCCTGTAGATTTCACTTTATGAATGTAAAAAGCTAATGTGGACCCCCCCCCCCCCTTGGGGTGCAGGCATGTTCATGCATGCACCATCCTCCTCCTCCCGTCAGGAGTGCACTCAGAGAGAGAGGGGGGGGAATGGGCGGGGCCTCCTTCCCTGCAACTTCGTCTTCTTTCCCTCTCCTTCCTCTCCTCCTGAGTCCTGAGCTTTTGGCAGAAGTCTCCATTCCTTCAGAGGGAGAGGAAGAAGAGGAGGAGAAGAAAGGAAGGAAGGAAGAGGAAGGAAGGAAGGAGGGAAGGAAGGAAATAAGGAAAGAAAGAAATAGACCCCAGGCAAAGGAGGGGAGGAAGCCCACAAAAATAACAACGAAAATGAATAAAATCCCCAGTGAAATAAATAAATTTTACAAACAGCCTCACTCCCCTCTTTCCTCAAGCCTTTTCTTAAGTAGCCCTCATCTGGTTTTTATTGTCCCTGAATGGAAAATGGGGTGGTTGTCATTGTTGTTGTGGGCCTCCAAGTCACTTTTGGCTTAAAAGTAAATCCATCACAGAGTTTTCTTGGCAAGGTTTTTTTCTTTTGCTAAATCCTTACAACGTTTTAAAATAATAATCAACCCCTCCTGCTTCTTGTTCTCCTTCTTTGGAGTCTCCTTCCTTAAAGGTCTTTAAAGAGAGGCTGGATGGCCATATTTTGGAAATACTTTGATTGTGAGTTCCTGCGTGGCAGAATGGGGTTTGACTGGATGGCCCTTGGGGTCTCTTTCAACTCTGTGACTCTTATTATTCTCCTTGGAAGAGAATTGGGCTGGGAAGGAGGAGCTGGGAGAACTTTGCAATCAAATTGGGGGGAGGGATGTTCAATTTCCAAGCATCAGGATCCCTTCTGCTCCTCCTCCTTCTCTACGCTTTTGGCAGAAAAAAAGTCTCCATTCCTGCAAAAGGAGAGGAAGAGGAGGAGGAAGAAGAAGGAGAAGGAAGGAAGGAAGGAAGGGACTCTTTCCTTCCACCCCGTACCAACCCACCCTTCACAGTCACTTAGTCCTGCACTTAGTCTGGACCCCCGCCATTCCCAAAAACCTGGTTACGTCCCTGGTGTGGGGTAACTTTGTGCCTCACATAACATTTATTTAAATGTTTTGGATGTTTGACTGGATAAGCCAACTGTACTTTTGGCAGCCTGTCCACAGTCTTATAATCTCAGTTTGTAATAACGAGTACATTCCTTCATGTCATGATCACAGCAGCCTGTATTTCTTATTTGTACAGGATTTTCTTTTCTTCTTTAGGAGATCAGTTTTCTGCCAAACTCATTAATGGCTGTACTATCTTGGCCAAAAACTTTTCATAGAGAGCAGCGGCAAATAAATAACTTGTCAGTACCAAGGGATATTTGAGGGCTGCAGTTACTTTTGGATACAGGAACAGACACCACTTTGTAGATTATGTTGGTTATCATGTTAAAGTATCGCAGCCAGAATTATCTGCAGAATACTTGGAGTCTTCTGCTTTCTTTCTTTCTAGAGCTACCTAGTCCCTAGCAGGCTGAATTTTCTTGATGCCTGTTATCTTATTAATTCATTTTTGAATCCGTTTTAAAGACATTAGAACTGAATATTTGAAAAGGGCTCATTTTTAATGGTGGAGGACCCTGTCTCAGGATGGGTCTACACTGGCCAGAATTCTCAAGGGGAATACTCCAAAGCTTCCCAGAATTCCATCCATTACCTGCAGATTCAGGAATGGCGCTGCATGGCTATATACACAGCATCCCATTATATAGTCAGTAAAGACACAAAATAGTTACAATATATACTCGCCTATAAATCAAAAAAATTAAGCCCAAAAATGGGCTCCAAAATCCTAGATAGACGTAAATCGGGGTCAATCCAGTAATACTTTTCTGTGAACCTTGGGAAAGCTGTGGAGAAATGAGGGAGGAGAGAGAGGATGGAAATCGGAGGTCTGTGTCTCCTTTTTTTTTGCAAGCCAGCAGCCTTGGGGAAAGTTGTCGGGAAGAGAGCGAAATCGGAGGTCTGTGTCTCCTTTTTATTTTGCAAGCCATCAGCCTTGGGGAAAGTTGTGGGGAAAGAAGGGAAATTGGAGGTATGTGTCTCCTTTTATTGCAAGCCATCAGCCTTGGGGAAAGTTGTGGGGAAGGAAGGTAAATTGGAGGTTTGTGTCCACATTTTATATGCCCAGGCTGTGACCCTTGCGAGAGGTCCAGAGAGGGAGAAGGAGAAAGCAAAGTGGTGTTCCCTCCCTCCATTTAGATCCTTTTTTACATGCCCCTGAATTTGACCCTTGACTTATCAACGGGTCATATCAAAATCAATTATTTTGCCCAAAAAACCTGGCCTTGACTTATATGAGGTCAATTTATACATGGGTATATACAGGAGGTTACTGGAGAAAACAAATATCCTCTGTAGTTGTGTAATGAAAGCTTATGCCTCAAGATACTTTAGGTGCCAGAAGATTGATAAATAATTTTGTAACTTCTGTGTCAAAAATAAAAGCTGGTGCAGACATACATTAGCTAATCCATTATTAAGTATATAGCAAATTGGATAAGATAGCGCAGGATATGTGCTTTAAAGTAGGCAGGGAAGAAATAACAATATTTATGTATTACAGCTGCTTAAAAGAGGGTCAGATATCTCTCAGCACAAGGCGTAGCCATTGTGCTTTAGAACAGAAGGTGGTTCTCAACACTGTATTGTCTTGGAATAGGACCAATATGCTTCACTGAGTAAATGTAATATGTTGGATATGAGGGAATTTATGAGACATAGCCAACGTGTATTGTTCATGGTGCAGGTTGGTTAAAAATATTGTCTTTTTAGTTAAGTACTGAGGAAATGATTATAGTCTAAATGAATTGACAGATGGAATAGGATATATATGTATTTTTAAAAATAAATAAATTAGTGAATAAATAACATAGCATACAGCTATCTTATTTTCCACTGGAGCCATGAAAAGTCAGGAACCAGAACTATTGTTGATGTACACTGTATGTGTGTGCAGTTCCACATAATAGAAAGAGCTATGAGCCAAGTGCTTTTGTTTTTGGAAAGCTGCTGCCAAATCACAAATCTTTGTTAAAAAGTGCTTGAATTTTCTAGCTGTTTTTCTCCCACACCAACATAAGCTTTATTGTGTCTGTCATTGATTTGAAGATGTCATATATGCATGAGGTTTCAATGGCTGACAACTGCTTACACTAGTTATATCCAAGTCTTTTTGTGGGGTTTTGGGAGAAACAAGGAAGACCTAAATTTCCTCACTCTGAAAGGTTATCTTTTGAACAATTAGTACCACCTGTCCAGAAGGAGAATTCAAGAATGATTGTAAGAATGACTGACTGTAAAAACAAGAAACTAACAATTTAATAGATCGTTATTATCTAGCACTCTACTCAGGATATGAAAAGAACAAAGAAATGGGTGGGCTCTCATACTAAGAAGAGATGTGGCAAAAGCAGTCAAAGGATACAATGCAAAATTAGACCCAATCATCTCAATAAGGCTTCATGGGAAACCTATGTATATCACCATAATTCAAGTACCGTATATACTCAACTATTAGTCGACCTCATGTATAAGTCAAGGACAGATTTTGGGGCCAAAATTACGGCTTTTGATACGACTCATGGATAAGTCAAGGGTAAAACTTAGGGGCATGTAAAAAAGAATCTAAATAAAGAAGCAAAGGGACAGATTAAGTGCTAGCCTTTCATCAGAAGTGGATTCCTTTTTTTGTAAGAGTTAGAGTATGGTACAGTGGTGCCTCGGGTTACGAAATTAATTCGTAACGCGGCCGCTTTCGTAACCCGAAAAGCCTTCGTAAGCCGAATTGCCATAGGCGCTAATGGGGAAAAGCCGCGATTCCGTGCGAAAAAGCCGAAAAAAGCACCAAAAGTTTTTTCGTAACGCGAAAAAACATTCGTAACCCGGAACAATGATTCCCTATGGGATTTTTTCGTATCCCGAAAATTTCGTAACCTGGGTATTTCGTATCCCGAGGTACCACTGTACTTACATTGACCCATTGATAAGTTGACTCAGGTGTTTTTTGACTAAAATTTCTAGATGTGTACATGAGTATATACAGTATATGCACCATCCACAGAGGCAGAACAGAAAGAAATTGAAAGAGTATATGAGGGAGTACAAGAAGAGACTGACAACACAGCAGCACAGGACATCAAGCTGATCACTGGAGATTGGAACACAAAAGTTGGAAGCAAAGAATAATAAAAAATAGTAGGCAGATTCGGTTTAGGCAAAAGAAACTAAGCAGGTGAGCATCTGATAGATTTTTGTGATGCCAGTAACGTATTCATTGCAAACACATTTTTCATACAACCAGAAAGAAGGACATCACAGATGGCCAACACAAAAACCAAATAGATTATATAATCGGAAATAAAAGATGATGAAGTGCCATACTGGTGGTCAAGACTAGACCAGGTGCTGACTGTGGCTCAAATCATTAACTACTCATATAAAAAATGAGAGTAAAACTCAGGAAGAAAACAAAACCAGTCATTATACCAAAATATGATCTAAACAATATCTCATCAGAATTTATTGACAATATAAGGAACAGATTTGCACTACTAAGCATAATAGACCAAGAACCAGAAGAGCTACAGGGACATAAGAAAATGTGAATGCAGATAGACGCTCTCAGTAGAGAAAAAGAGAGAAGAAGCCTAGGATGACAGATAAAACGCTACAAGTAATAAAGGAATGAAGAGAAGCAAAACAAAAGGGAGATAGGAACAAACTAACTATGAATGCAACAGTACAATGGCTAATGTGAAAAGATAAAGAAAACTACAACAATCAATGCAAAGAAATGGAAGATAACAACAAAAAGGGAGGAATGAGAGACCTATTCCACAAAATCTGGGAAATCAAATGAAATTTCAAACCAAGGACCAGGATGCTTTATGACAATAAAAATAACATAATTCAAGACCAAGAAGGAATAAAAAAACATTGGATGCAATACACAGAAATTTTATATAAAAGAGATGGTAAAATGAATGGCATGTGGAAGAAAGGAACCATATGAAGATGAACCCCAAATTCTAAAAAAGTGAGGTAGACGCTACAATAAGAGAAATGGGGGAAAACAAATCATCAGGAACAGATGATATTTCAGTCAAACTGCTGTAGTCCACACTGACAGAGTCAACTATAGTGCTAAGTAACATATGTCAACGGATATGGTAAACAAAATGATGGCCAACAGATTGGAAACTGTTGGAAAATCCCCATCCCCCCCAAAGAGACACACAAGACTGCAGCAGCTATAGGACCATAGCACTAATCTCCCACACAAGCAAAATTATGCTCAAAATTCTGCAACATACATGGAGAGAGAAATCCCAGATATCTAATTGGGGTTCAGGAAAGGAAGAGACACTAGGGACCACATTGCAAACACACGATGG
This sequence comes from Sceloporus undulatus, assembly GCF_019175285.1. Lineage (NCBI taxonomy): Eukaryota > Metazoa > Chordata > Lepidosauria > Squamata > Phrynosomatidae > Sceloporus > Sceloporus undulatus. The sequence continues at coordinate 242,811,386 of NC_056523.1, forward strand.
CATGAGGGAATTCTAAAAGAAAATGATGTGAGGGAATTCCAAAAGAAAATCAGCATATGCTTTAAAGACTGTAGCAAAGCCTTGGACTGAATACATCATGAAAGGCTATGAAACGTCCTTAAAGACATGGGGTTGCCAACACATCTGATAGTCCTGATGAGGAATCTGTTCTGAGGACAAGAAGCTATTGTCAGAATAGAACTTGAAGAAACAGAATGGTTCCCAGTTGGCAAAGGGGTCAGACAAGGCTGTATCCTCTCACCCTACCTATTCAATTTGTATACAGAACATATTGTAAGAAAAGTAGGCCAGCACACAGAAGAAGGAGGAATGAAAATAGGAGTAAAAAATATCAACAATCTGAGATATGCAGATGATACCATAGTACTAGCAGAAAACCTCCCAGACCTGAGACAACTACTAACATTGATAGAACAACTACAAACATTGATAGTAATGGGGACAGCGGCCAGGAAATCAGAAAATTATGAATGGGGAGAGCAGCTAGGAAAGAACTAGGAAAGAGAGGCTACTAGGGAAAAGTACAAGGTTTGGAATAGGCCCGTGATGGCGAACCTATGGCATGCATGTCACAGGTGGCATGCAACATCATTTCACCTGACACGGCCCGTTCCTCCTCCTCCCTGCCATTTCCCGGCCTCTAGCTGTCTCGCTGGAGAGAAAGAACCACAGGCGTGCACCTCTGCCTCCTCCTGGCCTTCTCCCAGCCTTCAGCTTCCTCTCCAAGACAGCTGAAGGCCATGAAAACACTCCTAGAGCAGTTCAAGCTGGAAATCTTCCTGGAAGCCAGGATGACAAAACTTAGGCTGTCTTACTTCGGACACATCGTGAGAAGTCACAACTCACTGGAAAAAAAATATGCTAGGAAAGGTGGAGGAAAGTAGAAAGAGAGAAAGGCCGTATACTAGATGGATGGACTCTATTAAGGAGGTCACAGATATGAATGTACAGGAACTAAGCAGAGTAATGGAGGACAGGGGGTCTTGAAGATGTCTCATCCACAGGATCACCCTGGGTTGAGATCAACTGGAGGGCAGGTAACAACAACAAAGCACTAAAACACTAAAACAGTAGTAGGAAATAATGTAGTATATCACTAATAAAAGTCCTTCACAGTCCAGAGACAGTTAAAATCAGTTCAGTTGAACAGCCACATACAACCGAAACACCTTCCTAAAATGGAAGGTTTTCCTTTTTAAAATAGCTTGAAGAACAGCTGGAACCACTTGAGGATGAAAAGTCTTGACATTTTCCCAAAGTGCTGTTGCTTCAAAGTTGAGGTGAAATGTTCAGAAACATTCTGCTTTCTGCCTGATTGCTGCTGTTTAAGAGACTCTGGCTCTAGGTCTTGGCATATTTAAGCTTAGAAACATTCAGGTTTTGAGAGGGCATTTATAAATACACAGGATAATTGGTTATTAATGTGGTCAGTGAATAACAAACACTTTCTGAGATTCTGCTAACTGCTAGCCCTAGCTAAGCTAGGATCCATTCTTACATGCATGCATATACAGTAGACCCTTACCTTACGGGGGAGATCCTTTCCGGACCCCCTCCCCCGCGTAAGGTGAAAAATGTGTATGCTCGAGCCCCATTCAATATAATGGGGCTTGTGCTTGTGGCTCAGCAGAGCGCATGTGCCATGGTCGCCCCTGTCATTCATTCTTTTGTTGTGTGGCTTCAGCGTAAACGTATGGCGCAGGTGCACTGTACACAATTTTGACAGCTGCCGTGATTTGACATGTTAGCTTTGAAGGATCCTCTGATCCCTTTGGCCTAGTTTTGAATAAGAGCTGATGACATTGTCCCTGTTTGCGTGGCTTTATAGTACATTGTAGCACTTGAGATAATAATGTCAGAAAGTATTTTAAAATCATGTAGTTGATAAATCTGCTGAATCCGACTGAGAACTTTCAGCAGCTTTAAACATCCTGTAGCTGCTGCATTTTTAAATTTCCTTCTGAATCTGGGTTATCATTATTTCACAGCAGTCAAGTCTTTTCCCTTCTAAATCAAGACAAAGGTTTCCAGGTTATCATTATTTATACAGGGCCATTTAACTTGGCATTGAATTTTTCCCATATGTGAAACTGTTTGTGTGTAGATTTGAAGCACTGTAACAAAACAAATTATTTTTCCTGATTTTATTTTTTCTAAAATGAAACAGGAAGATGGTGATGGTGGCGATAATGATGACTTCGTTTATATTCTGCCTTTTCCCAGCACTGGGACAAAAGAACTTATAAAAGTTAAAACAAATACAATTAAAAGCACATCCGAATACAGAGAAAAACATTAAAAGTTCTTAAAATACAATGAAACAATCCACAGATTTAAAATTAAAAGACAAAGATAAGCAGGAAGGAAATGCCACTATAGGACTTTTAAATAAGTATAAATATAATTGCAGAAGTATCTCAGTTGATTGTACATTAGTTTGGTTTTATTTGTTTCTCTGTCTGAGAGATTTGTATCCTGTAAAAGCTTTCTTGGGACAGCTTCCAATGAAAATATAAATATAGTAATTCAGGCAAAATATTAAAATAAATGCAATAATACAGTGGTAATTAAATCTGGAGCAACAAATAGCTTAAGCTTGATATGGTTATAGCATAGTGTGAGTACCAAGATGGAATTGTTCCAAAACTGAAGAAAAATGGTTTGATGAATCCAGTTTTAAAAGCGAGAGGTTCATGCAGAGGAAGGGGGCTGAATCTTCCCAGAGTTTGCCTCCCAACTGCCACTTTCCCCAAAAGTGTTTTGTTTTGTTTTTAGCCAGGTCACTGGTTTTGAAGTCACAACTGGGAGGAAATTACCTGGAGAAAAGAGCAGTGAGGTGCTCAAGTTGCAGTCAGCGAGTAAGTTCTATATTCCTAACGTATATGCCCTTTTCCCATCTAAATCCAGTACCAGCTCTGATTTCAACATTGGTTTGGGCAGTTCCATATTTAAATATGCAGGAATATTGTCACAGTTATTTGGGATTTAGCTCTCTCCACTAATCCACGCTCCTCCACGTTGATTCATTCTTCTCAAAAGAAAGCAGACTTCTGGTCAGAGCAAGGATATGGGAAGAAGTGGTTGCTTATGTAACAATCTGTGCTGGAGAGAGAAGAAACAAGGGCCTGTTACAGACAGCCAAAATTAAAGCAGCTTCGGAGTACCGTGGAGGTATGGTGTTTCAATGATGCATGCGTCCTACGATCCGCACCAAAGCCATGCTCCAGCCCTAAGGACTGGAGCGTGGCTTTGGTGTGGTTTCTGGACTCTTAGGACGCATGCATCATTGAAACACCATACCTCCACTGTGATTCGAAGCAGCTTTATTTTGGCTGTCTGTAACAGGCCAAGGAGAATGAGGAGGCCAACTGACTCCAGACTTGACTTTGAGCCCAAACAGACAGGCCAAAATAAAGCTGCTTCGGGTCACTTTGGAGGTATGCTGTTTAAAAAACCCATGCATCTTAAGAGGCCAGAAGCTGCGCCAAAGCTTTCTTCCAGTCCTTAGGACTGCATCATTTAAACAGCATACCTCCAAAGTGACCCGAAGCAGCTTTATTTTGGCCTGTCTGTTTGGGCCCTTTGAGTCTTAAACACGCTTATTAAGGAATAAGTTCCACTGAACATAATGGAAATTACTTCTGTGTAGAATTATGCTGCCGGACAAGATTCCTTTCAGAATATTATTTTGATATAAAGAATAGTTTATTCAATGTCATTAATGTACTAAGCATTTTATAATCTGTAGACCAGTGCTTTTGGAATCTGAGATAGATGTTTGCATAAAGGAAAAACACTAGAACAAGTATGTATCAGGAATGGGAATTGGGCCCTTCCATATGCTGCACTGCAAGTCCCAATATAGCTAGCATAGCCAATGGAGAGGAATGCTGGGACACTCCAACACTTTCAGGAAAGCCACTTAATTCCCACCCCTGCTATACATCAACAGCCATAGAGATCCAGCAGGTTTAATACTGAGTACTAATTCCCAGTGGCTTAGTGGTTAAGACACCAATTCTGACAATTGGAAGATGGGAAGGTTGGCAGTTCAAGGCCCGAGTGCTGCATGATGGGGTGAGCTCCTGTCACTAGTCCCAGCTTCTGTCAACCTAGCAGTTCAAAAGCATGCAAATACAAGTAGATAAATAGGTACCACATCGGTGGGAAGGTAACACCGTTCCATGCAGTCATGCTGGCCACATGACCACCACAGCAGTCCTTGGACAACACTGGCTCTTTGGCTTAGTAATGGAGATGAGCACCGTCCCCTACACTCTGTTACAACTAGACATCCATGTCAAGGGACCACCTTTACCTTTTACTAACTCCCAGCACACTCTCCTCTAAATTTTCCTGTTAATGCTGGTGTACAGAATTCTGTACAAAATTTTCCAAAGCCTTTAGTTATCTTGGTCTATACTTGGTCTATAACTATTTTCTGATATTCTTTATTTGAGCCATGCTGCACATCATAAGCTTAAAGCTCATACTGATTTTTCAGTCAGACTCCAGTTTTTCTTAAGAAAAGAGTTCTCTAACTGCCATTTTTTGTGAAAATGCAGGCAACTGATATACTAACAATATCAAGCAGAGATTCCATTAAGTTAGCATAAGCCTTCATTTGTTTGCTTTAAGTATTTGCTCTGTAGTTGCCTCCCATCTATCAAGTGCTAGAATAATTACCTTCTTGGTTCCATCTACAGCTTATGATATTTTCTACTTTGCAATGCTTCAAGAAGGCCATTTGGCACTTATCTTGCTTATCTTTCTGAAATGTCCTGGTTATATCTGTTCTATGTGTTAAGACCTTCCATTCCAGTGCTTTCTTCAGTTCATAAATTAGAGATGATAGGAGTAACACTTTGTAACAGACATTGGAAGTAACAGCTGTAATACTTAACCATATATGGGAGATTGGCAGTTGTTTGGTACCACTCTTGCAATATGCAGTTGATGCCTTTTAAGGGAGCACAGTGCATGCAGAGTGAAAATATCCAGAAGCGAAACATCTATTTCATAGACCTGCCACTGTTAAAATGTTAACAGGGTCAGATGAGCAGTACAAACACCAGAGTTCATCATTTAGAACAAAGGAAAAATAAACAAACAAGTTAATCATCTTAATTCAGAAATTAACTAAGATCTGAGGAACTGGAGAGGGAAATGCTTCCTGAATTCTTACATGACATTATGGTGTTCTCATAGTGTTTGTCTTAACATGGCTCACAAATTACTAATGGATCAGGACCTAGAGTAGAGAAAGCTTGACATGAGGAGAGGAAAAGTATTGTGGTAACTGCCTTCTACAGAAGGACAAGAATTCATTGATGAACATTGCAACAGTTAAAGAGGGATAACACTGATTTAGAAATCAATACATTTATTGAAATACTACATTTAGGGAGCTTATGGAGCAAAACTGCTTCTTCTTTAAACTAGGAAGCAGTTGTGAAAGCATTACAGATTATTGCAAGTGGCAAGGCAAGCCTTCTTAAAAGGACAATGCAGGAATATTGTCTTAAAACAGCAATGCCAACATTTTCATTTTATGTGGGAATTAGTTTTATTAATAATATGTTTAATAAAACTGATAAAGGTGAAAAAATGTGTTTAAATAAATTTTGATTTATTTTCAAAATAAATTTGAAAATAGGTCAAAGTGGAACATTTTACCAACTTGGGCTGCATCTACACTGCAAATTAATGCAGTTTGATACCACTTTAATTGCTATGACTCAGTTCTGTAGAATTCTGGGATCTGTACTTTTGAGAGATATTTAGCCTCTCTGTGAGAGAGCTCTTGTGCCAAAACAAACTACAAATTCTAGGATTCCATAGAAAGTAGCCATAACAATTAAAGCGGTATTGCACTGGTATTGCAGGAAAGTGGTCCACACCCTTGACACAATTGCCCATCCCTGATTTATTTCATTCCATGCTCACTGAAATCCACTGAGGTGATAGAATGATTATCAAATTTACAAATGACACCAAATTATGAGGACTAACTAATACTCCAGATCAGAATTCAAAAAGAATTTGACAGATTGGAGAACTAGGCTAAAACAAAATGGATTTCAGCAGGGATAAATGTAAGATGCTGCATTTAGGCAGGAAAAATTAAATATACAATTATAGGCTAGGGGACACCTGGCTTCTTCTTTTTTGTGGCGTAGGAAACTATCCCTATTTTTTCCATATTATTTTTACCTCTGATACAAGTTGAATCTCCCTTACCCAGAATTCCAAAATCCTAAATATTACAAATCCAAAGTTGTCCACATAGGTGGCTGAGATAGTGACACCTTTACATTCTGATTGTTTTGTGTACACAAACTTTGTTTCATGCACAAAATTATTAAAAATATTATGTATTAAGTTACCTTTTGGCTATGTGTAGAAGTTATATATGAAACATAAATGAATTTTATGTTTGGACTTGGGTCTCATCTCCCAGGCAGCTCATTATGTATAACCAAATATTCCAAAATCCAAAAAATTCTAAAACCCAACACTTCTGATCCTAAGCATTTTGGATATGGGAGACACAACCTGCACCAAACTTTCTGTCAAAATAATGCCCACGAACACATACGTTTCATTAACTGAGATCTACCTGTACAGAATAATAAATATAGGGATGGATACAGACAGCCCAAAAGGGGTGGCTTAAAGTTGCTCCCTTTAGGCTGGATTGGGGCCAGGGCAAACAGATGCCCAGCCCCAATCCAGCCAGATTCTGCCCCCAAAAAGATCAGATATGATCAGCTCCTTTTGGGGGTAGAAAAAAGCTTCCCCTTCTCCCAAAGAGCCAGCTTTTCCTCCCCAAAAGCTGGCTCTGGGGAAAGTGGTGTCTAAACAGCATGCCCCCAAGTGGGAGAGAAGCTGGCTGGCATGTAATTACCAGCTTGGCTTCTGTCTGGCGTGGGGCGTGTAAACGCCACACCCTGAAGCCAGTGTCAAGCAGGACTAAACAAGCCATCTGTTTCGACCCATAAATACACCACTACAGATCAAAAAAGTTATATTCAAAGAAACCCACCTAAAATATAATAACTTTTCCAGCACCACCTAAATATATTTTTTCTCTTCCTTGTCAATAAATAATCCTGAACCTTCAGTTTACAAAATGTAAAGCATCAAAGATCCTGTAACGGCTCTTTCCACTATTAATTGAAACCCTTTAAGCCCTTAGCTAATGTTAGTTCCTTCCTTAGCTGTACATCAAGAGTGGCTAACATTTGGACAGGATGTAATAAGGCAAATATGAGGTAGCTTCCAAGAATGTTTTGAAAAAAGCTAGTCCTGTGTTGTGATAGTAATCAGCATCATTCCACATTATTTGTCTCAGGACTATCAACAACTCCTAATTCACATTGGTTTCTCTTTTTAGAATTCTTTAGAAAAGAGAGAGGAATCATGTGAATCATAGTGGTCTTGAGAGAGATGGATGAGTGGCCCTCCACGCTGCTACTGTTGAACCACCCATTGGCAGGTTGTGATCCCTCTCTAAGGAAATGTCTCTATCAAGGGGAAAGCAAATTTCCAAACCTGCCCTACATTAGTCATCTAGTAATATCCTATGTCTGGTTTCAAAAGAATGCTACTAGAATTTTTTCCAGGATCCTATTTTTTTAAATTTTATTTTGGTCCACTCATGAAGGCTAGTAACTCTTAAAAGGAGCAATGAAAAGTCTTAGGTTGCTGTGTTGTTGTGGTTAACTGCCCTCAAGTAAAAATTCCCTTAAGTCTTGCAAACAGGGGCTGTGCAAACCGGCATCTTTGGCTAGCCTGGGGGCAGAGTTGGGGCATGGCGTCTGCATGATGTAAGCTTTGACTCTGCCCCAGGCTGGCATGACACTGTGTGCTGCATCACATGGTACGTGGTGTCATGGTGCTCCTCTGGCACTGCATCTAGATGACGCAGTGCCAAAGGAGTGCCAGAAAGCAGCAGCGCTGGTTGTTATGGCGCCCTTTCCAGGGCACAAAAAGGGGCCACTTTTGGAGGTCTCTTTTTGTGCCGGGGAAAGGCCAGATCGGGGACATAGCATCCGGTTGCCGTGGCTCCAATGTGGTGAAGACGGAGGTGGCTGCAGGCTGCCTCTTCAGGGGCGGTCTGCACAGCCCCTCAGTGCCATGTCCTCCTTGGCTTTGTCTACCCAACTGATATGTAAATTATTATTATTATTATTATTATTATTATTATTAACCATTATTTATAAAGTGCTGTAAATTTACACAGCGCTGTACATACAGTCTTTTTAATTAGACGGTTCCCTGCCCTCAGGCTTACAATCTAAAAAGACACCACACAAAAGGGGAAGGGAGTAGTGGTGGGGAAGGGGATGAGGTCCAGCAGTTCCTCTCTACCTCCAAGGCCTGGACCAAGGCAGACGGACTGGAGGGAGGGTTTGGCTTCATAATGGATGGTTAATCTTCATCCAGGAAGGCAAGCGACAATTATGCAAGGCCTGGGAATGCTTCTCTGAACCGGATGGTCTTCAACTCCGTTTTGAAGCTGGTTAAAGAAGTGATGGCTCTTGTTCGGGTAGTCAAGGTCTACTGTCCAGGAGTGAGGGACAGCGAGTGAAAAGGGGCGAATCTGAGATGGGGCAAAGGAAATCCTGGGCTGGGACAGTAGACCTTGACTACCAGAACAGAGGGCCCTAGTGGGAAGGTGAGGAGAAAGAAGGTCTGATAAGTAAGGAGGGGCCAGCCCATGGAGGGCTTTAAATGTGGGCAGCAGGAGCTTATACTGAATGCGGAAAGGGAGTGGGAGCCAGTGAAGTGATGCCAACACAGGAGAGATATGGTCAGAGCAGTGGGCGGAAGTGATAATGCGTGCAGCTGAATGCTGGACAGAAATTAAAGGACGGAGGTGAGAGAGGGGAAGCCCTGCCAGAAGGATGTTAACAGTAATCAAGTCGTGAGATCACTAAGGCATGGACCAGGATCTTGGCAGTAGAGTCGGAGAGAAATGGTTGGATTTTGGCAATATGTAAACTTCCTCTCTTCCTACTGCCCTCTATCTTTCCAAGCATCTGTGTTTTTTCTATTAAGTCATGCCTTCTCATGATGTGGCTGAAGTATGACCGTCTCAGTTAAACTTTTGTCTTTACTTTCTTTATTGTTTTGTTACTTCCTTCAAAGTACATTTTTAATGCCATTATTCCTACAGTGTATGTGAACAGCTTTTGTAACTGAACTTTAGATCATTGTCCTACATTACTCATCTTGTTTTGGCTGTTTGTTACCACAAAACACTTAAGTTATTGTGTAGGGTGTCTTCCATTTCCAGAGGCCCCTGGGAGTGAAATATGTAACAGTGAAGTGTTGATGTATGTTTTGGAAATGTTTCTGGAGATATTCTCTCATGTTGCCATCAGCAGTTTTAATGTGCAGCTGACACCTGGAAGACAGAAAAGCCATGAGAGGCAAAGCTGCACTGTAAATACATCTTCAGATAGTATTTTTAAAACCCTTTTTCATAGTGCAGAAAAGATCAACTTAGAACACCAGAAGAGGAAGAAACACCAAGAGGAAAGTATACAGTTATTACATTTATCCACAGCATCATAAATCATGATATAAGAAGCCGTGTGTTTGTGTATGTGTGTGAGTGCGTGTGTGCACGCCTTTGTTACCTGGAAACATATGGCAACCCCATGAAGCTTCAGATGCTGACCAAACACAGCCAGTTTATATAAATTATTAACCAAGGGTGGGTTACTGCCAGGCACTGGAGGGCTGCATTGCCCCCCCCTTGCAAGATCGGGGTGGGGCTCACCCTCATTGCACCTCAATCCATCTATTTTTGCTACATTTTGATTGTTTTAAAACCGAGTTAGCGTTATATATTTCTGAGGTCAATAGCTGAAAAGAAAATATAGTTTTGAAGATAAAACTTTGTAATTATATGGGGCTGCCTATGGTCATCGTACAGCCATAACCAACTAACTGACAGTCCAAATCTTGGTAATAACTTTATTTCTTATTCATTGACAGTACTGTATAACAAGGAATAGAGTATACACAGACACACTTACATATGTGTAAACTAAATCTCTCACCTTGATGGGGTAAATGTGCATCCATATATGTAAATCACTGAACCATTCCACTAATGTGGTGTTATGTGATTATCTCTTTCAGAGTGGCAAAATCCATGAAAGTTCCTGTGTATGAAACACCAGCAGGCTGGAGGTTCTTCTCAAATCTGATGGATTCTGGTCGATGTTCACTGTGTGGAGAAGAAAGTTTTGGCACTGGTGAGACATAATACAGTGACTATATGAATTAAAGATATACCAAATGTAATTCCATGATGCTTTAGGGAGTAGAGAGCCACCATGGTCTAGTGGTTTTAGTGTTGTACTACGACTCTGGAGACCAGGGTTTGAGTTCTCGTTTGACCATGAAACCCACTGAGTGGCCTTGGGCAAATTACACTTTCTCACCATCAAAGGTAGGCAAAGGCAAACCCCCTCTAAAAAAATCTTGCCAAGAAAACCTCATGATAGGTTTGCCGTTAGGGTTGCTATAAACCAGAAATTACTTGAAGGCAAACAACAACAACAACAACAACAAACAACTATATGAAGAAAAGGTATATCAAGCGTAATTTCATGATGGTTTAGTGATGTTTGTACCTTTTAATACATATTTGTCTCATGACTGGCCAAATGAACTGTAATCTGGCAGTTATGTGTACTGTTCCGCTGGGTCTCCATTCTCATTTTGTGACTTGTCTTATCAAAACAAGCATGTACACAATGTATTTCCCTCTTCCTGGTGGCTACAAGAGGTGAAGACTTAAAATCTACTGATACATTCCATTACATAACTGCTTGGCAATCCGTCAAAACTCATGATGGTCTTAGGCTGTTTTCAGGAATACAAATGGTAAGATATAATCCATATAGATCTTCTATAATGCTGTCCTAACTATTTTGGGCCCTGTCCAGATGGACGCAAAAGGACGCCCTCGGCACGTGCGAGGGGCGGAGCATCTAAACGCCCCTCGCCTGTTGCATGTGATGAGGGCATCAAAATGGTGGCGCCCTGTACAGATAGGCGCTGCCATCATTATGTGCCAGACGTATAGTGTCCGCACGTTGCAGCGGCATTATGACATCACGAGTGCGTCACTGGCGCACTGCAATGTCATAATGGCGTCACAAGAAGAACCCGCTTTTCGCAGGTTCTTTTTTGTCCATGGGGAAGTCCTGTGGTCTGGAGGCTGCAGCTTCCCTGCGGACCAAAACTAGGCACCTGAGACCATCCTTTTTGGACGGTCTGTCCTGCGGCTTGGTTACCCATATTTAATCATATTGAACCAGCTTGTCACTCCCTTGCTTTAACACCACAAATGCCTGAAATTGGTCTTCTAAATACAACATGCCCACCCCAACCGTGGGCTTTCCATCCATGGATTTGAGTATCCACGCATCTGCGGTGGATTTGACTATCCACAGATAGCAAGCCCCATTGGCCCAAATAGCAGCACTTGCATGCAGCCACAGCTGTGACCCACCATTAAAAGCCACAGGATTTGAGGTCCTGCAGATTTTGGCATCTGTGGGTACAGGTGGGCGTCCTGAATGAAACCTCCACATATACTAAGGGCCAACTATATTTATTTTGCTCTGTTTTATTTGTTGATTTCTATGCCACCTTTCTCCTAGAAAGCGACCCAAGGTGGCTCACAAATAAAAAATGCTAACAACATATCGTAATAAAGTAATTAAAACAATTAAAAAGCTGAGGGGGGGAGCTAAAAACAATATAAAATTACAAAAATAAAACCACAGATTGTTTACAGATATCTAAAAGCATTAATAAATTAAATTCATTGTTTTCAACATATTAATTTAAAAGTAATTAAACTAACCCCAAGCCATGCCTACACTTTGGTAAAATTAGTGCCTATACATGTTCTTGTTGTATACTGTCAGATTGTTTCCTGCTTTTGATGACCCGAGAGTGAACCTGTTGGGATTTTCTTGTCAAGATTTTGTTGGAGAAGGTTTGCCTTTGCCTTCCTCTGAGGCTGAAAGACTGTGACTTCCCCAAGGTCACCCAGTGAATTTTCATGGCTGAGTGGGCATTCAAACCCTGGCCTCCAGAGTCATAGTGCAGCACTCAAACCATCACACCACACTGACATCTAATCTGTACATATTGGTTTGTGTTGCTTAAAAAGATGTTCTTTCAGTTATGATTGGGGGTCATAAATAAAGCCATTGGGTCAAACCTGCTGCTGATGTCTCCCTGACAGTATTTGTCCTTTCACTAATAATAGTGGCAAGATAAAAGCTAAAACTCCAAATTGATGCTATGTCTAATGTATTTCAACAAACTGCCTTCTTAATGAGCAAGAAAATGTTACCCATCCAGATTCTTATAATTGGAAGATTTTTGCATTCTCTTTCCCCCTCCTTAGATAGATAGAGATTTCCAGCATGCAAGCTCCCTCCCCCCCTCTCTCATTCAAACTGAACATGTGATTTGGTTCATATACCCCTTTAGTCTCTCAACTTTCTTTTTACCTGAACTATTCACTAGCTAGATTAGGATATAGTCTGTATGTATATATAGATTAAAGCCATTAGTAAACTTTTGTTTGAACTACAAGCTACTTGCATTGTTTTTGAAGTCAGTCTCAGTTCTTAGGGAAGCAGAGGCACGTTACAGATGCGCCAAAGGAGCATGTTAGGGTTGAGAAGGGGCGTCCCTTCCGGACGCCCCTCAACCCTAATACGGACTGAGTCCGTACAAAATGGCAGCACCTGTCCACATGGGTGCCGCCATTTTGACGTCACGGATGCATAGTGTCCGGACATCTCATGGCGGAAGTGACACCGTGAGTGTGCAACTAGCGCCTCGCGGTGCCACTTCCGGGCCCAGAAAGAAGCGCCATTTCGGCTCTTCTTTCTTGTTGTGCCCGGGAACCATGCGGTTTGGCCGCTGCGGTTCCCGGACGTAGCAACCGGCAGTGGCAGCAGAGTGCCCTCCTTGGGCTCTCTGTAACGCGCCAGTGTTAGACAAAGGCACATTTCTGCTACTCTGATAATTAAAATCTAGACCCTAACAGGCTTTGACATTTTTGATATTTAATATTTTTTATTTTCTTATCAAAGGCTGAAGCCTTAGGAAACTTAAATTACCATACACTCATAACTTCAGAGTACCTGCATTGCAATCCTATATGAGTTTAAGCAATTATTGATATAAAATTATAAGATGAGGTAAGATCGTGGAAGATTTTTAAAAGTAATTATTGGATTTTTAAAATACAATTACAAAGAAGTAGAATTCTATACATCATTTTATGTAAACTGTAGGAGAACAGCCACGTTCCTTCCTTTTAGCACTGGGGAGGAGGAACGGCCAAGGAATATTAAACCATAGAAGTTCCTTGAGACGTTGTTGTTGTTGGGATATATCCTAGAATTTAAAATGTTGCTGCAAGTGTGAGGAATTGCCACTGGATAGTCCTTGGCAACAAAAGTGCCATCTGATTATTTTGTAAAAATCTGAGAACTATAGCAGCAGCCATCAGCAACATTTATTCCATCTGGAGGATCACCATATTTCTAAAAATACATTTTCTACAAGTTTATATCTATAAAATACACATTCATGTGTAGCTAAATCAGTGAGAACTCCTGACTGTTGAATGATAGCGCCCTGGTGGCGCAGTGGTTAAATGCCTGTGCTGCAGCCACTCACTCAAAACCTCAAGGTTGCGAGTTCTAGACCAGCAAAAGGGCTCAAGCTCGACTCAGGCTTGCATCCTTCCGAGGTCGCTAAAATGAGTACCCAGATTGTTGGGGGCAAATTAGCTTACAGTTGTAAACTGCTTAAACACTGCTTAGGCGGTATGAAGCGGTTTATAAATGAAACTTGTTTGAATATTTATCTTCCCACCTTGGAGAATTAAGTCTTTTAGAAACAGGGAAAGCATGCATGATGTAACCATGTTAACCGTCAATTATACTGTATATTGTAGGAATATTTTTAATTGAATGTGTGTGCATCAACAAATGCCAAATCTTTTTACAATACAAAATTAATATTTTCTTGTCCTTTAGAAAACAGTTATTCAAAGTGCATTAGAGGAAAATATTGGATAGGAGCTGCCCTCACTAAGGACTTGAACAGATGGTCCTTAAAAGACACCTTCAGGGTGTCAACAGAATGCAGTGTTTACACGCCACACATTCTGATGATGCCCTGAGGCTGCCCGGAAGCTGGACGTGGGCGGCTTCAAGACACTGGTGGTGTGGCATGCAGCTGGCTTCAAACCACAGTGGGGCAGGAAAAGCTGGGGGTTTTTTGCCGGCTGTAAAAAGAGCGGATTTTTGCTGCTCCTTTTTTGTCTGGCTTCAAGGTGGATTGGGGCTGCGGCGTGTGTTTGCCACGGCCCCAGTCCATCTTCAGAAGGGGCAGCTTCAAGTCGCCCCTTCAGGGCCATCTGTTTCTTCCCTAAGTTTACATTGGTTGCTCCATGTCACTTTCCATGAGTACTTCCTACCTCATGTCTAAATTAAACTGATATGTTCACTGGTATTTGTATATAGATTATAGCACAGCAGGGCATTTGGAATATGTACAAATGATCCAGAGTATAATTTAATTTGGAAACTGAACATTGCTTTAAGATCTGGCAAGATGATGCTTTAAAGGGAAAGCTTCAAAGGTCACATTTGGATATGATCGTATTCACATTTGATTTTTTTTTGTATGTTTTTAATTGTACTGTGCTTTTAAATTGTAATAGTAGTAGTGGTAGTAGTAGTAGTATTAGAAAAGGGTAACATCCACTGTATTGAGAGTAAAACTTCGAAAATGCAGTAATAAACACAAAGGCAGCATCTTATTTACTGATTTTACTTCCCCCTTTCTGCCCTGCTCTTCACAAGTCCATCTCTTAAGAAAAACAAATCATTTGGCTAGAAGAAATTTAAACAAATACCTTTGTTGTCTATTATTCTAGCTGTCATCTTCTGGTTGGAGTATCTCCCAAGAAATCTGAAAAATGTAGGTGATAAATGTTTAGGAGAGGGGAAGGAGGACAGTAGGATCTGATTCTGGGACAAAGAGTTTTCAGCCTATTCATTTGATTGGATACAAAAGTTCAGACAGTTTAATTTTGAGTGAGTTGGTTAATTTTTTTTGTAAGTCTTCTAAGAAATACATTGCTTCTTGGAACATTTGTGTTACTGTGTTTCATAGAAAAAGCAAACAACAGGTGCTTCTGCCACTCCCTAGGTGAGCCTGTAAGATAACTATAGGCAACAAAAAAACTGTGCAATAACTTCTCTGGCAAAATGCCATGTCAAACTTGTAACCCTTAGCTAATAAATCCGTGGCCATATTTATTCAATTTATTGACTTGTTGTCTATCTACACACTTCAGCTTCCCTGAACCCATTGCCCTGAGGAACTAGCAGAAGAGTTAATTATAACTAATCTCATATTGAATATATCGGGCTCAAGGTAGGATCTCACATGCAGAGTGAATTCGTGTGTTTCAGAGTGATCTCTGGAGATCCTGCACTTCTTATTCTTGAACTTGAAAACATCCATTGTTGTTGTTGTTGTTGTTACATTTATATCCCCCTTATATTTTAGGATATCAGGGTAGTGTATGAGTAAAAACAGTCAAAAAGTTTTTTTAAAAAAAATAATTAAAAGTAGAATAAAAATAAGCACTTCCATTTTTTCAGTAGAGCAGACTAGCAGGAAAGAAATGAGCTTGCATCTACCTTGAGTGTTTTGTCATGTCGTAGTTGTGGACCCTCCTCTCTCTCTTAAGAATCATAGGAAAGAAAGCAAACCTCAAATCTACATATGGAATACAAGCTGATACTAGCCTTTCTCATTACAATGGGAAAAGATTTTGTCTTCTTTGCGGAGCTCCTGGTATCATAAACATGTACACTAAACAGTAAACCCATGCTAGTTTATGTAAAGAGAATGTATGAAGATGAAAAATACAGTAATGAATAAAAATATGGGGGTTTCACCTAGTAATTCCATATTTTAACACTCTGAGGTTTTGTTTTTTATGTTGGCTTTTGTTGTCTCTACATTTCCACATACAGTACTTGGCAACTGAGCCAATGTCAAGAATAATTTTTCTGTGCCCTCTGTAGAGAGTCAGACCCTGGCAGTTATATGGTTTTATTGTTGGGAACATTCTAATGTACCATAAATTGATGACCTTTCTCTGTGATATAAACAACAAGATAAATCTTACAAACCTGTGTCTCTGTAACCAGCAATCATTACAGCTTGATGCCATTTAAGGGATTGCTTTCTTTCGAAAATACGTAAACTGAAATCTTGCACTAATGTAAAAAATGTTAGCTAGTTAGATATTTTTTAAAGAGAAGGGCTTCTTCCTTATTAATAAAAATATCCTTTGTGCTATAAAAAGACAAGAGTTCTTCTTTCTTTTCTTCTTTGTAATGTCTCATTGGCTTCCCAGATCTATTCTCTGGAAGCTGATCCTGGCACTCAGCCAGTGCTGTTGTAACCTCTTACTTTTTTGTAGCAGAAAAATGCAGTTTGTCAAATGAAGTTAGAAAATGCAGGTATTATGAACAGTGACTTGGACTTTGAAAAACAAGGTGGCAGGCACAGCCTTCATTCTGCTGTTCTCACCAGAGAATTGTTAGTCAACATTAAGAAGGCTTACCTATGATTTATATATTTGATTTAATCCCTTTTGTCAGCAATAGGAATAATTTTTACTTCATCTCTGAGCTTATATGAATCTTTCTGGTTCTTGTTCTTCAATGAATTTTCAGTCTATAAAAAAATGCCTCGCCTTACCCCACTGGTACAAAATTTGCTCAGAATTGGTGGGCCTCTTTGTCAACATACTAAGGGGCCATTGAGACTACCTTTTACCCCGGATCAGGAACCAAATTATGCATGTGAAGTTTGTATTTGCCCCGAATCTCCCACAAGCGAATTTGAGTTTTGCACACCTGTTCTGGGGCAAATGCCTCTTAGCGCAGGTCATTTAGAAGTGGAGTAAAAGCTGTATCATTTTTGAAAAACAGGTTCGGCAAATATGAACTTGCCCTCGATCATGATTGGGGCAAGTTCAGGGGAGGGATTTAGGTCAGAGGGAGGGCAGTGGGCAGAATATGCCTCCCCTTCATCGGAGGAGGAGGAGGAGGAGGAAGCTGGGGAAAGAAGGGGGCCATGGAGGGCAGCATTGGAAGGAAAAGGAGGAGGAGGAGAAGGAAGGAGCTGGAGGATGGGTGCCAAAGGGGTGATGGATGGAGCCAGGAGTGCCAAGGGCAGAATCAGGGTAATGGGGGAGAAGGAAGCGGAGGAGGAAGGAGCCGGAGGAAGGGTCAATTTAGGGCGGATCAGATGGGCAGGGAACGGAGCAAGCTTCTGCTCTCGCAGGCAGCTTTCTCTTTTTTTATTTTTGACAGACTATGCGCATGCTTTTTGCTACTGGTAGATACATATATAGATAGAATGTGTGTCTGCTTGTGGTACTTTCCCTTTCATTTCCTTGCTCCCAGGATGCACCTTGCAAAAGGCTTTTTTTCTAAATTTTATATGCAAATGCTACAATGCGAATGTTACAAATGTTTCTCTTTCAATTTGGCAAATTGATACAGAATGCTTTTGCTACATATATGTATTCTGGGGTGGCAATGAGGGAAAGCAAAGGATGCAGGGATGGCATTCCAAGGTGAATTATTATTATTATTATTATTATTATTATTTATTGTATGTGCATGTGAGGCATTCTGGGGTGGCAAAGCAAGAGGTTGCGGTTGCAGAGATGGCATTCTGGGGTGAAGAATTATTATTATTATTGTGATGGGAAGAGGATGCATGGGGGAGACAAGGGCTTCAGAGGTAGCATTGGGCTGGAAGTGAAGGAGACTTAGGAGGGTGGAAGGCTGCGGAGACCCATGACTTTGGGAGAGTCACACTCTCTCAGCCTCAGGGGAAAGGCAATGGCAAATCTCCTCAGAACCAATCTTGCCAAGAAACCCCAGGATGGGGTCATTTTAGGGTTGTCATAATCTGTAGTGACCCACATACACACAACACACACACACACCTGGAGGTTTTTAAATTTGACAGAATATGTGCACACTCCCGCTTGCTTTAGCATAATATGAAAATTAAATAAAGTATGGTTTCTTTCTTACAGATTTAAAATGCACATGAATTTTGATTTACTAAATATTTTATCAGTAGAAGTAGTATTTCAGCCTACTACTAAGACTCAAAGCAGTATTCAAAAACAGTTTTAAAAATGAATACCAAAATATTTCTCTAGTGTAAAACTATTGTTCCCATTCTCAATGCAATAAATCATAGAGGCAGTCAATTGCGATTGATGCCAATCTATAAAAAGATTAATCCAGTCATATGCCAGCAAATGCATGAGTAGAGAGGATCATCTTATTATTTATTACAGCAATAAAATGTTGGTGAAAATTTGATGTGGGTTTATCAGCACAGATGCTTTGTTTGATATCTTCATACATAGTACCAATTTATATTTCATGTTACATTTAGCAGTTTTAACATGTTCTAAATTCCCTAAATAAAAATAATGTAGAGTGAAGAAATAGAATACAGTATAGGGAAATGAATGCGAAAGGCCTGGATGGAGAAAGTGAAATAGAAATATAAAAAATGTCGAGAAGGTGGGGTAGCGCTGTGAATATAAGGATCCGCTGTACCATGCTCAGAACCACCCCAAGCTAGCCACAGCCTGTTTGGAGGTTTGTGTCCAATCTGACACATATTTGAAATTTGGCTAGTTGCACACTAAGTAAGCATAACAGTTTTCAATAGATTTACAAAACAAAGAGTTTCTTCCTTCTTACCAACCACTTTGGATTACATTAACAAAAATACTTTGTTTAACTGGTGAAATAGTAGCAATGCAGATGTACCAATTCAATTGAATTTCTTAGGCTGAGGTTTTCTAATTTATTATTATTCCAGCATTTTTGCATTTTCCTCCATAAAGATCCAGAATTCTTAATTCATGTGTATAACTAAGAATTAAGAGTTACCATAAACAAACAAACAAACCAGTATTAATTTTCTGCTTTCAGCAAAGGTTTAAACACTTAATATATGTTTACTTCGTGGCCAAGAGGTTGGGCTTATGGGGCATTTTAGCTTGTTTTTTATTGTACTAATTGTTTAACCTGTACTGTATTTATTCTGTTTTAACCATTTGCTGTAAGCCGCCCTGATCTTGGGAAGGAGCGGGGTACAAATAAAAACTTTATTATTATTTATTTATTACTATTTTACTCTTAGGATCTGACCACATCCGTGAGAAAGACGGACTTTGGGCTGTACTCATTTGGCTCTCTATCATGGCAGCTCGAAACCAGGGTGTAGAAGAGATTGTTAGAGAGCACTGGACAAAATTTGGCCGTCACTACTACTGCAGGTAATAATAGCTGCTCTAGAGAAGAGCCACTTTCGTTTTTAAATAATTGTTTTGTTTATGTACAGTGCCAAATGAATTTAATGTACCAATTCAATAATTATAAAATCATTAATAATTGTGGTTGCATATGTCTGTGTATTTTTGCCAAAGCACAAACTAGCTGTGAAGTTCTAATCGATAAACACAGTACTCAATGGTCTCAAGTCTGTCAGTAGTCTCTTATACAGTGACTCCAGTACTATACGCATTTAAGAAGTGACAAAGAACCTAACCTCCTTCAATTTAATATACTAGGAAGTGATATTTTACCATTAGTGATATTCTAAATATATGATTATTTCGTTATAGTACTTGTTCTTGTGTGTCTTCAAGTTGTTTCCAACTTATGGTGACCCTAAGGTGAACCGATCATGGGATTTTCTTGGCACGTTTTGTTCAGAGGTTTCCCATTTCCTTCCCCTGAGGCTGAGAGCATGTGACTTGCCCAAGGTCACCCAGTGGTTTTCATAGCTGAGCAAGGAATTGAACCCTGGTCTCCAGAATCACTCAAACTACTACACCACACTGGCTCTTTACTTATTTTTCTTGTCATTCTAATTAAGCTTGACAAGTGAGATCAACAACAAAATGTTGCAGTGTAGAGTGCTTGGGTTAAGATTGCACCAATGCTCCATTGTATCCCCCTCCTCATTTTTCTATTTCCTACCTCACTCTGTGGCTACTGAGTATGTTCAGTCAAGTTTTAGAACTGAAATTTGAGGTAATGAGCTAGATTGGTCTGAAAGTTTGATTTATGCATGCCATAGAAGTGACACTGTAATTCTTTGTTTCAGTTCAGTGTTAATTTATTCATAATCTGGCAGATATAAAGTACAATAGGCTGTTTAAAATATAAAATACAGTACAGCAAAAATGCAAGTACGATATAAAGTAGAATAGAGTAAAATATTATGGACATTTTAAACAACATAAGAAATGCACAAAAGTTAGCTCTTTTAACCATAACTTTGGCATTGTGATATGACTGAAGATAGAATAAATTACAATATTTCAACTCTCATGTGAAGTCTTCTCTACACTGGCCTCAGTAATCAACATTTTATTGTTTGAATAAAGTGAGCCCTGCTGCAGTGCATTAGAATGTAAAGGATAGGCTCTTTGCTTTGTACCTTTCAGCAATGTAGTCAAACTCTGATTCTGGAGTCTGGCCTTAAAAACATCATCAAGCAGAAACTTGGTTTGCTGTTTAGTGGGAAAGTGAGTTTCATGTAGACCCATTGCCAAAGGAGCTGAAAGTTATTAATTTAGCACTGCATAGCAGAAGTTTATATACTGTAGGTGCTGTGGTGCACCAGCTGCTGATATATTATCATGGCCACTGGCATTAAGGTGGTAGTAGTACTTGTACCATAAAACCAGACAGCTGAGGAGTGCCTCCACATTTTGTGACTCTTTTGGCCAGATGCTCAAAGTGAATCCCTTCCCACTCACTTCTCTCATGTCTGCCCTTTTACATTCCTTCTCCCTGTAAACCTAATCCCCTTTCATGTCCAGAAGGAGAGGACAAGGGAAGTGGAGCCTGCTAATCCTTTTTCCTTTTCTTGTCATACTTTATGTCATATCCCTTCCTCCATGGGATATGAAACAATATCTAATGATGCTGATCCTTCTCGCCAGATCTGCCATTCAGACACATGTGTCTGAATACAGGTGAAAGTCACATTTTTATTTTTTTAATAAATTGCTATAAACATGACATTTCACAAGCTTCTTTTGTACTTTTAATTTTTGTAATGCAAGATTTGATTATGAAGCACTGGATCCTCGAACAGCATATTTCATAATGAGAGACCTGGAAGCTTTGATCACTGATAAGTCTTTCACTAATCAACAGTTTGCTGTTGGAAGTCATGTCTACACTGTGCAAAAAGCAAACAGTTTTGAATATGTGGATCCCGTAGATGGCACTGTGAGCAAAAGACAGGTATGAAAAGCAAAGATCTTTCCCTTGTGCAACTGCATATGACTAGAGCTGGGGAAATGCTTTGTGAAAAATATCTCAAATTGCACAGTTGTCAAGGTTTTCATGTGATAAAGATGCTGATTTTCTATCTGTAAAAACAGATACACAAAAGAGTATCAGTAGCACCTCAAACTGCAATAATATGTGCATGCTCTCTGTTTTAATCAGCAGAATAGCCAAAGCAATTGTGCAAGTTAAAAACTGGTGCAGAATTATATCAGTATATAAAATCATACTAAATTAATAACTATGAGGTGGTTTAAACATTCTTGTGCATAATATATTGACAGAATATTGGCAAATAACTATTCTCAACAGAGGACTGCTTCTAATATCTGTATTTTTCTTTTCTCTAAGGGTCTAAGGATAATTTTCTCTGATGCATCTAGACTCATCTTCAGATTAAGTGCTTCTAGTCATGTACGTGCTACCCTCCGAATCTATGCAGAAAGCTATGAAAAGGACCCCAGCAAACATGACAGAGAACCACAGGTACGTATAAAAAGAAAGAAGGGAGTCCGGTTCCTAGAATGGGCCAAATGCAACCTTGCTTCCTATGAGCAACCATGCAGGAAGGGCAAGATAGCAAGCAATAACATAAGCTGCATTAACATGTTTAAACAATCAAATCATAACTCAGTAAAGAAATTAACATTCCAAATGCTGATATTTTAAACAGGACTTTCAAAGGAAATTTTGGCTCGAAACAGATGGGCGAAAAGTGCCACCTTTGGGCCAATTCGGGGGCATGGCGTGCAGATGACGTATGCCACACTGAGACCTGCTAACGTGGCCCAAACCTAGCCGCAAAAGGAGTGGGGAAAAATCACTCCTTGCCAGCAGTCCATTCTGGACTACGGCAGTGGCTGGCCTTGGGACCACGGCATCTAGTTGCCGCGGTCCCGTGCTGATCAGGGCTTGATGAGGGCTTCTGATGTGTTTGACCCCTTTGTGTTTTCAATCTTTCTTACAGTTATTTGGTGTTATGCTTACTTTAATAGTAGGTTGGTGATTAGTTTTGCTAGACTTGTGTACACATTGTGGCTGATGGTTAGCCAATATTTATTAAGCTACAGGTGGCCATTTTAGTCTGTTGGAATAAAAACAGCAGAAAGCGTGAGCAGATTTTTAAGCTCAGGGGTAGAATATTTCATTGCCAAAAGCCAGTTTGTAACGTGTATATGTATATGTATGATGATTAATGATAGGAAAGGAGGATGTTTACATACATATAGCAAATGCAATGTAAGAGGTTATTATGTTGATCACAAATGAAAATGAGATCCCATGGGGAGGGGAAAGTACATGTGATGAATTGGAAAACAAGGATGAACTATGTTCACCAGTTTCCCTCACAGTCTTGTTCCCCCAAGACATTTTGGATTCAAGATGTTTGGACTCCCTAACCATTCTGCATAGAGATGATGGGATTTATACTTCAGTACATCTAAAAGGCACCAGGTTGAGGGACACTGGTGTCATCGGAACATAAACAGCTTTGCTAAACAAAATACATACAAATACAGATAACTACCACATATATTTTGCCGTCTCTTTCTATGATTGGATATCTGAAAAACAACAAATATTCTAGAAACACTACTATGACACCTCACTTGGTGAGACTGAGAAGTCTATTGCTGATATCAATTTGCTACCATGACTTGAAGAATTTCCTTTTGCTACTTTGTTGTTGCTATGAAAGCTGTTAATTGTGGTTTTTGTAACATGGAACTTTATTTGACTGGCACCTTCCCTGATATCTTTTATGCAGGCAGGTTCAGACTTCTTAATTTCAGCAAGCCTTTGAACACTGACTGCTCTGAATTGGGTCTTACAGAATTGTGCTGTACTGTCTATCTGTGTTTTGGCTGTCATTTTTAATAGTTACGTTTTGAACTGGTTTTAATTTTATAGATAGTTCAATTATATATTTCATTTTATATCTGGTATATTTTTTAGCTATATCTCTTTTAACTGCTGTAAGCCCCCTTGTGTTCCATACTGCAAAAAAGCTGGGAGATAAGAATATAACAACAACAAAAAAACCAAGGTTAATGAATATTTTTATTAGCAGCTTCATAAAGTTTGTCACAAATTCATTTTAAAAAAGCAGATAATCAAAACCAATTAGACATTTCCTTTTATTTATGGTAGTTAATGTCATTACCTTGCTTCCACTCAAACCTTTAAGGCACAGAACCTGCAGTCTCTCTTCTCTCTCTTTCTCCCGCATTATAACATTCACACAAGCAGCTGGTGGACCAAGTAGGGCCCTGCTTCTCTCCACTCTTTTAGGGTGGAGCCACCATTGTACTTCCCTTATCTCTAAGGGAGATGGTACTCTTTTCCTTACTTATCTAGGGCTCCTCCACCTCTCCCATTTCCAGTGTCTAACTTCCCATACTGAATCCTCTAACCTCCTTTCATATTATCTCATGTTTAACATTGTTGAATCATACTACAGGAAAGAAACAATATCATTTTAAATCTCAATCATGCATAATCAATCAAAGCAATGTATTAATTTTCTTCTTCTCCCTCTTCATATATAAAATACATAAATATTTTCTCTTATATTACTTTACATAAATAAATTCATATATGCTAATACAATAATTATCTGGGTGTAGAGCCATATCTAGTTAAAATGGCACCATCTGTTCCAGAAAGGGAAGTCTCATCAAATCCAGGGGATCCCAATTTTTTAAAAATATATATATTTAAGGAAGAAAATCCTGAAGGAGAAATAATAATAATAATAATAATAATTATTATTATTATTATTTGTATCCCGCCTCTCCCTGTATTGGATCGAGGCGGGTAACAATAAACAAAAGAACAATAAAAATGCTACACAGCAAGACACAAGTAAAAACATAGCAAAAACACCCTAAAACTCTCTCCCACCCTAAAATAACGTTAAAACAACAATTCCCAATAAAATGCTCCCAATAAAACCAATCACTATCACAGTCTGATGGGAACGGCTATGCAACTGGAGAGTAAACATTACGAGGAGGTCAGTTAGGGAAGGCCTGCCAGAAGAGATCCATTTTTATTGCCTTCTTAAAGGCGTCTAACGATGTTATGTGAAATGTCCTAAAATAATCAAGTCAGGACTGAACATGTTCAATGCACACATTTTGAGGAGTAGCCATAAAAATGGTAGTAGGAAAAGGCAGTTATGGAATGGGGTACATTGAAAGAAGACCTTTACTACCCTGTGTACTGCACTCTGGTTGTGGTTGTTGTTGTTGCAAGCCTTCAAATCATCTCCAATTTACAGTAACCTTAAGGCAAACCTATCACATGATATTCTTGACAAGTTTCTTCACAGGGAATTGGCTATTGCCATCCTCTGAGGCTGAGAGAGTGTTACTTGCCCAAGATCACCCAGTGGGTTAACATGGCCAAGCTGGGATTCGAACCCTGGTCTCTAGAGTCACAGTCCAATGCTCAAAACCATGCTGGCTCTCTACTGCACTCTGTAGTAGTCTTTTGTTACACACTCCCTCTCTTTCTGTTTATACCTCACTTTCCCCCCATTTGTATATCCTTATTCCTCATTTGTAACCACTTTAATTTAGCAGTCTCCTGTTTCAACGCCACAAAAAAATCTCAGTGCTGTCTTATCCAAAGGAAGCTAAGTCATGTAATGCTACCCCTGGATTTCTCACTACAGCATCTGGTGGGCTCAGTTAGTGATGGGGTACACTAATCCAGGGTGCTCTCCAGCCCGGCTGAAAATATTAAGAAATATTTAAGGGTACATTGAGAGGTAGTCAAAGCACCATTTCAGGCTTCACATGCTCAGAGGTATGACAAAATGATTATTTTGGCATGTGGTTCAAGGATAGGCTTTACTGGGCACCGCCCAAATAAGACTATACTGTATACAGTACTTATGTACAGATACTTGTAAGTGAATAGCATTTGATTCAGTGGTCCTGGTAATTGTGGTTAGGATCAGTCTGTTTATAACTTCGTTGCGTGCCTTCATGTCATTTCCGATTTATGGCAATGCTAAACTAAATCTGCCACAGGGTTTTCTTGTCCAGATTTGTTCAGAGGGTCTTTGCCTACCTTAGAGGCCGAGAGTGTGTGACTTGCCCAAGGTCATGCAGTGGGTTTCCTTGATCATGCTGGGATTTGAACTCTGGTCTCCAGAGTCATAGTCCAACACTCAAACCACTACAGTATGCTGGCTCGCTGTGTGTAACTAGCTAATGAGAAGAATGTGTTCCTTCCCCTCCTTTCTGATTTGTTGTAGGGAACAGTTCTGTAAAAACTTCTATACGCATAATACATGGGGGTGAAAATAATTAGATTTTTCCCATGGGGACAAGGAAGGAAATGTTAGTCTATCAAGATTTATGTGTTGAAGAAAAGCCTAGATATTTCCCTCCTTCTTCTTCTGCCCAAGTGCACCATTCTAAATTAAAATTTACCATATTAAAATAACTTACTGTCATAACCAATTTGTCTGGAGAATTACTTAGCAGATATGTAGCCGAGTGATTTGCCATAATAATATTACAGTTGGGAAATACAGATGCCAAAGTCCAA
Organism: Sceloporus undulatus; assembly: GCF_019175285.1. Taxonomy (NCBI): domain Eukaryota; kingdom Metazoa; phylum Chordata; class Lepidosauria; order Squamata; family Phrynosomatidae; genus Sceloporus; species Sceloporus undulatus. Next base: position 242,837,464 of record NC_056523.1, read on the forward strand.
GCAAGTTTCAGATTCCTTGTAAGGAAGAAATGTGAAGCTGCCTGAGAGTTCTCTTGTATTTATAAACAAAATCTTTTCTGTACCAAAGAGGAGTTAAAAGCCAAGGGCGTTTCAGTACAGTGCAACAAACATCTGCAGTAACATAATTGCCTGATTGGTGGGAAACTTTACAAGAAAGCCCTTCCAAGGAGATGGGAGAGTTGTGCAGGAACTGACTTTTTAGAGTGATTAAAGTTTCACCTGAAATAAAAAGTTGGATTGGGCTGTAATTGTAAATGACTACAAAATTATCTTTGCTCTTAAATGAAGAACAGTTATATGGAATACAGTACAGTATAAGCAAGATTATCAGACATGCAAAAGAACCTATATGATTTGATGCTGGGCTGAAGTATTTGGCCCTGGGTGGGTGGGTGAGTGGGTGGGTTGGTTGGTTGGTTGGTTTGGGATTGTCTATTTGTTTTGTTTTGAGTCATTTTGTGAAGTGGGGCAAAAATGTCCCCCAAAGAGTGAAACAATCAATTTTCAGGACCTGATGATATATTAATATCTTGGTTCTGAGGTAATTAAAATCTTCATCCTTTCTTCAGTCAATCACTTCAGTCAGCAGAGCAATCTATCATAGATGTTTTAATAATAATAATAATAATAATAATAATAATAGATTTATTTCTAGCCTGGCCAATCACGAAGAATCCGGGCGGGTTACAACAATAAAATACAACAAATTACAATAGAGTTAAAAAAATCAAACCCTAGACCTACCACCCCCCCCTCATTCCCAGTACTAAAACAGAATTAAACAGTAATAATATTAAAACATTAAAAACATTAAAAACATTGAACAAACAAAAAATAGGCAGAAACATTGACGGGGGGAAAATGACAGATGAGGGGACAAATATCTCTAAATCTGGGGAGGGTAACTAAGTTGGAAAGGTCTGCCGGAAGAGATCCGTCTTGAGTGCTTTCTTGAAAGCTGCCAGAGTGGAAATGTGACGGATCTCCTCCGGCAGGTCGTTCCATAGTTTAAGAGCAGTAGTAGAGAAGGCCCTCTGGGAGACAGATGTTAGCCTAGATTTTTTTGGCTGTAGTAGATTTCTTCCAGAGGACCTTAGTGTGCAGAGCGGCCAGTAGGGAAGAAGGCGTTCCCTCAAGTACTCTGGGCCCAAGCCATGTAGGGCTTTAAAGGTAATCACCAACACCTTGTACTTTGCCCGGAAACTAATAGGCAGCCAGTGCAGGGACTTCAAGACCGGTGTTATATGGTCATTCCTAGAAGTTCCCGTGATCAATCTGGCTGACATATTTTGTACCAGCTGAAGTTTCCGAACTTGGTACAAGGGTAGCCCAAGTAGAGCGCATTACAGAAGTCCATTCGAGAGGTTACCAGTGCATGTACTACTGTTTCCAGGTCCCTCGGCTCCAGGAAGGGGTGCAGTTGGCGTATCAGACGAAGGTGATAGCAGGCGCTCTTGACTGTCGCATCCACCTGAGCTGTCAGTTGGAGTGACGAGTCAAGAAGCACCCCCAAGCTGCGAACAGAATCCTTCAGGGGAAGTGTGACCCCATCCAGAACTGGCTGACACAACTCCATTCCTGGATTCGGGGTTCCTATAGCAAGTACCTCTGTCTTACCTGGATTCAGCCTGAGTCGGTTTTCCCTCATCCAGTCCATTACCGCCCCAAGACAGGCATTCAGAGGAGAGATGCCAACCTTAGAGAAGGATGTCCGAGACATAGAAAAGTATATTTGGGTGTCATCAGCGTACTGATAACACCCCGCCCCATGTCTCTGGATGATCTCAGCCAGCGGCTTCATGTAAATGTTGAATAGCATTGGGGACAGAATCGCACCTTGAGGGACCCCCGATTTGAGCTCCCTCTTGGCCAAACAGCTGTCCCCAAGCGACACCATCTGGAACCTGCCCGAGAGGTAGGATCGGAACCACTGCAATGCTGTGCCTCCAATACCCAACTCTCTCAGGTGTTCCAGAAGGATACTGTGGTCAATGGTATCAAATGCCGCTGAGATGTCCAAGAGCACCAGCAGGGTCACATTTCCCCTGTCGATGCCCAGACAGAGATCATCAACTAAGGCAACCATGGCAGTCTCAACTCCGTATCCTGTCCTGAATCCGGTTTGAAATGGATCCAGAAAATCCGTTTCATCCAAGACTGCTTGTAGTTGATTGGCGATCGCTCTCTCGATCACCTTGCTCAAAAATGGTAGTAGTGAGACTGGTCTGTAGTTATTTCTATCCAGGGGGTCCAGGGAGGGCTTTTTTAAGAGTGGTCTTACTACTGCCTCCTTGAGACAGGGCATGGTGCTGTTTTGAGTGGTCAGCTGAGCTGCTACTAGGAGCAATAGCAAGTTTTTTTAAGTTAAAGAAATAGGTCATTACGGTTAGGATCAGGCTGCGAAAAACAGCATTAACGGTCAACCTCTCAGACACAGCAAAACTTTCATACACCTAAAGCAAAGTAAGGCTTTTTTTAGTTAAAAAAATAAGAATTAACGGTAGACTTAATATATACAGCAAACAATATTAGACTTTCACAGACCTGAAAGCCACCAGTTATTCTTCTTTCATGAGAACAAACGGTCCCACAAAACACCACCTCTAAACACTAGTTAATACAGAATGCTTATATTAATATAAACTGTTGAATACAGATTTGATCCCCAAGAATTGTATAAATGTATAAATACATTTATAATGTTGTCTATTTAAGTTATAAAACATAAATCTGACATCATATGGCTTGGGAGGGAGTGAAAAGGCAGGCCCGACTCCATCAGGGCTAGCCAGAGCAAGAAGAAGGATCCTCCCTCCAGTCCATCTGCCATGGTCCAGGCCTCACAGGGAGAGAAGAACCACTGGACTTGATACCCTTCCCCACCATCATTTCTTTCTTCTTTTGTGTCATGTCATTTTAGATTGTAAGCCTGAGGGCAGGGAACCATCTGAATAACTATCTGTAAGCCGCTCTGACTGCCTTGAGGGCTAAAGAGCAGAGTATAAATACAGTAAATAAAATAAAATAATAAATGCTTTTCAAAAGTATAGTGCTTAGTATCAGAAGCTGGGAAAGTGCATCTCCTGGTTTTCTGTGGGTTTTTCAGGCTATGTGGCCACGTTCCTGACGTTTCACCTGCATCTGTGGCTGCCATCTTCAGGGCTGGTGGCATGGAAGTGTGGGGCGTATATATACATGTGTGTGGTTCTTGGTTGGGAGTAAGTGATTTACTCGGGTGGTTAGACCTCGTCTACTGTTCCCTTATCTGTTGGAGTTCCTCAGGGCTCTGTTTTGGGTCCTCTTCTGTTCTCTTTATACACACTTTCCCTTGGCAAACTTATCAGTTCTTTTGGTTTCTCCTACCATCTGTACGCCGATGATACCCAGCTGTACCTTTCCACCCCTAATCTTTCGCCAGAGCTAGAGCAGCAAGTGTCATCCTTTTTAACAGCTGTCTCCCACTGGATGCACCATCGGCGTCTGAAGCTCAATATGTCAAACACCGAGCTTCTTGTTTTCCCTCCTAAGCCCACCCTTCACTACTCCTTTTCTATTTCTGTCAATAACGTCTCTATCCAGCCGGTCCAGGAAGCCCACAGTCTTGGTTTCATCTTTGACTCCTCTTTGTCATTTATCCCTCAGATCCAGACTACAGCCAAAGTCTGCAGATTTTTTCTCTATAATATCGCCAAAATCCGTCCATATCTCTCAGCTTCTACCGCAAAGACACTGGTCCATGCCCTAGTGGTCTCACGACTAGACTACTATAACCTCCTCTTGGCAGGGCTTCCCCTCTCTCATCTCCACCCATTAATTTCTGTTCAGCATTCAGCTGCACGCATTATTTCACTCGCTTGCTGTTATGATCATGTCTCCCCTCTGTTGTCCTCCCTTCACTGGCTCCCTTTTCCTTTCCGCATCAGGTACAAACTTTTGCTACTCACCTTTAAAGCCCTGCATGGGCTGGCCCCTCTTTATTTAACCGATCTTCTCTCTCCCTACATCCCTACTCGCACTCTCCACTCTGGTAGCCAAAGTCTCCTCTCTCAACCCAGGATCTTCTCTGCCCCATCCCGGATCTGTCCTTTCTCTCTTCCTGCCCCTCATTCCTGGAACCTTCTTCCTCTGCATGCACGGCTCATCACTTCCCTAACCAGCTTTAAGGCTGAGCTGAAAACCATATTGTTTAGGGAAGCGTTCTCAGGGAATCTGTGATTGTCATCTGGCTGTCTGATAATATTTGACGTGATGTGATTTGTTTTATATTTGATGTTTTTAATTTGTTTTTTCTTTTCTATATGGTAATTTTATCTATTCCTCTTTTAATTGTTATTATCTTAGAATGTACGCCTTGGGCAGGCTTTTATATTCTCTTTAATTTTACCGACTTTGTACAGCGCTGTGTATAATTACAGCGCTTTAGAAATAAAGTTTAATAATAATAATAATACATGTTAATCTATGTGTCGGTCTTTTGGTAAATGGCAAGGCCTCAGGATAGGAGGATATGCAAGGTGGATATGTGTCTATTTAATTAGCAACCCATTGTCTGTGGGGAAACCCCCTGACCGTGGGTGGTGTTCATTTGTATGTACTGAGTCTTGATTTTGGTGTTCTTCAGTACTGATAGCCAAACTTTGTTTACTTTCAGCATTTCCTCTTTCCTGTTGAAGTTGTCCAGGTGTCTGTGGATTTCAGTGGTCTCCCTGTGCATTCTGACGTGATAGCTGTTGTCATGGACCAGAATTTCAGTGTTTTCAAATAGCATTTTATGCCCAGGTTGGTTTATGACTTGTTCTGCTACTGCCAATTTTTCTGGCTGGCTCAGTCTGTAGATTCTCTTGTGTTCCTTGATTCGTGTTTGGACACTGTATTTGGTGGTCCCTATGTAGACTTGTCTACAGCTGCATGGCATGCTGTAAACTCAGGCAGCAGTGAAAGAGTCTCTCCTGTCCTTCACCGAGTGCAGCATTTGATGGATTTTCTTGGTCAGTCTGTAGATCATTTGGAGGTTGTGATTCCTCACTAGTTCCCCTATTCTGTCCATGACTCCTTTGATGTATGGATACCTTCCCTTTGGGTGGTTATCTGTCTTCACTCCTGTTGTTTTTTTTTTTTTTCCTGTCTGGCAGCTCTTCTGATGTCCAAACTGGAGTAAGCATTAGCCTGTAGAGCCTAGGTTAGGTGCTTCAATTCATCTTCCAGGAAGTGGAGTTTTCAGATCCTTTTTGCACAGTCTACCAGTGTTTTTATTGTGCTTCTTTTTTTGTCCTGGGTGATGATTGGTGTTCTTTTGTAGGTACCTGTCTGGGTGTGTAGGTTTTCTGTATACTGTGTAGTCCAATCGTTGATTCGGTCTGCAGATAACCAGGACATCCAAGAATGGCAATGATCCTTCCTTTTCTTTTTCCATTGTGAATTGGATATTTGGGTGGATATTGTTCAGATGGTTCAAAAACACGGTCAGATCTTCTTCTCCATGGCTCCAAATAGTGAAAGTGTCATCCACATATCAGAACCATGTTGTAGGCTTTTTTTGGTGCTGTTTCCAGGGCTTGCTTTTCATAGTGTTCCATGTAAAAGTTTGCTATCATGGGGTTCAGAGGACTTCCCATGGCTACCCCATTTCTGCGCATAGAACTCATCGTCCTGCTGGAAGTACTTGTGGTGAGGCAGTGTTCATCCCCGGGGCTGTATACAGCTCAGAAGCAGGGTGACCAGATGTGTATCCCCTTTAGTTTCAGCACAACAAACAAATGAAAAGAATAATTCAAATGTAGATTCAGTCAAGTGTTAGTTGCTGGTAAAGTACAATTTAAGCATTTGTCTTACTCAAAGTTCTATAAATAAATGTCTAGCTTACAAAGCATTTTAGTGAAGATAAGTTCATAACCTTCCTGGAAGCCATGATCAAATTGAGGTTGTTGAACTTTGGTCATATCATGAGAAGGAATGACTCATTAGAAAAGACAATAATGCTAGGGAAGGTAGAGGGTAGCAGAAAAAGAGGAAGACCTCATGCCAGATTCAGTCAAGGACCCATGGACCTAAGCATAGTAGTGGAAGACAAGGGATCTTGGAGATGTCTCATTCACAAAGTTGCCATGATTCGGAGTCATCTGAAGGGCAGTTAACAACAAGACACACACCCCCAGCACCTCCAAATGTCAGTGTCTCTTCCTGTTTTCAGAAAGAGTGGTTTCTCCTGGGCCTTAAACAGCCCAAAGAGAGCTGAAAACATGGCAGAATTGTCTCAATGACCCATAGGGGTGTTTGAGGGCACTTGGAAAAAATCAGAATAATTCAGTGGGTGGTAGGTGGCACACTAAAGCTTCTTAGATGGCAATGTGGCTCTGCAACCCCCTCTGAGAGTATGTTTGTGTTCGTGTGTTTTTTCCAGCATTTTATTTTTACAGGTCACAAATTTTAGAAGTTCAGTCCTACATAGATTTAACTGAAATGCTCCTGGTTTGGCGAAAGTCCCTGTAAATGAATCTGTTACAAAATGGATGAGTAAGTTTGGGTGAAGGGGTCATTTCCTCACCAATCCTCTGCTACCAATTTAGCTGCCAAATTTCAGTGTCATGGGGGTAGCAAAAGGCAGTTTTTAACTTTGAAATTATTCCATATGGGAAGTCTGTAATTTGTTTATAAGTAGAATTGTGATTCTGATTCCGCTTTGTGTTTCTTTATGACTTTTTAAAAAAAAGAAAACATGGGAAGGAATTCTTGCACTGCTATGCTACTGAAATACACAATGCAGTATTACTTTCAGTGGCAGCAGAGTGTGGTCCCCAGTGGGTTCAAGCAAGCAGTAGGTCTACCCCACTTTAAGAAGTTGCCCCTCCTGCTCTGACAGCTTCAAATAGATTGTTTACATGACTAGTGATTCCTATCAGTGTCACTGTTATCTATCCTTCCATTCTTGACCCACAAGCACTAAGGAAAAAGTTAGAGAATTGGCCTTACATAGCAACAGGACATGGGCCATCATGAAGGTTGCCAGGTTGAGTTTGGAGAAAGGGTCCTATTGCTTTAGCAGATTCTCAAGCAGGCAGGCTTACCATAGAGTTACATCAAGAGGAAGTATACCACTTCTTTTCTCTCCTCTAACGATGGGGGGATGTGGCCGTCCAGGGGCTTCTGGTCCCTTGGCCTTCTACCTATGATCTAAACCTTCACTGATGTACACATGGCCCACACAGGTCATAGTATGTAATTGGCTAATGAAAACCGGAGATGGGAATCATCTTACTCTTCAGATGATGTAGGACTACAACTCCCACCCTCTTCACTATTGATTATGCTGCTAGGGCCACTGGGATTTGCATTTCAGCAACATCAGGTGGATCACAATCCACCCTTGGTGTAAACACTACTGTTGTGCACACACTCACACATTGCTTTGACACTGCACAGTGCCAGTTTTTCAGTAACAATAAACTTTCATAGGTTGTGTTTAAACATGTTGGTGAAAACAATGATGCATCCAGTGTATATGTTCCCAGAACTTCATGAACATGTAAGTTTTATAAAATGTAAAATATTTTTGCATAAAACACCAGCCTCAGTGTTTGGCTTACAAGTGAGAGAAAAGCAACCAAGAATTAGCAATCAACACCTGTGCTAAACAGTTAATAAAACCCTATTAACATCAGGTACCAGTCAATCATTTTTTTAAAAATGCCTCCCTAATACTTCCTTTCTCCTTTGAAGATTTTGTTCATTTGCCAACACAGAAATCATCAAGGTTATTCTGTGTCTCTTTCATATGAAGAAACTATGGTCTAACACTTATTTAGTTATGCTAACTATAAAGCCAAATACACTTTATAGCTTATCAGAAGAGGCCTTTGAGTTTCACCAATGTAAATGGAAATGCACTAAGTTTTATAAATAGCTGAAACCAGTTGTCATGTTTATTAATCAGGTTTGATTGGCTGTTCTGCACAGGTGCTGATTATTGACTTGTTTTATCTCCTATTTGCTTTGATTTATAAGCCTGGTATTTTAGCATGCTATTATTTGGATTAGAAATTGGCATTTTTATACTAAAGCATTTCATATTTTTAAAAACCTTACTGTGTATAAAGTCATAAAAACTCATAAACTGAAAGCATGACTGACAGTGGTGTGTGCACTGCACCACTTAAATGTTGATTAAAATCCTTTTCAGTGCAGGCAGAGGTTAACTCACATGGAATTGCATCATGGGAAAAGCCAGGAGTAAGCACAGCCTTCCATTCTGGAAACATCTGAGGAGACCTGCAGTGCGTTTCTAATAACTTTGCAGCCTGTAAAACACAAATACCAATCTGAACTTATTTCCTGTCCCATAAATCTCTGGCAATAGAGATGATGCTTTTTTATATTCAAAGGCATTGTGTGCTGAACTGGAAAACAATACCGAATGTTCTGCCAATATGAAACACTGAATTATTTAAGATATTTTGACCTGTCTAATTAAGACGAGGGGAAGCACCTTTGTATAAGAGGCTGGGCTCAAAGAAAAATCTCGTCCATGTCAGTCGATCAAAGCAAGATGAACACAGTCTAGGAGGTAAAAAGCATGAGAGTAAAATGTTTTTGATTTTGTTTTTGTCATGTGCCTTCAAGTCATACCCTAAAGCAAACTTATCACAGGCCTTTCTTGGCAAGATTTGTTTAGAGAGGGTTTGCCTTTGCCTCCCTCTGAGGCTGAAAGAATGTGACCTGCTCAAAGTCATCCTGTGGGTTTCCATGGCCAAACAGGGATTCGAATCCTGGTCCCCAGTCCAGCACTCAAACCATTGCACCGCACTGCTCCCAATTTTAATACTGTTCCTTATTTACTGCACTGTTGCCAGAAAGTGGAAAAGTTATTTTTTGGGGCCTTAGGTTCATGTAGCCCACATAGCCACTGGCCAAAAAAGTAACACTTCCAAGCTCTATCTACGGCTCCTACCTCTTTAGCAGCAAGTAGATATAAAGCAAAGAAAATTATCTATAATTTTGTTTCCTTAGTGGGAAATGTTTCATTTAACAGATTTCTATATGAGCTGTTTTTAGAATACCGAAACGGAAGCATTTTTTAAAAATCAATACACTTCGAATGTCTTCAGATCTTCTTACTTTAGTCTAATCCATTGAGAATTTGAAATTCTGAAACTGTTGCTTTTCTGAAAATGCCTGGATGCTTAGTTTCCTTAAATAATTAACACTGTACAGAAAGGAATGGCAAGAATCTCAGAGAATTGAAGAATGTTTACCTGTCAGTTTAAAATCTATACCAAGACTATTGGAATAATGTCATATTGTATGGATTTACTGTAGTCACCCACCCACTCCCTTATTCATGGGGATACATTGCAAGACCCCCATGCTTGAAACTATGGATAGCACCAAACCCTATATTTGTAATGTTTTGGGACCTCAATTGACCACAGGTAACTGAAACCACACAGAATAAAACCATAGATAAGGGTGGATTATGTTATATTTTTGGGGACTGTGGCTGACAGTGGGTAAGTAAAAGCATGAAAAGTGAAACCGTAGGTACAAGTGTACTACTGAATAACACAGAACTGCACTCTTAACTTGATTAAAAATAAATATTTATAAGTGTCATATTTTTAAATACATAAAGTAAAATATAATTCCAATGATAGTGAAAAAATATTGATACTGTGTAGCAACTAGAATTCAGGGTGCATTTCTTCATTCTAAGGCCCCATTCCCACTGGGCAGGTAAAGCGGCTTATATTGGCGTGATTCTGACTCGAATTTTTTTCCGGGTCTAATTCGAATCTGTTCCTTCATTTCCATTATGAAAGGGCGCAAATTGACTCGATTTATTTTGACCCCTGTTTTCGTTCCCATTGGATTTCCCCCTGCTGTATTTTAAAGTGGAGTAATTTGCTCCTCGTTCCCATTGCCCTTTCGGAACCTCTTTTTTTAAAAGCAGCTGTCAATCAAGCGCTTAGGCAATTAGACATCACGGTGACGTCAGTTGCTTTGATGCATTTTGGCAGGAGAAGGAGCCTCTATGCCCCCAAATCCCTTTCCCTCCCAGGCTGTCCTATGTCTTCCCAAAACCCCTCTGGGAAGGGAAAAGGAGCATCCACCCCCACCCACCCCCAAAGTCCCTTTGCCTCCCCCATTGCTCCCTGGGCTGTCTGGGAGACGATGAAGCAGGTATGTAATGCAAAGCCGATCTACTGCTGAGGCACTCAGGCAAAGGGGGGGGGAGAAAAAAGAATAGTTAAAAATGGTGTTCAGTGGGTCTCCTCACACGTCAGTCTATGAATATGGAGCAGGGGGGAGGTTGCAGGGGGGCGTAATGTGTTTACTATATTTGGAAGTCATTGTAGCAATTTGCTATGTTTGGACATCCAACAGAGTGCCTGGGTGATTGAAAACTTATTTTTTAAAAAACAACACATTTGTCTACACATGCAATCACCTTGCCCTGCTTCCCACTCCACCGGGGGAAAGGCTAGGCGAACGGGAGAAAATGGCGCTGGCAATGCAGGAAAGAGAACAAGTGGGTGACACCCCCAGGTCAGCCTCTTGAGCACTGCTCCTCCCAACCCCAAGTTCCCAAATTAGACACCCTTTCGTTCTCATTTGTTTGCTCCTAATCAGACACGCGAGATCCAGGAAAAACCTCTAAAAATGTGCACCCTTTTTAAACTGGTTTATCCACCGCTGATTCGGGGTTTCCAAGGAAAAATTGATTACCTGGGGATCAGATCTGAATTCCAATGGGAACGATATCGGTGCAATGAAGATCGAATGCACGCTCAAATGGGAACGATGCCCCATAATCTGCGTCTGGATCCTCTTTATAAGCCAGTGGAAACGGGCCTAAATATCACCTCGTTGCTTCACCTCTCTTTTTTCATTACCTTCTTCCTTAAGCAGTAGTTTTGAAATGCATATGAATTATATTGCTTTATCAATGGCAACAGGAACACTGACCCATTCTAGCACATTATAAAATTATTATATGACTTTATCAATATAGTGTGTACAAGTGAACTTCAAAAGTGGAGAAATTACAATTCTCTGCAAAATGCAAAGATAATATGTGATATGTGGGCAGGAAACAAATCACTGTAAAATAATGATTTCAAGGAAATTGAACTTTGGATTTTGAATTATCTATCCATTACAAGATGAACATGGACTCCATTTAGCCATTTTGGGAAGTGATTTGTTCTAATCCTCTTTTAAAGCCTTCTGAATAATGAGCCATTACTAAATCTTGTGCACGCCAATATCCTACATTCTTTATATTTATTTCCATTTTTATTTAAAATATTTTAAAGAGTTGGCTCTTTTGTAATGCAACAAAACCTGGGATAATGTAGAGAAGTGAACCAGTGAGATGATTATGGAGAACCACCTGGTCTCAATTCTATACAATTGGCTATCGATTGATATATTTCATAGGTTTTTTTTCTCTGAAGATGCTGGTGAAACATCAGAAAGAAACTCTGCTAGAACATGGCCACATAGCCTGAAAAACCCACAAAAAACTATGGATGCCGGCCATGAAAGCCTTCGACTTTACATTGATATATTTCAGTTTGGAAAGTTTTAAAAACACTTTCCAGAACTGGCTTTGCAAGCATAAAAGAGCAGTAAGTTCGTTGCTCTCTTTAAAAAGGGTCCAAGTGGTATCACTGATATATCAATGGAAGAGTAAGATAAAAATGTATTTATTTTTTCAATGTATGTAGCCTACATCACCTGGTATTCTTTGGCAGTCTCCCATCCAAGTAGTATTGGTGGCTGACACTACATAGCTCCCAAAATTAGAGATGATCTAGTGCCATTAAGGCAGTCTCAGGGCTCTGGAAAAAAAGGGTCGGGAAAGGCCTGCTCTTCGCTGGTGGCCCATTCGAGACCAAGGCAGCGGTCCACTTTCAGAGTGGGTTGTCCAGTTGCCATGGTCCTGTGCTGTAGTCCAACTTTCAGGTCTTGATTGGGGATGGAGCAGCCAGAGGCCACTCCAAGCCACCGGTCTGTTTGACCTCAGAAATGCTCAAGCAATAAATGGGGATAAACTATTACCTCGGATATCATTTAAGATACTTAATTTGAAGACCCTCTTTAAACTGTTTCAAAGTAGCACCTCTTTCTCAGTGAACATCTAGGCTATGACACAGTTGGGCTTACTTAACCCCATTGAACCAGGAGTTTAAGTGTATCAATTTTATGTTGTATTGTAGCCATTTTGATGTATATGTAAAGCCAAGGCTTTAGCTGCATTTGAAGGATCTGGAAACCTTCCCTCTGGTTCCTGCAAATTAGCCTAGGACCTGCACATAGGCTCATTAAATAGCCTCAGCCTTTTGTGCACATTTTATTATATAATTAAAATAATTAAAACTTTGGACTTTTATGCAGTATTATAATTTCATTATATGTCTTTATCAAGCCAGATCATGACTATGCTAAATTGTCATTATGTCATGCTGAATCCTATTTGATTAGATGAAAAGGAAACCAGAATAATAAAATCATTACTGTGTATTTTGAATCTGTATCTGTCTGAACTATTTTTGTGGTGTAATAATAATAATAATAATAATATAAATTTCCATCCCACATCTAGCAGGATCGAGGCAGCTTACAACAAAATAAAATTCTATCTATCTATCTATCTATCTATCTATCTATCTATCTATCTATCTATCCCATTATGACTTCCCTCCTAAAAGAGCAGCATATAATTTTACATAACAATGATAAAATAACGTAAGTCATTAAATCAGTCAGAGACAGTATTGGGGTATTCTGTGTTGTAGTCCATAACAACTGGTGACCAAGTGGATTATTCAGGGAAGGCTTCTTGGAAGAGATCCGTCTTGACAGGTCATTCCATAGTTTGGGAGCAGTAGATGAAAAGGCCTTCTTGGTTAACTGCAGCCAACCTGGTCATTATTGGCTACAGTAAGTTTTTCCCAGAGGACCAAAGTGTGCGGGGTGGATTATATGGAAGGAGGCAATCCTGCAAATACATTGGACCAGACCATGAAGGGCTTTAAAAGTCATTACCAACACCTAGTATTGGACTCGGAAACTACCATATTTTCTGGCATATAAGACGGCTTTTTAATGCTCAAAAATTGTGTTAAAAGTTGGGGGTCGTCTTATACGCCGGGTTAAGCCCGGCCACAGAGGCCGCTAGAGAGCCTCGCGGCCCGGCACATTCGCCACCGACCTCCTCTTACCTTCCAGGCCTCCCTGGTCCCTGGAAGCCGATGTGCCCAGCCTGCTGTCGGCTTCCAGGCCTCTGGGGCCCTTGGAAGTGGGTGTGTGCACGCCCAACCTACTACCGGCTTCCAGGCCTCTGGAGGACCCTGGAGGTCGGAGTGTGTGGGTGCCAGGCCCCCTTAACTCGGCCTATAGTAGGCCAGGGCGGTGCCTGCATATGAGGCAGGCTTTGCAGGCCTCAGCAGAGGCCTGGGGAACCAGCACACGTAACCAGTTTTTAAATGAAGAGGGGGTTGTCTTATATGCCCGGTTGTCTTGTACGCCGGAAAATACGGTAATAGGCAACCAGTGAAGAGATTTTAAGATAGGTTGCATTCCATTAGAGTTGCATTTGCTATTATTATATAATGATTGTGGAAGTAAAGGGACCATGTTCTCTTCTTGTTCCTGTTTTATTGCTGTGTTGCATTATTGTATTGTCTTTCTGTTATTTTGCTGCCAGGTGAATGTCGGGAATTGCCATCTAGATGTCATGCCTTAATTATTACCATTTTATGTATTTTGGATTTTGTATCTTTATTAGGCATTATGCTATGTCATGTACTTTAGATTATGTTTGTATTCTTTATTATTTATTTCTACTTTTTGTATAATTATTTTATTGTTATTATGTTTGTTATGCTACAATTGGTGGGGAGGATATATTTTTTGTATTCAATACCTTTCTTTTGTAATCCGCTTTGATTCCACGAGGAAAAAGCAGAATATAAATAAATCTATTATTATTATTATTATTATTATTATTATTATTATTATTATTATTATTATTATTATTACTATTTGGATGCTTCTAGCTGTCCTGGTGGCTAGTCTGGCTGCCATATTTTGAACTACAGTGCATACGCTGTAAGCCACACCGGAAACACTTCTCCCGCACCTCGGAAGAAACAATGTGGCACGCACCCGTGTTTCTAATGGGGCTTGAGTTTAAGTGGTATTTCCCTTACACGGTGGGGTGCAGAACAGATCCCCCACATACGGGAAGAGCCAACTGTAATTGAAGTTTCTGGACTAGGCACAAGGATAGACCCATGTAGAGCGCATTACAGAATTCAAGTCTTGAGGTTATCATGTACCACTGTTTCCAGGTCCCCCGGTTCCAGGAATGGATGCAGCTGGGGTATCAGTTCTTGTGGAACTGCCTATTACAGTAATTACACACACATACAAACACACACAAATATACTCTGAGCTATCATTGCTTATTAAAAATTTGGGGAGGGAACCCTTTTTAATTATCTTAATTTGTCTTACATCATGCCACTTTATTGTTTTTTCTTCTTCTTCTTCTAGGCTGTGCTGAGTCCTCTCATAGCAATTGCACTGAAAATATCTCAGATTCACGAGAGGACAGGCCGTAAAGGACCTACTGTCATCACCTGAATCAAGAGAAGATCAAAACCCCAGGGCTAAGATTAACAGGAAAGAGATAAAGAGGATGTTACAACATATCAGCTGTTTGTGCCTTATATAATTCTAAGAGTTTGAGAGCAAATGTGGGGGAACACAAAATTCAGTATTGCTCATATTTGGTTTCATTCTTCTTTTAAGACAGCAATGCACTTACATTCATATGGCTTCCGTATATTCTTATACACAAAATTAACCAAAGAAAAAGCTTTCTGTATATCTATGTTCTAATATTATGTTCTGCCAGCATGACAGCAAAGATATTAGCATTATGTGTTTCAGAAGCAATAGTGGGCTACATACTCCCCTGTTTGAATATTCAGGTGGTGGTAGTATTTCAGGATCTCAGTTTTAACTCAAGTGTAAGTGTATTCAAAAATCTCAGAAACAAAGGAAAATTTATACTATATGGTTTCCAAACTTACTTTTTCATTCTAAGTGGTTGATGTCATAATTTTAACTAAAGTTTAACAAGCTCAGTTAAAGGGCAAGGTTCAGTTCTTGAGAGGTTACCTATACTACCCAAAATGCCATGCATTTTTCCTTTAGCATTAAATGCCATACAACACACAGTATCAAAGCAATACAACTCATGTACAGAAACTGCCGGTATGGGTATTCCAATCTCTCTTAGTTCTGATTAAGCCACTTGACCATCTGTGTGGTTAACTGGTAGTAAATCCCACAGAGATCAGTGGAATTTACTTCTAAATGCATGCAGTGTAGCTTTATGCTGAGATGCTGTTTAACAGATCATGATTTCTAAAGCATGTTAGCAACAGCCATGCCTAATCACTTAGCCAAAGTTCCACAAATAATAAGTGCTCTTTTCTGTACCAGCTGAAGCCTGGCATCTGCTATGTTCTTGTATACTTTATGTAAGTTAAAGTTTTGAATCCAAGGGGTAGAGGAAGAAAATTACCATGGAACCAACTCTTTGGCAAACAGCTCCCATTTTCTGCTCTTGTCTGCTGTATTATTCACATATTCACCAACAACACAAATACTACACAGGTGGTCTACATGCTTGCAAAGAAAAAAAAATGCAATGTCTCTTTTCCACTTAGCCACTTTCTGAATTCAAACATAATTTGTACATTTTTAATTTAAAGGAGCTATCTATTCCATTATTATTGAACAATGCTAGGGGTTACCTTTTAGTATTGAGCTACTGCAGCTGCTTTGGCAGAGATCCATGTCTTTTGTTAATTTTACTGTCTTTTGGAGGAAAGTTGCCTAGACTATCCTCCTGCCTTTTAAAAATAAATGTGATGTTATGAATTGGAGTCCAAACCTTAACAAACTGTATCTCAGTATGAATTTGTTTCTACTACTTAAATATGAATGACCATGGCTAGGTCAGACATTTTATACAAGAAGTTTTCAGTGGCTCCTTTAAAAAGTTAATTTCTAATTTCAAAAGAATTCAAATGAACAGAACAGAAATGCCTCCTCACTGAGTGTTTATTTATCACCAGAAGTAGAGATTAAAATGGTATTGTGCTCTGATTCCTTAAGTGCATGATAACTGAATGTCACCATTTAGTGGTATTTTGAAGCACAGTGTTTTGAGTTCATGGGCTGGTTTTTAAAGGGATTATTTACATATTTGGAATTATAATGTGGGAGTGAATCTCTTAAAATGAGTCCAACAACAGGACTTAACAAAACTAAGATAACTAGCCCGCACAAAATGATATAACTTTCTTTGGGTTAGTGCCACTTCCAGGTCTAGTGGTGCTAAAAGAACTGTGGGAGGTTACTGAAGACCCTGAACATTTTCCAGAGTCATTTACAATAGAGTAGTATTCTGGTTCTTTCAAGACATTGAAGGGGGTGGGGAAAAGTTAGCAGTCTATGGAATTAAGAGGCTTCATTTTGAGTGCATTAATTAACAAGTGAAATGCATTACACTTATTTTCATATAACACTGGTTAAAGGAATGTGAACTGTGCTCTAACAGAAAGAAGTGTTGTAGCTCTGAATGTCTTTTCGGTGGAGAGGGGAGACCATGCCACATAAAACAGCAGCTATGTTGCCTGTGGAAGTATAATAAATTGAATGAAGTTTTAAAAACATTTCTCTAATTCACTTAGCTGTCTGAAAGTCTACCAAATACATTATCATAGGATGAGTCATTATTGAACAGATGAAGCAGAGGAGAAAGGATTGTTCAGTGAATGCCTGGGCACAGCAAATGGTGCTTGTATTTGTGAAGGAATGACATGGTTCCAATGGCAAAGGACACTGAAACAATGAGAACTCCTTGTGCATATGACTCATTTGAATGTTTTTCTTCTTTGGGAACAGAGGTGTGGCTGCTTCTCATTTGTTGAAAGGGCATTTGTGCAATCTGAAACGCATAGCATAGTCATGTCCAGTGCAATGGCCAAATGTTCAAGTGCAAGCATTAGTACCCTTGTGCTTTAAGATACTGATTTGGTTCCTTTTGATATTTGTTGACACTTGCTATGACATGTAGTACCATGCAGTGTTATATTTCTGCCTTGCATGAAATTGCTGATGATAGGATATGGTGTAATAAAACAAGACTTTTAAAAACTTGTGTCTAAGTAAATGAGGCACTGAACATTTCCTCACTTCTAAGAGCACAGTGTTTTATTGCAATATCATTAAACTTCTTTTCTGTAAATCAAAATAGGTTTTCCGGATCGTTATTGTATAATGTTAGTACATGCACACACATACCCCATGGGTGATGTGCTGTCATCATGGTTTTCCTTTCCTAAGCAGAGGTGTCTCATTGATTGCTATTGGTTTTACTACTGTGAAAAGGAACAGGACAGCCATGGATGAAAAAGCTAAAAGATGAATAAAACTTGGGAGACCTTTATAATATTTTTTAAAAATTAAACTACATAGTATTTCTGATTTGCCATGGATTTTTGAACATCACTGTGCTGCTTCTGATAATGTGTATTAGTTCCTCTTTTTATTTTACACAAGGTATATTGCTTGGGTTTATTGCATGAAGGCAACAAACTGAGATGCTGTAAACTCTGGCATGTTGTGGGCAGTTCAGAGTTTGTTGATTTTGACACTGTTAGAACAAGTCATAGTTTGTTACACATGAAAATGCTCCAAACAATGGAGGTCAGTTATACATCACAGATAGCTTCTTAGGTGGGTGCAGTAGATAAGCAAGCTGAACAGTTCATTGGACCAAAGTAAATGTATACCTATGTTCCCATGATTTACTGTTTTTACATGTTTTACTTGATTTTATCTTCTGTGCACTCTAATTTATTGACAAACTGAGTGGAGAGGGTTCCAAAGAACATACAAATCTTAAGGCCAATTTATGAAAAAAGAATCAGCTTCCAAAGTGCTGCTTTTAAGCATGACCTTGCAAATTACTGTCAATACAAGACATTCATGGCACAATGCAAACTGCAGTTGAATCTTTTTTCAAAAGCTGTTTGCTGTGGAAGATATAGAAAGACTCATTATAGGAAGCACATTCCACAGGTTTCTCAGGCAGGCAAAACTAGTTGTAGAGCTCATTAGTTTCTCAAAGTAATGCCTTAGCTGCAAGACAGTTTTTAATAATGGTCAAAATATGTCCAGGAAATTTTAATTGCTCAGCACAGATTTGTTGGGTTTCATTGTGAGAATTGCACTATGAAACTGTGCTCATATCTAACATTACTGGAAATATTTTTGGCTCTTAATCTAACTCAATACTGTTATAAAGATAAATGAAATAAATAATCTTACTTTATTCTGACAACTGCTGTATAGAAAATAATAAGACAATTGATCTAATTATTCTGTTTGGGAATGTTGAGAAACATAAGGAAGCCATGAGTTCCTTGAAAATTTTAAAATGGCGGTGGGAATCCTCACATGATAAGGACACAAGAAAAAACATACATATAAGGATAAACCTGTGAGACTATACTATTAAAAGTCTCTTGTGGGACTTCTCTATTCATCCATTAAGCACTTTATTAACCTTTATTTACTTTGTTCAACTGTAATGTATTGCATACCATGTCAGATCTTTTGTTGTTGTCGTTGTCCAATATAGAAACAAGTATTCTTCTCTTTGATTAAAAAATACTAGTTTTCTCTGAAAACAGTTTTCAGTACAAAACTTTATTAGAAGAAAGTGCAATGCAGTATGTAAACCAGGTGGTCCCAGAGCAGAGTACAAACTCATGGCCATTACAAAATAAACAACTGTTAGATTACATTACAAAATGCCAACTGTTAGATAATTCATCAAGAGATTTTCTATCCCACATTTAGCCTTTGCTAACAAAGAAAATGGATGTCAAAGCTGATGGGAGATGTAAACAGATATCACACATCGACATCAGATGCACCAATTCTAGTTATTCTATAGTTCAAGTGTTCATGGTTTCCATACCTAGTTGGTCACATTTATCAAGACATCAGCTTTGGAATTTTTCCCCTCAAGACCTGAGACACAGTTATTAAACATAATGGGGAAATTATGTTATTAATACCAATAGCATTTTTCAAAAGAAATACTCATCAACAAAGAACTGCTTTCACCATTATATTTCATCCTAAACAACACTTTGTCCACATGGCATGTGGCTGAGGACCACCATCTATATGTATTTCATAAAAATGCCACAACAATTACATACAAAATAAAGCCAATTCAGCAGCCTAGATAAAACAGTCTATGTCCATATTCTTCAGTGTTATTTGTACATATTTTAGTGAAACTACCTGAGTTTAAATCAAAGCCTTTTGGTTACTTCAGCTGTAAAATTAGACTCTGCGATCCAATCAAGATTTAGTTTTATTCAGCCACCACAACTGTCTCTCTGTTACAAGATGTATTATTTACCCTCAGGAGTTTAAAGCTGGAAAAATGCCTCCCATCATCTTTGTAAATGCCAAAGGAAGAATAAAATGCTTCCCTTCAGCTGATTTCATTTAGAACATGTGTATGTGTGTGCACGCACATGCCTCCATAGTTCATCATTAGAAATCATTAGGATTTCTTTTTTCACTCTTTCCACAATGTCCCTGCCTCTGGCAGTTTATTTGATACTGCTGCTGTTGCTCTTTACATGATGGTGTTGGTTCTTGCTGCCATTTCTTCACATGGGCAGAGTAAAACCACAACAATGTAAACAAGCAGATCCAAAGTGAACAGTATTGCAACCAGCCAGCTATACTGTTTTGAACCCAGTGACATCAGTCATAGCCTTAAACACACTAGGCAGTTTTCCTGGTTGAGAGTACCACATTATTTCTGAAATAACCTTTCTAATGCCACACTGCCAGCCACTGAGTACTACTCACAAGGCTACCCTGGCACCCAATGCACATTGATAGAGCAGCCCTGTGCTCCGTCCACTTCCACAGCATTTGACATACAATGCCCTAGCCGCTGCCTGGTTCCCAGAACAGCAGACATTCTTCCATGTCCTGCTCAAGCCTTCTGACAAGCCGCTTCATTAGCAGCTGGTCTCTGGCACAGGTGGGCTAGAAGTCTCTATAGGTGTTGAATCATGTTCGGTTGTTCCCTGCTTCAGGGATGCTTCATATGAAGGCGGCTGTTCTTCCTGGGTGCTCGCTTCGTCAATGAATTCAAAGCTGCTCTCTGTGTACAGAGGTGGAGGTATGTTATACGTTTCCTTCTCTCTTTCCAGTGGGCTGACTGGCAGGGGAAATGTCTGCTTTTCAGGATCTGTGCTGTCTTCATAAGAGGGAGGGTAGAAGTCAGGCCTGCAAATAACACAGGACAAAAACACAAGTTGTTTTTAAGGATGTACAACCATCTACTGTATATAACATTTCTGGTGTATCTCTGGTGTAGAGAGTGGTGCAGTGGTTTGAGCATTGGACCTATGACTCTGAAGACCAGGGTTCGAATCTCGGCCATGGAAAGCCACTGAGTGATCTTGGGCAAATCACACTTTCAGCCTCAGGGAGGCACTGACAAAAACCCCTCTGAATAAAACTTGCCAAGAAAACCCTGTGATGGGCTTGCCTTAGGATCCTCATAAGTCAGAAATGACTTGAAGGTACAATAATAACAAATTTCTGCTGTATGAGAGACAGTATGGTGTAGTGGTTTGAATGTTGGACTGTGACTGCAGACCAGGGCTCAAATCCCTGCTCAGTCATGAAAACCCACCTTTGGTGAGTCACACACTCTCTGCCCCAGAAAACTCTATGATAGGGTCTACTTTGGGTTGCCATAAGTTGGCACACAACAACAATAAATGTCTGCACAGACCTAATCTGGCCTTCAGTCCTTGCATTTGCTCTCCACATTCCCCCTCGTGGTCAAAATTCAAACATAAGAACATAGGGTGATGCCTTATACTGAGTCAGATGTCACACTGTGGATCCATCTAGCTCAGTCAACTGATTGGCACCAGCTCTCTAGGGTTTCAAGCAGAATGGTTTCCTAGTCCTGTCTGGTGATACCTGGTATTACTATTTGGTCTGTCTTTCAAGCCCTAAAGCAGACCTGCCCTGGCCCAGCTTAGCTTCCAAAATCATAGAAGATAAGGTATGTTCAGGGCAATTTGGAGGTAGCCCCCAGAAAGGTAGCCACTCTGCTTTTAGGAATTTTGATATATCTACCACTGACAATGACATAAGATTTGGATAAGGAAGGATTTCCCCTAGTTTTTATATCCCTGCCTTCTATTAGAATCCTGTAGTCTGTCTAAGCTTATTTATACAGTATGATTTATTTGGGAAGTGCAGGCTAGAAGCTGTTTCAAAGCGTTATTTCTGGTTATCTAACCAGGGTCCATGCTGTGTTGTATTTATAGAGCTGCTGCTTTGTCGATTGTGAGTGTTTGTGATGCTGTTACCACAACAGAACAGGAAGTGACATTTGTATCCATGGCCCATTAACAAACTTTACCAGGCAGGAGGCCACTTTGACTTATGGAAACTCTTACTGTGAGAGCAGCAGTCTTCACTCTAGGAATGGCTGAGATACATAGATATAAACTGCAGGATGTGCAGATAACAGTGAAGTGCTCTGTTGCTGAGCACTGCTTGAACAATATGGAATCTAGAGTGTTAAAATCTATTTGAAAAAATAGTGCAGAGACCTATGAGTGTAGGGTTTTGCATTATACCAATAAGATTTTTTTAAAGATTGAGATTCTACTTTATATCATATAATATTCTGGAATCATTTTAAACTCATTATTTTGCTATTCAGAATCCTTCAGCGCTTGCAATCTAGCCCATCAGGATGTGTGCTGTATGTCACAGGCCATCTTTGGATAATCATTTCCATCATTAAAGTGTTTGCTTAAATCAACTGAAAGTAAAATGGAAGTGCCCTGGTAGAAGGAATTCGTTGATTACATTTGTTAATGCTACCCTTCCTCTGAAGAGCACACAGGCTTTTCCTGTGTTCATAACAACTGTGAGAGGGAGTGACTCACAGAAAGTCATCTAAGGAGCTTTTTCACTGGGCTGGGAACTTAATTTGATTTTGCTGCCACCAAGCCCAGTGCTCTAGCACTACACTGGCTCTTTGACTGGCAATGTTAACAGTGAACGTTGGATAAAAAAGAGAGAGAGAGACCAAATTATTAAAGGACTGGAATAAAATTAAATGAATAGTTAAATATGGATCAGATTTTTTTTCAATTAATGGAGGAACTAAGTAAGCAATTGTTTCCAGAACTGAACTAGTCATAAAATATTAGAAAAGAGAATGGAAACTTCTACTGCTTTTATTGACCTAAGACTTTTTTTTAGCTTTTAAAAAATGTTCCTTATAATGCTAAAAACAAAAAAGAGTGCATGGACAGAAAAACAATATAAAATTCTAATCATAGTGTCCTGGACTTTCTGCAGAATAAATTTTTCTCATTTTTTTAAATATTGAATAAAGAAACGATATTCTTAATTCATTTATTCACTAACTGTAACCTGCACTGTTGTCAGTTATTTAAACAAATGGAAGACAACAAACTGGCTTTGCTGTAGTTATGCAAAGAAAGGAAAAAGGCAGAATGTATTGGGATCTTGATTTAAGTCAGGTGAGGCCTCATTAAAATTTAAGTTGGTCATACCTAGTTTTTCACACTGATTTTAATACAGTGGACCTTTGTTATCCACTGTAGTTTGATTCTAGGACCTCTTGTGGATACCAAAATCCGTGGATGCTCAAGTCTCATTAACTACAGTGACATAGCAATATGTCATCACTTATATAAAATGGCAAAACCAATGTTTGCTTTTTGGAATTTATATCTGAATATTTTCAAGCCATAGCTGGCCGAATCAGTGGATAAGGAATCCGTGGATACCTAGCGCTGACTGTAGTCTCAAAATACTACTAATTTAATCTGGATCCAGCCCACTGGATTAGATGGACTGTCCCACTAAAGGAAGCACTAGGAGGAGAGAAGGTGATTTTCCTAAATTCGCCCTGTGGCTCCCAGTGCCTCCTCTCATGTCATTCCAAAGAGCAGCAACAGAGAATCCCACTAACAGAGTTCGGCCCACAGGTAATCTCAACTCAAAACATTAATTTTTTTAAAAACCACAGTTTTTTTTAACAGTGGCCTAAAAGTAAGTGAGAATGAAATAATGGCTTTAAATGTGAAATGTATTTATGCATAGAAACTGATGCACAACCCATACAAACCATGTGTGTTGTGTGTATATATGCTTTCATATTATTTGTTGATTTATGGCCACCCCATTAATTTTCACAGAATTTTCTTAGGCAAGAAATACTCAAGGTGGTTTTGCCAGTTCCTTCCTCTGAAATATAACCTCCAGCACTTGGCATTCATTGGCAATCTTTCTTCCAAATACTAACCAGAGCTGTCCCTGTTTAGCTTCTAAGATCAGACAAGATCTGATGTCTTTAATATAGGCCCTGATCAGGAAAGTACTAAGCAAATATAAAAAACATTTAAGCAAATAGGAAGCAAGATAACAGACAATGGATTGTGCACAGCTATAATAAATGGATAATAGATTAAAATAGAAGATTTAAACTGGTGACTTAACATATGTTGAAAAATAATGTGCACAAAACTGGGTGGGAAGAAAAATTAATAGTGGTTTTTCATTTATATCCCACCTTTTTCCCAATATAGGACACAAGGCAGCTTCCAGTAAATTAAACAAAATATAGTTGAAATAATAAATTGTACAAAAGTTTTGAAATCATTAAATGAAACAAGCCTATTAAAATACTGAAAATAAATGAAAGTACGTTTAAAATATAATAGAAATAAAAGTACAGCATGCTTTTTGACTTAACAAATACTGGATAGTATCAGGAAGGGAGACAAGGAATGGTGTTATCAAATACATCATAAGAAATTATGGGTTAGCCAATGACTGGAGAGATACTGGAATGGAGAAAATGCAAGGACTGGGCTAAAAAAGAGGTAAAAGAGATGATAATGTGTGCAGGATTCAAAATGTTGAACAAATGCAAAGACTGGAACCGTGGACTGAAACACTGGAGACGTACCTGTCTATGGTATTGACATGGCTCTCTCGGATTCTACGATTTCCGGATAAAATGCTGTGAAATAAGCTCTTGTGCTTACTGGCCTCATGATAAGTGCTCCAGAAAATCCCAGTGATGAGAAGAAAGAACCCCAAGGGTAACAGAAAATAGGCTATAGGCAAGCTATTGCACTTGCAGCCAGGGGCACCTGTAGAGATGCAAAAGGCTCCTAAGCAAATAATCGAAAAGCCAAGCAAGAGCACAAAGAAGCGGAGAAAGGTTAAGAGGTTCTTTGACATCTTTGCAGTTAGCCCCAGTCGCTTATTTTGTCTGGGTTTCTCTCATGTGCTCTTTCCTGCCTAACTCCCTCAAGGCTTTATATGCGCTGAGAAAAGTGCTCATTGGACACCTGCTCCGATAATCATTAACTATACACATTAACCATTTGAAGCAGTCACAATATCTCAAGAGATTAATTTATAATCAAAACACTGCCGGGGAAAAGACAACATATACTTCCTGTATTGTTTCAGTGCCAGCATAAACTCAGCAAACTTTGCTGCCTAGGCTGCTTACGGCAGTTTGGACTGGAATGTGTAAGACTTTTCCCAGAATATACACAACTTCTTGCACAAGTGTAGGCTTTTATATTTTAAAAAGCCTAATAAAAAACAACATCTTCATGCTCTCAGAGCTTGCCACAAGTGTAGGGTTTTTTTAATGCTCTAAATTTAAAACAAGGATATTCTATAGATTTCCATATTTTATTTAATAGAATAATACATGGACAGGAAAAATTATCACTGTAAATTGGATTATTCTTCCTTTGCTACATGTTTGGATTATTCTTGGCAAGCTAAATCATTTATGCCAGAATTCTCTTGGTGGTTTATACTGGTATCATCAGGGGCTTATGCCAGCATAGCTACTTTCTCAGACACAGTGCAAGGAGGTAGCCAGTACCTCATTATGCAATGCTTCTCCACCTGCATGATGGCAACTGGATAGCACCAGGGGGATCCCTCCTCAAACGATCAATGACTCATGTGGAACTGCACCCTGGCACTGTCTGACCGCTCTTGCACAGCCAGGAAAAGAAGATCAACCTTCATCCTTCTATATCTTGTTACCCAAAGAAGTAGGGGGACAGGGGATCCCCATCAACTATATCAGCTGAGGGGCACAGAACTTTGGGGGACTTAGCTTAGCTCAAGAAGGCTAGCAGAAGGTTGGGTAACTTGAAGATCGTTTCCACCTGCATCCAGTACTAACTGAGGAGGATTTCAAGTTTGGGTGAATTAAGGTTTTTATTCAGAAATATGCAAGAGTGCAATCAAACCAATGATAGTAATTCACACAGACACACCACACAGAGCTAACCAAAGCAGAGGTATGGAAACTTGGATAGTGGATTTTTAGGGTTGTAGAGAGGGCAGTATTTACCTATCCTGAAGAGTAGACTAGGGAAAGTGGGAAACAGCTCAGACAAAGTCTGAGGGTGACACAGTGAGTGGAAGAATCGTTCTGTGCACAGGGAGCACAGGCTGGAGGCCAACTGGGTGCAAGAATCATGGAATCACAGAGTTGGAAGAGGCCACAAGTGCCATCCTGTCCAAACCCCTGCCATGTAGGAACTCAGAATCAAAGCATCCCCGGCAGATGGCCATCCAGCATCTGTTTAAAAACCTGAAAAGAAGGAGGCTCCACCATTCTCCAAGGGAGTGTGTTCCACTGTTGAACAGTTCTGTCAGGAAGTTCCTCCTAATGTTGAGGTGAAATCTCTTTTCCTGTAGCTTGCATCCATTGTCTCAGGTCCTATTTTCTGGAGCAGCAGAAAACAAGCTTGCTCCCTCCTCAAAATGACATTCCTTCAAATATTTCAACAGGGTTATCATATCTCCTCTTAACTGTCTCTACTAGGCCAGGCTAAACATACCCAGCTCCCTAAGTCCAGACTTTCAAGTGTCTTCGGGTCTCTGTGTCCTTCCCAAGGGAAATTCACCTGGTGTTTTAAAGGTCATTGTAACCTCTTAAGAACATGCCTGTTTCCAGATATGAACATATGAAAATATGAAAGCCTCAAATATAGAGCAGGGATGCAGGGTGTACTAACAACCTCCAACAGCCCCAGGACAGTAAAGCTTGTTCCTTTTTCTTCAGCTACTGAATGCCAGATAGATGGTGACCTGGCTCTGTATTGGAGGAGTGTCCTGTGGAGATGTATCTTCACACCGGCATCAAGCAGATGGGGCAAAAGGAGCGGCCAAAGGCCGCTACCACCCCAATCACTGCAGGACTGTGGCAACCAGATGTTGCAATCCCAAGGTTGGTCGCTGCTGCAGTCCCAAATAGACCATAGCAAGGAGTGGATAAAATCCACTCTTTTTGTGGCCAGGTTTGAGATGCCTTAGGTGGTTCCAGAACGGCTTCCATGCAGTTTGCATCATCTAATCACCTCGCAGCCCCCTCCCCTAGCATTTTTTTTTTTACCCATCTGTTTCAGTCCATTGGCTGTTGTCATACAGCCAGAGAACAAGCAGGCTTCACCCACAGGATTTCCAGCATATGTATACTAATCTTCACTACTATTGACTAAGATTTTGACCACTGGCTGCAATCAGTATACCCTCACTCGAGTACAAGGCTCAATAAATGTAAAGGGATTTATTTGTAGGAAGACATAGGCATTTGTAGGAAGACAGAACACCACAGTTAATTGCCTTGGTAATCTCAGTGCTGTAGTTTTTACCTGCATGTTAGCATATTACCATAATATTTGTAAAAAAAAATTACACAAGCCAAATTTGGATGTATGATGCTACATATATATGTCAATACAATCAGTGGGAATAGGGTTGCAGCCTAGCTCCCTGAGATGCTGCAGTGAGAAAGCAGTTCGCTGAACCTGATCACACTGAATCCAGGAACTGTATAATCTCAGTCACTGTCAGTACTTTTTATTAGTACTAAGAGCAATCTTCAGTTTCATTACCAGATAATATAAAACGTGGTGTGTGTGTGCGCGTGCGTGTGTATGCATGTGCATGTGTGCACAGTAATGCAGAGCTGGTCATTACCCATCCCCATCCTAGCCAGTTTGCAGCTATGTAAAAGCTTCCATTGATGCCATATTTGTCAGCACTTTTTAAAAAGCCATTTTCCTTTAAATTTGCCATATCCCTGCCAAAATTTAGCTTGAGATTCTTTTGTTTAATTATATAGCAACAACAACAATAAACATTAAAAGGAGAAATTTCACGTTAAAATTTGTTCTGAAGCCAAACTGCTTTCCTGGAAATGTGATTCAGCTTCAAAACAAGATGTGTACTCCCAGTGCACCCTATTTAAAAGTGGCATGTGGTTGTTTTAAAGGCTTTTTTGTAAATGTGGCAAAAATTTGTAATATGGTCTGTATCTGCATTGCAGAATTAATGCAATTTGACACTACTTGACAGTTAGACAAGGCTCCATCCTCTGGAATCCTGGGATTTGTTATTTGTTGTGGCACTAAAGCTCTCTGATAAGGAAAGCTAAATATCTCACAAAACCACAAATCCCAGACAGGGTAAAGGCATGAAATGTGAAGCAATAATGCTTCCCATTAACTCTCATTCACAGTATCTTAGAGGCTATACTTATGGTTCTAAATCGGCCTATATGAATGCTGGAGGAAGATAAAAGTAATAGCAGGGGATGTGGAGGAGAGAAGGAGACAATTAGAGTTGCCTGCCTACCAAAAAAAAAAACAACGCTCTCACTGTTGCCAGCCTAACAGTTGGGGTCCATTTCAGATACACTACAGCAACAAAACCCCAAATCCACAAGCAGCAGTAACTGTGACTTTTAACATCACCACTATTTTTCTCCTATGTGATGAAGCCAGTGAAGTTTCAAAAGCTTACATAATATATGCTTCAGAGTTGGTCCCAAAAATGTATTGCTGCTTGTGGATTTGGGATTTTGTTGTACTGTATTTTGCTGCACAACCAACATGGCTATTCCTGAATATTTTTTGTCCCCTGGATTATAGTAACACACTCTGCAGCCAAAGGCCTCCAGCAAAGTTTGCCACTAAAGCTGCAGAGTGTAGATACACAAATGATTCTACAGGGCTGCTGTTCCTTGGAGGTCATTTGGAAATGCAGACATCATTGTACTTGCACGTCTATCTGGTTTATAAGAAATAAACCAAAAATATACCAGGGTCACTGAGTGGAAAGAACATATATTACCCAACCACCGGTCCAACTGTTAAAGCTGTTGTAAATCACCGTCATCCTAGTTCTGCCAATGTTCATTTCACTGTTGTCACTTCTCTCTGTGTCCACTTACCAATGACGCAGTGTGTCTCTCTATAAAGTTGTCAAGGACACAGGAATGCGCTAGGTAAAGTAAAAGACCAGTAAACGTATGCATACAACCACGCCTTCAGTGATGTCAGTAGAGAAAAATCCTGCTAGAATTTGCAGTCAGTTTTAAATTCACTGTCCTCCTGCACTCTGGACGTTGGCTCAAAGATACTGTAACAACAGTTTAAAAGCTGCAGCCGACCAAGGCAAAGTGTTTTAAATCCTAGGTTTGCCTTGAGTTTATGCTGAAATTGAAAGTAATGAGCAACATTACTGTTTTTAAATTTAACTTCCCAGTATCCCTCTGGACACACGAAGGCTTGGGAATCTTGGGGGTTGTCATTCAGAAAAGTAAATTTTCTGTACTCTGGGAGGTAGAGAGCCAAACTAAGGACAAATACTTTCCTGCCTTCTGATTTCCTCTTCAAATAGCTCTGCAATGTCCCCCACTCCCTGGTCTGAGATTCAGTGAGTAAGGGGAGAGAGGCCAGGAGAAACCGTTGAGACTGCAAATGGGCCAGAACCAGGAATGTGGTCCAAAACAAGTAGCAATCAAGATCTGAAGCAGCAACAGAAACTCATAGGGAGTTGGAAGTAGTTGCTTCATCAAAAGCATGTGCTTTATCGTGTTCCAAGGCAGCAAAGAAAGCCAAGGGTGTATCCACACTGCACAACAACTATAGAGCTTTGAAACCACTTTAACTGCCATGCCTCCATCCTACACACTCCTGGCATTTTGTAGTCTGTTGAGGTACTTAGAAATCCCTGCTTGAGAGATTTAATGCTCTAATTTAAAGGAGTATGCATTAGATTGTCTAGCAGTAAGTACATTACCAAACTTCAGATTCCCCAACATTGTGCAGAATGGAGTCATAGCATCCAAGGAGTAAAGCTGTACAGTGTGGATACACCCCAGAAACATTCCAGAAAGTGCATAGTCCAAGCCAGGCAGGAATCATGCTCAGGGCCTTATCACTAGGCAAAATGATGCAACCATCTTAGGCAGGTGCTGGGTTGCAGAGTGGCAATTCTTCATTCCTCCTTAGCCCACTGTATATCCACCTCTCTTTGAAGACATAGCTGTTTATACCACATTCCCAGCTGCTTGTACCCCTTGCCCTGTCCTGCATTTCCTAAAGTAGTGCTACTCAAAATGGTGGTCTATGAACTAGTGCCAGTCTGCAAGCTATTGGCGGGTGAACCCTGGAAAAATTCCCGGAAAGAAAGAGTTGTAGTCAGTCGGCACAAATAAGGTGCCAGTCCCTGGTGTTGCTATGTGCCTTCAAATAATTTCTGACGTACAGTACAGTGACATTAAGGCAAACTTATCAAGGAATGTTATTGCAAGATTGGAACAAATCAAACAGAGGGATTAATTCGTCCAGCTCTTTGCCTGTGTTTGAGGCTGAGAGAGTGTGACTTACCTAAGGTCACCTAGTGGGTTTCCATGACTAAGCAGGGATTCATACATTGGTCTTCAGTGTCATAGCCCAATACTCAAACCACTACACTATTTGGGCTCCATTTAGGCCATAGATGCTGCCAAAAACAACCTATGCATGTTGCAATGTACACAGTGCTGCATTCTTTTTATTCCTTTACCTTTGGGTGGAGGGGCATGATTAAACTGTGTTCAACTTAATTTTGTCAATTAATGTATCTTCTCAAAATTCAAGTCAGCAGCCAGAAATCAGGCTCTTAGCAATAACACTACTAACTAGCCACAGTCCCTTAGCATAGTTCCCGGGATCCAATGAGCCTATTCTGCATAAATTGCTGATTGTCTCTTTCTGTCTAGTGACAACGTTAGAAACATCTTACCACTTGAAAGAGGCAGTGACTCTTCATAGTTGGGAAAAAACACTCTCTGTTCAGTGGCCCTTACGAAAAGTGAGCCATGTAAATGCATGAAAAGAACCATCCACATAATTAATTCTATACAATGTGGGTCCCATTTATTAATTATGTTAATAATAATAGTCTCCTCCTGCTTCACATAGTAACTTATGGAAAGGTTTGCTTACCAATCGCTAAGTACTATAATCAGTTTGGTTGACTTTGGAGAATATCTGTTTTTTGTATTGCCTGCTGTGTGTATCTTGGGGGTGGTATGGTTTCGGGGGGTGGGATAATTGTATGTATAAAACTTTTTGAAAAGAGAGCCCCAAAGTCAAAGATGTCTTTCTGTTTTGGAAAGGTGAATGAGACAAAGAATTGCAGAGAGAAAAATAAAGCACATGAAAGGAAGGGAGCAAAAAAGGGACATTGTTGGAGCAAAGCAATAATGAGCCACATATACATTGATATTGTTGATGCAGGTAGTGATTGTGGGATAGAATTTTTGGAAAAACAGAGGAAGAAAGGGGCTAATTAGTTTATCATTTAGAAGACAACACTAGGAGTATTGGAAACTTGACTGAGCACCTTCAAAAATAGGGCTGGAAGTGTGTGAGAAATAGCAGCATGCCTTCTGAACATCAGAATCCTAATGTCCAGGTATTTGGAATCTTAAAATCCAGGTACTCTCTTCTTCAAATGCAGATAGTAATTAAAACAAAGCCAAAGATCTTACTTCAGTATGACCCATAGTAGCCCATCAGATGTGAGGTGGTGGATTTTTAAGACATTAGTCAGCAAGATGGAAATAATCTAAATCTTTCAAGAAAAGATTGAAATGTCTCTTCTTTTTCTTTCCTGGTATGAAATAGGAAGGAAATAAGAGTCTTGATTAACCTCTCTGTCAATAGCCAAAGACATAATAAACAGTTGCAAGAGAATCTCTATTGTGATTGTTTTAAACAAAGTGGCCTCTTTGAGATGAGACAGGTGACAAAAAGGCAATCACAGGAGTTTATCATACGAGAAGGAAGCACCAGTATCCTGTGAATAAATGGGTATTAAATCCATGAATATCCCGCAAGAGCAGGATTGTTTTCAGACAATGATGTGCAAATTCACAATTGTCCCGGCATTAACCCATGAATAAAGTGGACAAATTGTGCCGCTTTTTATTTTCAGGATTTTCCTGAAATCAAAATGAGGATGACCATGTGAAGACTATTTTGAATGTGCAGCTGAACACTTGAGAAATCTTGCAAGGTTCATAGAATGTTCAATAGACTCACTGGGGGCAGAGGGAGATATGTGCATCTTCCAGCATGAGTTGGAAGTCAAACATCATGTTCTCGAAGCATACTACCTTGCACACAATAACAATATCTTCACATTTCACTACACCACCAGATTCTCCCTCTTTTAGTAGCCACAAGTCAGACCATTGAAAAGATGGGGGAGCAGTACATGCCTGTGCCTTTCAGTGAGATAAAGTGAAATATTTAAACCAAAGTCCAAGGTATTCTGAATCATGTTCCTCTAAATCAGCAAGGGTAACTTGGATGGATCTGTAGCCACTCTGCCCTCCCACATGGGGATATCCCATTATGTACAGAAAATGCTAGGAGGTTGAGAGTATTTTATGAAGAACAGAAAGAGACCAGAAGTTTATTTCCATTTTTAGAATGGGGAGAGAGAGAATAAAAACTCCCTCCTCACATAATCATACACACTAAGCAAGGCCACTCCTCTTTACCTTTGAGAGAATCCTAGAGGCTTCCAGAAGAGGCGATTCTCTTTTTGGAGTGATGGGGAGGGGGAGACTGGGGGCTGTCAAAAGGGTGGGCTACATGCAACATTTAACCCAGGTGATGCCCTGATCTGTCTCTGAATAATGTAAGGATCTAGTCTTGCCTTCTTTTCATGACTGAATCAGTTTTGTATGGTATTTTTTTATTATTATTTACCTTGAGATTTGAACTTAGAATCTGGTTTAGAAGAGTGAGATTTTTTTTCTGCTCGGTACCAGATAAGAATGAACTCAATGAGCTTATGAGTCACCTTTACATATCACCTCTACGTGGTCATAAAAAGCATTCCAGATTACTGTAAGACATCCTCAGTGACATTTACCAGATTTGTAGTGCAACTTGTTTCATGAAGGCCTTCTTCTTTTTTTTCAGGAATATGGTCACCTATATTGCAAGTTCATTGTTATGCAGTTTAGACAAGAGTGTCAACGCCTCAAACTGCCTTTCCAGAACAGTCACATCACTGCTGCCATGCCATTCATCTGGCAACGAAGAGCACCTAAGGTGCTGAGGTGAATAGTGACATCTGCAGAGACTGCCTTGTAGTCTTAACTGTCATCACTTTCTTGGTACTTGGGAGCCTTGATGCCTCAGGTAGATAAGGTCTCACCAACCACTGTAACATAGAGAGTAATACCCCCCAACTGTCCCAGTTTAGGAGAGACAATCCAGATTCAGTCTTTGTTGTTCCACCTTTTCACCTATTTTTAAAATGTTCCAATTTCTCTCTCCATCTCCTCCCTCTCCACTTTCCTCTTTTGTTGTCAGCTTACTTCAGTTGCTTCAAATTGAATACAAAGTGCAAAAGTAGTCAATATCACACTGCACTGTTATAGTGCTATTATGCCACTTCAGCTGCTATGGCTGCTTCCTGTGGCGTTCTGGAATTTATAGTTTAATGAGGCCTAAGAGCTCTCTGGCTGAGATGTCTAAATGCCCCTCCTTAAACTGTAAACCCCAGAATGCCACAGGAGGAAGCTGTAGTGGTAAAAGTGGAATAATATCACTGTAACAGTGCAGCGTGATATTCAGAACTCAGTGAGGGCAGGGGAGAGAGGGAGGCAGAATTTTGTCCTCCCCAGAAGAGTCAGGCAAAAGCAAACCTCTGCAACCTCTCTTTGTGTATTCTTCCTCATTAATAACTTTTGCCATCTTGGACACACTCTGATGTTGCTTGGCCACACATCTCTCAGTCTTCATTTGTGAAACGCTAGAGTGTGTGTGTGTGTAGGGGGGGTATGTCTATGTGTGTGAAAGAGATTTTCTGTATCCATTCCTAGTTTCTGGAACTCCCTAATTAGGGAGGCTCACCTTTCTCCATTCTCTTTCCAGGTGGCAAAATCCTTTAGCAGGAAGAAGTTTGACCTGTTGCATTGTGCCTAGTGCTAGCTTTTCTGGAGAATGATATCTGGTTGAGTGTGCAGGTGGGTTTTATTGCTGGTTTTTTTTTCTTTTCTGTTTCTGACTTTTAGCAATAGCAATAGCAAATACATTTCTATACTTAAGTACTCCCTAAACAGTTTACAATGTGTAAGCTAATTGCCCCGAACAAGCTGGGTACTAATTTTAGCGACCTATGGAAGGATGCAAGGCTGAGTGAAACTTGGAGCCCTGCAGGACCGAACTCACAACCCTACGGTTGTGAGAGGCCACAGTACCGGCACTTAACCACTGCACTCCTTAGCATTACATTCTTCTTTTAGTATATTTAGTCATACTCTTTTTAATATTAAATTCTATTATACTATTTGTTGATTATATGTTCTGGTGATTTAAAGAGAATCTTGTGGTCCCTTGACCTCTTCTAAATGGAAATGTGGGACATAAATTCTTTAACTGTACCATTTCATTACTAATGTAACTCCAGATGCCTAGCAGCTGCCTGGCCCTCCCTTCCCACTGTCACGGGCAAGAGCCATTCCATTAGACTGAGGTGCAGGAGAGAAGGCAGCCATTTTGACCAGTGACATTTGGCCCTTCTTTCCATCAACTGTGAACTGCAGATGGTTGTTATAAGAATTAGTTTCTGCATTTGTATTTCTCTTCCTCCCTCCCAATCTCCTTTTTCTTTTGTATCATGTAACCCTGAGGACAGGGCTGTCCTATTATTGGTCTTTGTAAACTGCTATGGAAAAAAAGGTATGCTTCAAATGAATAGTAAATGATGTTGTTCTGACTGCAAACATGCTTTAGGCTATCCTCTGACCTGACTTTTCAGCGTTTCAGGATTGTGATGCCATCTCGGCTCCACAAACCTGCTCCTTACAATGCAACAGATGGATTAGCCACTAGCAGCCTCAGGCCATATCTAGCAATTTGGCCCCTTCTCACCCAAATGACAATCTATAATTTATGAACAGGCAGTATTAAGGCTTATAAATAACAGTTTTCCTTTACTGATAGCCTGCATTGGGTGTTACGGTGGAAGTTCTCCTCTGTCCCTGCCATAGACATACCAAATGTCTAATTGGCATGTGCTCACTAGGGCTGCTGGGAATTGCAGTCTGGAGTTGCATCATCGGGGGGGGGGGGCTGCATGATTCCCACCCCTGGTGAAAAATACAGCACCATGCAATTGAGTATATCTGTATGATAATTTAGTTGAGCTCTATGGTAAAACTGAGCCATTTTCTCTACTTGCAGGTGGTATCAGGCAGCTGGCATAGGAAGCCATTTTCCTACTGAGGAATGATCACTGGATTGCTGCCAAGGACAGGGTGTTCCAGTGTCAAGACTATGAAAACTCCTGGAGAGCTATTATGCTTATGTGGGCTGATCAGCCAATAGAACAGTGAGGAAAGCATAGTAACTGTTCAGCAGCAGAAAGGTGACAGTTACACTTGGTATTATTTTAATTTTTTTAAATCAAGTTTTATTTTATACATTTCTGGAAAACATAAGGTTCTAGTGGTCAGCTTGTAGTCAGTGCAAGCCAAAAATCCTGATTATGGTCTTGGTCCATTAGGCATCCAAAAAGCCATGAGAAGTGAGGCAGTTGAAGAGAGAGCATTCTCAGTAGTGGTCCCCCAGTTATGGAATCTCACCCGTCTCTCCCAACCAGATATTCATCTAGCACAAAGGTAATTATAATTTTGGCCTCTAACCAAGATAATTTTATTCTCACAGGCTTTAGAATCCGAACACTGAAATGCATGTTCCCTCTATTAACATGTTTCTAGATTTTATTTTTCTGTGAACTTGCTTTAAAAAAAAAAAAATCTGGAAGCATCACAGAAATGCAGTGTGTCAATAAATATAATTTAGCTTTGAATAAAGAAACCTGCTCTTGCCCAAAGCTGTGCATCCTATAATTAGAGATGGGGAAACTTGCAGGCACTTTTTATATGTGTATAAAAAATACAGCTCCAAGAACCATCAGCTGGAGCTTTCGTGCAGAAGATATACATTTAGAATTTGGAGCCTAGTAATTAATTTGAGTACCAGAGGTGAATGGTTACAGTTCTTCTTCCCAAAAAGTGTATACCATATGCTTTCTTAATTTCAGTGGGAGAATTTTTTTGTTTCTGTTAGTGACTGTTAGAGAATTGAAAATCAAAAGTCCTTGCAGAATGATGGCAAATCATCCAGAGAGCTACCTTCTGTCCATCTTTACCTTGGATAAATAGACACCTTTTGCTCTGAGCATCATAATGATAGTATCTAAAATATTTTATTAGTGTGAGGCTAGGAAGAAGAAATTCTGTTTTCACAAGCAGAGAATGTAAACATAGGGCTGCTGCCATTTCAAATTAATTCCAATGTTTTAATGTGTTGCACGAGTTGCAGAGTAGTCCTTTTTCATATGTTATTAAGTATTCTATAATGACTATGTATAAGCAAAGGGGATGCATCAGAATAGCAAGTGTTTGCATTCCCCCTTCCATTATGCCACCAATACACACTAAATTCCACATCTGAAATCAACCATATGGGTATATTTGCATATGTTCAGGCAGCTCTATATCTTGTGTTCTTGGACACCTGGGAAACGTACCAGTATTGATTCAAGCAGAGCTTGGGCCAGTGGGCAGGCTGGCTGGGGCAATGTATGTTAAATGTTTGATGCATAGGTGAAGAAAAATGTGGCTCATGATAAAAAGACATCATTCTAAAATGTGCCAAATGTGTTCTGTATTTTCACTCTCATTTTTGCACCTTGGACTCAAAATTACACAAGCACTTCTCATTGGGAATTAAAATAAACTCAACAGCAATAACGTATTAGATAATGTTTTGCTGCCTTTTATGACAACCAAAATCAGCTGCCCGAGGCCACGCCGCACTCTGCCTAATGGCAGGACCAGCCCTATTGAAGAATCCATAGCCCCAACTGAACAATTAAATTACTGTAATAAAGATCACTGTAAGATTATCAAAGGCCCTGTTGACCTCTGCACATAAGCAATAATTATGGTACTGAGCACACATTGCACTCATTGACACTTAAGAATATATTGTCATTGCACTTACTGACTTCTTTCAATTCTCAGCAATAAGATCATACACAAATTATACCAAAATTGACTATGTGGAGATTAGATATAGCAATGGTAATGTGTTATTGTTTGTGGGAGGTGCCCAAAGGTGCATGGCAACAAGTTAAGATCTAATGAAGTGTATTTTTTGTTTTCTAGGTTCAGATATGGTCCTTTAAAACAAAGGTTAATCCTTAATATTTAGTGAGGAATCTGACTAAATAAATACTAGTGTAGACAGAGTATTAATTGCTTTCTCAAGAGTTCCACCTGAGGTTATTTTGCAGAAAATGCCACCCTTTAGTTTTAAAAAAATATTGGGTATGTCAAAATATAGACTAATATTGTCACATGGTGATTTAACATGGCAAACCACCTCTGAACAAATCTTGCAAATATTTTTTTTATATGGTCTCCATAAATTTGAATCAACTTGAAGGCACATAACACTAACAAATATTGTCAGATAATATTGTCAGAACAACAAGGTGAACAATAGGTCTGATGTGTTTGCTAATTACTAAAATGTTAGCTATTTATTGTCAGGGCCAGCTCAAGCCATTTTGCAGCATACAAAGGTTAAGATGGCACTCCATTCATTCCATCTACAGAAGCTGACTGGACTGATTCTTGAATCTTACTTCAAAACTGGTGAAATGACAGCAGCTTCCATTTCACCTGAGGGCAGCAGCCAGCAGGCTAACTTAGGTTCCTGCCACCCGGCAGAATTAATGCAATTTGACACCACTTAAACTGGCATGACTCTATCATATGGAATCCCAGGGTTTTTAGTTTGTTGTGACACCAGAGCTCTCTGACAGAAATGGCTAAATATCTTACAAAACTACAAATCCCATTGCATAACATTGAGCCATGGCAGTTAAAGCAGAGTCAAACTGCATTAATTCTGCAGGCTAGATGCAGCCCTACTGGCACACAAAACCCCAATGGAAAATGACCAGGAGCTGGCCCCACTGCCCACTCCATACCAGTAAACTCTGCCACTCTGGTATTGAACTCGCAACCTTGCGGTTTGTGAGTCAGTGGCTGCAGTACAGGCATTTAACCACTGCGCCATCAGGGTTCCATCCTATGTAGGGTTGCCATAACCCGCCTGGGGGCTTGACAAACCCGATTTTTGGCCAGTTGGCACGGTTCCGCCCCGGTTTTGCTCCTTGCCCAGGTTTGCCCTGGGTTGAGCTGGTTGCCGCCACCGCCGAAACAACTGCGGCCGCTCTGCAGCTGCCACTGCCATTACTGTTGCGGCTACTGCTGGGGCCTTTCCGCTGCCTGCTGCACTTTGCCCTGGCCCTGCGCTATCTTCCCTGGCCCTGTGTAGGGCTGAGCAGGAGCTCCTGCCCTTCAAGTTGGCTGGCCAATGGCTGGACAGCCGCTCCTGCTGCAGGAGCCTGTGACTGCTAGCAGGGGATGGGGCTGTTCCAGCTCCACTCTCCCCCATTGGCCAGCCAGCCTCAAGAGGAGGAGTGTCTCCTCTTTGGTCCCTTGCACGGACCAAGGGCAGGAAAGAGCTTTGCTGGCAAGCTATTTCTCTTCCTTTCCTTTTTCTTCCCCTATTTTTTCTTCTCTTCTTCTTTTTCTTCCTCTTTCCCCTCCTCCTCCTCCTCCTCTTTGTTTTCTTCCCCTCCTCTTCTTTCTCCTCCCCCTCCTCTTCTTCTTTTTCTTCCCCTTTTTTCTTTTCTCCTCCTCCTCCTCTTCCTCTTCTTTTTATATTTTCCCCTATTCTTCTTCTTTCTCCTCCTTTTCTTCTTTCTCCTTCCCGATCCTTTTTCTCCTCCTCCCCCCTTCCTCCTAGGCGGCTGCTGCTGCTGCTGCTGTTGTTGTTGTTGTTGTGTGCCCAACTCCTTTCTGACTAATGGCAACCCTGCCTCTAGCCCCCCTTCTCTAGCCCCTCTTTCTCTAACCCCCTTATTTAACCCCCTTCTATCTAATCCTCCATCTATTTACCCCCCCCCCTCTAAGCCCCCCGCCTCTTCTTCTCAGGGATCCAGGCCTTCTCAGGGTTTTGCCTCCATGCAAAACAAAAACAAAAACTGACCCACAAATCCCCCTTACAGCCAATTGAGATATACTGTACCTGGGGGAAAAGAGGAGGGGAGGGTTGGGGCGGGGGTTGCAGGGGCAAGGAGAAGGAGGAAGGGGGGGAATTGCTAAGAAGGCTTGGAACATGTAGTTTGCCGGCTCAAGGGGCTGCCTGTCTACCCCGGCTCAAATGCTAAGGATGCCTGGACTTGTGCTGTTGTGTGCATTTTGGAATTGGGGGGGGGGGGGGTTTGGCCAGAAAGGGAAGTACATTTCTGCCATCTGTCGAGGAATAATGCCAAAATGTCCTCCATTTTGCGCATGCCTAAGAAACATGCGTTTATATCAATACTTTTTTTAAAGCATTAAATTTTTTTGCGTGTCCTCCATTTTAAAAATATATCCTACATTTGGGGCTAAATTTTGTCCTACATTGTCCTACATTTCCCCCCATTTGTCCCGGTTTGGAGGTTGACAGTTATGGCAACCCTAATCCTATGAGATTCTGGAATTTGTAGTTTTACAAGGTTTTTAGCCTCCTTTGCCAAAGAGGGCTGGTGTTTCACAAAACTACCAACCCCAGGATTCTGTAGCTATGGCAGTTAAAGTGGTGTCAAACTGCATTGTTTCCTTAATCATACTGTTAGTCTTAAATAAAATAGACTGACTTAACCAGTGGGAATTACTTAGGCACTGACTTATTCAAAAATTGATTCATTTGGTGTAGCCCCATTGGGATTAAGCAATAGGATTCAGACTCTTAATGTTTTAACAAGAGTAATAAACTAATTTTCTTATTTTATTTTATACTGTCGTTTCTCCAGTTAGCTGAAGGCAGTGTCCATAGGCCCCTTTTACCTTCACAACAACCCTGTTGTGTAGGCTAGGCTGTGTATATATGACTGGCCCAAACAAAATCACCCAGTTAACTTGA
The DNA here is from genome assembly GCF_019175285.1 of Sceloporus undulatus. Classification (NCBI taxonomy): domain Eukaryota; kingdom Metazoa; phylum Chordata; class Lepidosauria; order Squamata; family Phrynosomatidae; genus Sceloporus; species Sceloporus undulatus. Next base: position 242,877,060 of record NC_056523.1, read on the forward strand.
TGCTGAGTGAGGATGCCAATTCATTTTGTCAAAGTTCTAGTCTGACTTCAATGGAGTGTGTGCCATTTTTCAAGAATGGATTTTATCTCACGGCAATGTGTGTAATATATAGCAATTATCATCTGATGGCAGTTAGAAGCTATTACAAATGGAAGGAAAGGGGCATCTCGAAATCCCACAACGTGCCTTCAAATATCCTTGCTGATGTTTAGATCATACTGTGGGAGTGGGAGATCTGTGTGGCCCTGTTTAAGTCAGTGGATTAAGAAGTGACAAATTCAAATACTGTAGTAGCTCAGCTATGGATGACCTGGCATCTGTTAAAGTCTTTCAAACTAGCCTACCTTACTAGTGTTGTAAAGATAAAATTGATGAGGAAGAAATGTGCAAGCCGGGTTCAGGGCCTTTGAGAAAAGGAGGGATATAATAAACAAGCAAACAATACAGTACAGTACGTATTCGTACACTTTCTCATCATGGTGGGAAAAGCTGTACCTGCTGGATTTGTGACAGAGAAAGCTTGGTGAATCAAGTAGAAACAGTTTTGCCAGGTGGGTAATGGGTGTTTTCATCCATGAGGTTTAAAAGTGTTCTGGATTGAGCTGGCTTTGTAACACAAAAGTGAAACTTGTTAGCTGGAATGCCCATCTGCTAACACTTTCCCCTCAACTGAGTGAACATCAATTTGATCAGAAGTTAACATAAACAACAGGACAAAGAGATGAAGTCTACTTTTAAGGGTATTTCTTAAGCCTCATGTGTGAAAGACCCACAGCCTCATCCATTTAAGTAAGGGAAAGAGAAATTGAATGTTTTGTGATTTGGTTCCATCTGCTGTCTGAAATGCTCTTCTGTTTAGCAGTATGCTGTAAATTCTTTGTCGCCCTGCCCTGGTTTCATCTTTCAAGTTGTTATCCTACATTATTGTATTATTTTTTTACTATGTTAATACTGTACATTATCGTGGTTCTTCTCCATTCCTACATATTTCTTTCTTCTCTTTTGCCTTGCCTCTCTCCGTCACTCATTTATCTTCTTTCCAAGGGTCTGTTCACACTACACAATTATAGCCCTATTATTCCACTTCAGCTGCCATGAATTCCATTCCATGGAATCCTGGGATTTGTAGTTTGGCAAGGCACGAAAGGAGCACCCTCCCTAAGAATTCTAAGTGCCCCTTCCTAAACTGTATTCTATGGGACCAGAACCATGGCAGTTAAAGTGGAATACTGTAATACAAATATAATTGTTTAGTGTAAACGGGCACCAGCTCCAGCAGTACAGTACCATTAGAGAGAATGTTGTGGCCACATCAGAACACTTATATAATGGCAAGTCAAAGGCAAATGGTTAGCTATTTCATGTGGTCTTTTTGTTGTTACTCTGAGGTAGAGAGGCCCCATGAGATTGTCTGCCTCAGATGCCAAAATTACTTGGTTAGTCTTGGGCACTACGGACCTGGACTAAGAAGAGGAGGAGTGCCATTTGTTGTTCTGCCTCAGACAGCAAAATGTTCTGCTTCCTTGTACCTCAAAAAGAATGCACTTTTACAAGAGTACAACCTGTCTTTTAGTTATAATTTAATTGTGAGTTTCAATCCAATGCTGTGACAACCAGTTCAAGTGATAATATTTCAAGTGCAGGCAGTGATCTTGAGAGTTCCCATGGTGTGTCTAAAAATGCACATTGATCCATATCAATAATGAGAGCCAATATGGTAAAATGGTTTGAGTGTTGTACTACAGCCCTGGAGACCAGGGTTTGAAACCTACTCAGTCATGGAAACTCACTGGGTGGCCTTGGGCAAGTCACACTCTCTCAGCCTCAGAGGAAGACCATGGCAGACCCCCTCTGAACAAATCTTCCAGGAAAACCCCATGATAGGGTTATCTTAGGGTCACCATAAGTCAGAAATAACTTGAAAGCACAACCATTTTTCATCTCCACTGGGAACAGGTCTTTTGTAAAGCTAATGAACATTAACTGCTTTATTCAAGACCAGGCCAACCCAAAATACTTTGCATTGCATTAGGGGCAGTTCACAGCAATATATTGTTGCTAGGAAAATGAATCCTGCCAAGTGCCTGTTTGGATTTTTAAACTCTACAGGGAAGATGAGGCAGCTTATATCATTGTCCTTGCTAAATAGAAAAATAAACCCTCCAGCTCCTTGGCTCCTTTGCATTATAGCTACAGATGATTAGTTACAGGTTCATACATACATTCTGAGTTCAGAATTCAGTCCCTTGTGGTGTTGATTCAACAAAAAAAAATGTAAAAATAGAATTTAAAAGAAACATGAGAAAACCCAATCCATTTATTAAAGCTGTATTGTTAGTTGTATGCCCTCAAGTCATTTCTGCCTTATGGTGACTCTAGAATGAATCTAGCAGAATTAGCACAAAGGAGGTTTGTTCTTTTATCTGAGGCTGAGAGAATGTGACTTACCAACATGCAAATAGTCTTGTTTTCTTCTGCTGGGAAGGAATGAGGGAAAGGAATGGCTGCATATCAAAACTCTTGACTGTCCATACTTCACCTCATTCTGTAAATGCAGCTTTCACACCCAATGAACAGATTGCATTCTCAGACTGCAAACCAGGAAGAGAATTATCCTTAATGAGGATCCGGTGGAGGAAATTGGTTAACTAATAATGTGTAAATGGTGCCAGGGGTTGAAGGGAGGGAGAAGACATCAGTCAAAGAGAAACAGGAGGATGTTTTCTTTATGCTTTGGAAAGCAATTCATTTGAAGTAGCACAGTTTGGAATAAACATAACTGGTTGATCTATTCCATTGAGTTTGACGCTCATAATATTGTGCAATTTGGGACATATCCAGAGGTCACTGAGTGTGATGCTTCCATTAAAGCACTGCCTGATCCTTTGACAAAAAGTCCTTTTTGATCTGTAGGATTGCTCACTGTCCATATTCCACTTCTAGAATTATAACTTCTGAGCAGGTCCCTGTTTACTTAGAAGGAAGAACATTCTTTGAATTGGAAGCCAATTTTCCTAATCAGAGATGGGGGGAAAGTATGTTTGAGGAAGGGTACTCTACAGGTGCTTAAGAATACTCTGTTACTGAGTAACTGCTTCACACACTTGGCTGAGCATTGAAAAGAAATTGTGGTTTAGCATCCACATTAGAACATGGGGGGAAATTGTTTGGGACTACAACTCCCAGAATCCCTTAACCAGCATGGCCAATGCTGGAGGATTCTGGGAGCTGGAGTGTTCCCAAATAATTGTCCCCATTCCATTCAGTCGTAAGTCAATGGGTCCTGCTAACCAAATATTCTTAGAACCACAAAATCTGTTTTGTGATGCATGCCATTTAAAGTGCATCTGGCACTCTGGGAAGCCGTGATGTTCTTTGTGGAAACATTTTGACTGCCATAAATAGCTGCCATGTGTTATAATCATAAGTGTGTGGTCACAGATCCCTTACAATAGCACAGAAGGTACAAGTACAGCATATATCTAGTGTCATTTCTGTCACAAAATTTACCATTTCATTTGCACATTCTGATCAGTAATGTCATAATCAAGAATGCAAACAATCAGCAAATACATTGTTTTTTCAAAATTATTGGCATGTTTAACAGCAAGTACTGTTTTTTCTCCCTGTTCACAGAGTAGTGGAAAATTCAATATAGTATTTTGGCTTGAGCAGATGGTACAGCAGACAAACTGTACTGAGTGTGAAGTTGAAGGCTTTTATGGCCGGCATCCATAGTTTTTGTGGGTTTTTCGGGCTATGTGGCCATGTTCTAGAAGAGTTTCTTCCTGACGTTTCGCCAGCATCTGTGGCTGAGTGTGCTTCTACAACAGCCTTACCACAAAGAATATACAATACACCGAATAGCTCACAAATCTGGGTGTTTGAAAATGCATAGAGTGAACAGAGATTGCAGACATGTAGTGGTACCTGCGGACCCTTCCATTCTAGCTTATGCGTATGTTGATATCTTTGTTTGTTTCAGTATTTATACTTTATATTTCAAAAGTTAACTCTTCTTTCCTGCCTAATAAAAAAGCCTCTCTTCCAAGACAATATCCATTGCTCCATTTTCCCAAGACAAAGTGCTGCTTATTCCATTCATGGCAGGCATTGGCCAGGATCTAGCAAAAGATTTGGGCCCACAATTCTGTTAGCAGAATGAACTCAGAAAGTACAGACAGTTCCTGTGAACTTCAGGAACTTTTTGTTAAATATTATAGCATGGCTGACCTATTAAATTAGTTCTGTGTATCTACGTTCTAAGAAAGTGGTGAGTTTACAGTACTGAGCCTGGGTGATTAATTGGGATTGAAGAACTTTTTACTTCCAAAGAGAGAGGCCACCTGGGTAATTAACAGTGAAGTGCGTCGTCACTTGCCATTCTCTGTCACAATAAAGCTCTGTCATGTTTTAACAAGACCATGTTAATGTTATGATGCTGTTTTCTCATGGGAGGTTAGGCAATCTGATCTCCCCCAGATGATACAGACTGCACCTCCTATCAGCTCTAAGCAATATGCCTAAAGCTGAATAATTTGGAGCATTATAGTCCAAATAGGGTTGCCATATTCCAGTCCCTCATATCTGGGCATCTAATTAGCATATTATGCACATTATTATAATTATGATTATTAATTTGCATTCTGTTTATGCAAATTCAACACGTTAATCATTGCCTTTTTTTCTACCATTATGTTTCAACCTAAGTATCAATACCAAGATAAGAACTCTCTTTTTCTTATTTTCCCCCTTTCCTGGTGTGAAGAGAAGGAGGCTTCCAAGCATCCCCAGAGAGTATAGGGACTCCTTTTACTCTCTCAAGGCTGTTTGAAAACAAAGTTCCACTGTGTTGCCTAGCCCTAGGCTCAAGCTGCCAACACAACCACCACACAACACAAGGCCATTTTTACTTGCCATCTTTCGGCTTTTTCAGGGGAAATGAGGAGGGAATGGAAGAATAAGGTGGCAATGCTACACCTGCACATTCCGGAGCCTGAAGGGTGGGAGGAGGCTTCCGCCAGTGCCAGTCTTCTTGCACCCATCAGCCTGCGATAAAGAAGAAATCCAGTATTTACTACTTCAGCTGGCCCAGACAGCTGGGACATTCTTTTAGTTCCTTCAGTCCAAGGATTTTCCAGGTTTTCTGGGACAAATGGCAACCCTAAATCCAAAGCATCTGGAGGTTGCCTTCCCAAGGGGAACAAATATTTGAGTTTCTAAATAAGAGGAGCTTGAAGTCGAGCATATATGGAAAGCTACAATCAGAGCTGTAAGATCTGTCTTCTAATGCTAGAGATACAAAAGTCAGCTATGATTACATTGAAGGAAAGGCACTTAGGGTAATCTCTCTTGATATATTCCATAGCTGAACTGTTATGTTTTCTATTATGTTCTGTTATGTTTTCTAATATGTTCTATGGCTGATCTAATTTGTGTGAGAGACATTCTTGTTGGCTATCCTCAAGAACACAATACATACAAATTGTGTGGCATATTCTTGTACCTCTTCCTGATTTGAAAATTCAAAGCTTTGAAAGTTACTTTCTAAAAAATAATTTGCTATGTAACTAATTACAAAAAGCCCCAAATAATTTGTGACTATTGTTGTTACATCGGCAGATTTTCAAGTAACTGACATTTTATGTTGCTTTTCTAGTGCTTTTGGAGCCAGAGACTGGAAATTAATAAGAAAGTGGTATAAAACCTGATGAAATATCCACTCAAAATGTCTCTAAAATTGCTTTTAAAGTAATTTTAAAGTTATTATGAAATATCATCTTTACACCCCCCTCAAGAAACATAATTCCCACTTCTTTACATTAATTTTGAAATTTCATGCCCTCATTCCCAGAAAAGAAAAACAATTGCAAGCAACTCTATTATTTGTAAGCTGTTACTTCCAAGCTCTTTCACAAATATACGTTATGACCAGGCAATGCCACAAGCATAGAGAGACACCTAAAACAAGTCATTGCAAACTGTTGCTAAGAATGCTTGCATGAATGATACTTTTTGAGAGTAATGATTTTAAAAAGCAGTTCTCCTTTTGCATTGCTTTTTGTGGGTCCATAATTTTTCCCCAGTTTTTCGTAATAATAATAATAATAATAATAATAATAATAATAATAATAATAAGTTTTATTTATATTGTCCCGCCTCTCCCGATGGATCAAGGCGGGATTACAAGAGAATTATACAAACACAATGATACTAATAACAGTTATTTAAAATCACAATATAAAACATATCTCATCTAAAAACAATTGGTACAATATAAAAAATTATCACAGCCTGAGGTAGACTCCTAATCGGGAGGTAGCAAACTTGTTGAATCTATAAAAGATCAGGAGGGTATGCTTGCCGGAAGAGGTATGTTTTCAGCGCCTTTTTGAAGGCGTCCAAGGTAGGAATGAGTCGAAGCTCTTCCGGAAGGTTGTTCCAAATCGTTGGGGCCCTAGCCAAGAATGCTCTCTGGTGAGTAGATGTTAATCTCACCTTGGGGTGTTCAAGTAGGTTCTTCCCAGATGTTCTGAGAGTGTGGGGCAGATTATGTCGGGAGAGGCGTTCCCTTAAGTAACTCGGGCCCAAGCCATATAGGGCTTTAAAGGTGATCACCAACCCTTTGTATTGTGCCGGGAAGCTAATTGGCAGCCAGTGTAAGGATTTTAGTACAGGTGTTATGTGGTCTGACCTTGAGGTACCAGTGACCAATCTGGCTGCAGCATTTTGGATTAGCTGAAGCTTCCGAACTTGGTACAAAGGTAGCCCCATGTAGAGCACATTACAGTAATCTAAATGAGAGGTTACCAGTGCGTGTACTACAGTTTCAAGGTCCTTTCGGTCCAGATAGGGGTGCAGTTGGCGTATCAGCCGAAGCTCGTACCAAGCACTCCTGGCCATCACATCTACTTGAGATGATAACTGTAGGGATGAGTCCAGGAATACTCCCAAACTGTGAACTTTGTCCTTTAGGGGAAGTGTGACCCTGTCCAGGACTGGGTGGCAAATTTCCCTGTCTGGACATGGGGTGCCTATCACAAGTACCTCCGTTTTCTCTGGATTCATGCCAGTTAAATAAATAAAAATAAATAAAGACTACATATACAGAGAAATATATAGTGAACTCCAGATGTGGGGTAGTAAAAGGAAGCTTTGCCACATCAGTTAGGAGAATTATAAATTCCTTCCTTCCTTCCTTCCTTCCTTCCTTCCTTCCTTCCTTCCTTCCTTCTTTTTTTCTTTTCTTTTCTTTTCCTTTTTTGGTTTAGTGATGAGTAAAAATATAGCAATAGCACCATCTAATGGTAGTTGTGAACTTTGAGACTGTGCTGCCATTTCACACTGGTTTTCAGTGAGTGCTTCAGATGGATCTCATTTCCTAGTGTGCAACAGGTGATAAGTCTTTTGTTCAACACTGGAAATTGCCATGTGGCCCATTTTGAAAACAGGACAGCTGTGTTCCGTAGAAATCCCAGGGGGTGGACAATGACATAGATGCAAATCCTGAACTCACTATGATCCACCAGCCCTGATTTAGGATCTCACTTTGAATTATTCCTCTCCTCGCCATCCCATCTACTGCAAAAAGTTTTCAGAAAGTATTTTACACAGAGAGAAGAAGGAAACCTGTTTCTGGGTGGCCATTTTGGCTGGGGGCTTATATGGGGTGGGTTGCTCAGACGAAGTGAGTCAGAGACTTGCCTCTGAAAGGAGCTAGCGGCCAGGAGCTCACTAGATTTCTATAGGTCCACTTGATTGAGCTCATTGGCAGAGTTTGAAGACACAGGCCAGGCCAATAGGGGTCCTTACATGGGTGTTTAACAGGGAACCTTTTGAGGGACAAGTCCACAGTCCTGTTTCAGTGCCTACTTAAGACTTCACCATATTGACACTGAGGCAGCTTCTGCAGTCACCTGCAACACTTATGGGATGTTTGTCTTCTTGCCTATGGATGTGGGGAACTTCACTTGCACCAAGTGCAAGTTGGTGGCCCTCTTGAAAAAGAAGGTTCAGCAGCTGGAGGCCTGGGTATCTACACTTCAGCGTTTTTGGAGCAAGGGGTTTCCTGGACAGAACAGAATAGACAGTCTTGGATGGGGAGCACACAGAGGAAGCTGCTGGGGAGAAGTTCACTTCACATACACAGGAGGTGGATGGTTGTAGAAATGTCACACACAGAAGTAGGGAAACCAGGGATCATTCCAAGAGCTTGCAGCTGCAGAACTGATTTAAAGCTCTTTCTCTTATCAGGGATGATGAGGAAAAACAGCAGATACAGCCCTCAGAGGCAGTGCAGGGGAGCCTGGAAGTACCACTTCTGGCAACAGTCACTGCTAAGCCTCGGAGGAGGCGTTTGGTGGTGGTGGTGGGGGACTCCTGCTGAGTGGTACAGAAGTAGTGGTTTGTGGGCCTGACTAGATGTCTCAGAAGGTGTGTTGTCTCCCTGGGGCAAAAATCTGTGATGTGACAGAGGCTGACAAGACAAAATAATGACCCCTTCCTTTTGGTCCATTTGGGAACCAATGATACTGCATGGCACATCCTTCAAAATATCAGAAGGTATAATGAGGCTTTGGCTGAAGGAGATGGATGCACAGGTTGTCATCTCATCTCTTCTTCCAGTTGAAGGGCATGGTCCAGAAGACAGAGGAAAATAGTGGATGTGAGCAACTGGCTTCGCAGATCGTGCCACCAAGAATGATTTAGATTCTTGGATCATGGGCTCAGGTTCCATGAAGAGGGACTTCTGGCAAAAGATGGGTTGCATCTCATTTCAGTTGCCAAAAACGTTTTTGCCAATAGTCTCAAAAATTTGATCAGTAGGACTTTAAACTGAGCTATGTGGGGGAGGAAGATAGTATTTTGGAAAGCAGGAGTACATCAAGGGTTAAACTTTCATAGAGGGAACAAGGCAAATAGTGCAAGTACTCAATAGTGGGAGCGAAAAAATTTACACAAGCAGATAAGAGGGAGGGAGGACCCACGGTCTTAGATGTCTCTACACTAATGCATAGAACATGGGAAATAAACAAGATGAAGCTGAACTCCTAGCACAACAAAGCAAATACAATATAATAGGCATCACTAAATCCTGGTGGGATGAGTCTCATGATTGGAATGTAGTAATACAAGGGTATAACCTTTTAAAGATAAATAGGCAAACAGGAAAGGAGGAGGAATAGCATTATATGTCATGGATGAAATGCATAGCTATAGGATGGGGGACACCTGGCATAACGAGACTATGTGTGAAAGGGATCTAGGCACCCTAGTAGACCACAGGTTGAACCTGAGTCAACAGTGTGATGTGGCAGTTAAAGGGGCTAATGCAATTTAGACTGCATAGTGTCTAGATCATGGGAAGTAATAGTGCCACTGTATTCTACTTTGGTCAGGCCTTATACCGTGTCCAGTTCTGGGCACCACAATTCAAAAAGGATGTTGACAAGCTACAGCTTGAGGAGGGTGACCAAAATGGTGAAGGGTCTGGAAACCATGCCTTATGAGATCAGAGCTAGGGAGCTGGGTATGTTTAGCATGGAGACGAGATGGTTTAGAGGTGATATGATAGCTCTATTTAAATATTTAAAGGGATACCATATTGAGGATGCGGCAAGCTTATTTTCTGCTGCTCCAGAGACTAGAACACAGAACAATGGATGTAAACTACAGAAAAAGAGATGCCACCTCAACATTAGGAGGAATGTCCTGACAGTAAGAGATGTTTGACAGTGGAACACACTCCCTTGGAGTGTGGTGGAGTCTCCTTCCTTGGAGGTCTTTAAAGAGAAGCTGGATGGCAATCTGTCCAGGATGCTCTGATTGTGAGTTCCTGCATGGCAGGGGGTTGGACTGGATGGCCCTTAGGGTCTCTTCCAACTGTATGATTCTATAATTCTATGATATCCTTGCCTACATATAAATGTTGAACTTGGGAACTTTGTACAGATGCAATATTTGAATGTTTGCTTGTGACCTGCATAGATTTGAGATGTATAGCATAGATTTATTTTAGTACACTGGACCCTTGTTATACGCTGGGGTTTGGTTCCAAGATCCCCTGTGTATAACAAAATCCATGGATGCTCAAGCCCCATTAAATATAATGACATAGCAAAATGGTGTCCCTTATAAAAAATGGAAAATCAAGGTTTGATATTTGAAATTTATACTATTTTAAACATTTTCGAACCATGGATGCTTGAATCCGTGTATAAAAAATCCGTGTATAAGCAGGGCCGACTGTATGCTGCAGCAGAAGGGCAGATTTTACAGGTGCTACATACTGGGTATCCTGCATGTTGTTCCACCTAGCCAAAAAAGCTCACTGCACCTTCATAGACTGGAGAGTCCAGACAGTTGTTAACATAGGACCAGAAATGTAGGAGGAGCTGTGAGGAATCACATCAAAAGCCTATCTAGTCCAGTATCCTACTTCCCACCGAGTAGATTACTAGATGCCAATAGGAAGCCCAAATGTATGGCAGGAGGGCATTGCCCTCTCATCCTCATATGCCAGAAACTGGTATTCAGAGGCAAGTGGCTTCTGTTACTTGATGAAATGTGTAGCCATCACGACTCATAGTTATTTGTAGTCTCATGCATTTGTTTTTACCACATATGAAGCACCTATGTTGGAGGATGTCACTATATTATGTGCCAATGAATTCCACAGTTTAATGATGTACTCTGTAAAGAGATACTTCTCTTCTCTGTGTTTGTCAGGCTCTGTGGCCGTGTTCTGGAAGAATTTATTCCTCAGAAATGGCTTGAAGGCAGACAAAAACAACAAATCCACTTTGTAGCTGGCCTAAATACACTAAAGGCAACCAATTCTGTCTGATCTTTGAAGTTAAGTAGGATTAGCCCTGGCTATGTGGATGGAAGACTACCAACAAATACCAGGTGCTGTAGGGTATATTTCAGAGAAAAGAACTGGCAAAACCATTTCTGAGTACTTCCTGCCTAAGAAAACTATGAAAGTCATGGTATCATCATAAGTCAACAGGCAGCTTTAAGGGGCATACACATATCTACTTTCTCCACACTATTTATAATTTTACACACCTGTGTCATTTTCTCCTCTTACTCGATTTTTCAAGCTAAAAAGTCCCAAATGTTGCAATTTTCCTTCTAATGCCTACACTCCCTCCCACAAGACTCTAGGATTGTGTCAGGCTGTCCCTTATCTCCTTGGGTCCAGAATGGTAAACTAAAAGGTTAAACTAAATTGGCCACACATGTTCTTTATGTTGCTGAGCCCTGATGCTGTTCCCAGAGAGCATGGAGAAATTATTTTATGGCTATGTTTCTCAGAATCCTCCAACCAGCATACTCACTGGCCATGGTGACTGAGAGATACTGGGATATGTAGTACAAAAAAGCCTACCCACACTCCCAGGAAAAGGAGATTTCATCCAAAGTTGTTTAGTTACTAGCACAGATAAAAGCACAGGCTACTAGAATGCAGTTCAGCTTATCCCTGCAGCAGATTTCTTCAACCTGGTCCCACTAGATGTGTTGAATTATGTTGAATTATGACTCACATATTGCCTCCATCCAGCATAGCCAAATGGCCACACTGGCTGGGGGTGCAGGGATACATAGTCCACTATTTAAGAAAGGGCCCAGATTGCAGAGGGCTGCTCTGTGCTGGCCCAGTCTGTGTCATGCAGGAATAAGCTGAACTGCATTCTAGTAGCCTGTGCTTTTATCTGTGCTAGTAACTAAACAACTTTGGATGAAATCTCCTTTTCCTGGGAGTGTGGGTAGGCCTTTTTGGTCTACATATCACAGGATCTCTCAGTCACCATGGCCAGTGTGCATGCTGGTTGGAGGATTCTGAGAAACATAGTCATAAAATAATTTCTCCATGCTCTCTGGGAACAGCATTAGGGCTCAGCAACATAAAGAACATGCGTTGCCAATTTAGTTTAACCTTTGAAGTTTGCCATTCTGGAGCCAAGAAGATGTGGTCTCCGGAAGACATGTGTCACTTCATTCTCTTCTGTATGCCAACCACAGGTTACAAAATTGAAGCTTGTTCACTATGCAGCCGGGAGATCAATGAAAAAGTTTTATTGTGCTTCAGGTAATGCATCCTCAACAGGCTGCCCAGAAGAGATTTTCTCAGTGATGAGGAGCTTATTGGGATCAGGCTCAGAGAGGAAAGACTGGAATGCTTGGTTACCTGCTGTGATAAATTTTCTAGGCACTTGGAGGAGATGGTTGTATTTGACTTATTATAGAGATTGAAGAAGAGTTTAGTGCTCCATCTAGTCATTGGGATCAGTAGTTGATAAGGCCTGATGATGTGGACAAGATCCTTGAATACTTTTGGCCCACCAAAAGTGATGCTTGCCCATCTTGGCTGACAAAATCTAGCAGAAGTAGATTGACAGGGATTGATCTTGGTATCTTACTGGACCTGCTTTGTCAGATGCCAATAGGAGGCACTGCAGTGGTTCTGTTCTTGACTGTGGGGCCAGTCCTAGAAATTAACAATGAGGGATTCCTGTTTAGCCTCATGGCCCTTAAACTGTAGGGTTTCACAGAGTTCCATCTTGTCTCTCATCCTGTTTTGTATCTATATGAAGCCACTGGGGGAAATCATAAGGAGATTTGAGGTGGGGTACTATCAGTATATTGGTGACACTCATTTCCACTTCTCCCGGTGGTCAGAACTATCTGGATCTGTGCAGGTGCTAGACAATGCCTGGATGCTGTAATGGGCTGGCCAATAGACTGAAGCAGAAGCTGTGTGGATTGGTGGATCTCAGGCCCAGGAATTGGATGTGAGGGTGAAGGTGTGTAGTTTGCATGTCTGGGTCTCTGCCCAGACACCTGAAGGTCCAGGTGAACTCCATGGCTCAAAATACTTGGGGCCAGCTTTGACTGGTCTACCAGCAATGGCCTTTCCTGGATAAAAATAACTGAGCCACAGTAGTCCATGTCACTTCTTGATTAGACTACTGCAATGTGCTCTACATGAGGCTGCCCTTGAAGACAGCTCAGAAACTAGTGCAAAATGTAGGAGCAACAGTGCTAATAGGAACATCATACAAAAACCATAGAACCTTAATTTTAAAGTTTTGCACTCGCTGTCTATTCAAGGGCATGGTGATGACATTTAAAACCCTAAATGGCTTGGGACCTCAATACTTGAAGGAACTCCTTTCCCTATATATCCCTACTGACTACTGAAATCTGATGATGAGGACTTCCTCTGTGTCCTATTGGTCAGAGCAGTACACTTTGGGAGGATATGGAAGAGGGCCTTCTCTTCTGTGGCATCCCAGTTATCGAATATGCTCCCCTTGATGAAAATGTGGCTGTTCACTAAGAACCTTGTAGTCAAGTTTTACACAAACTCACAGATACCTGTCCAATGACATCCAAACAATGATACCTTTATTGAGACAACCAAAATGCACAATTACATGTTGCAAGCTTTTGAAGTCACACTGGCTTCTTCATCAGGCAAACAGGAGAAAGAAATTGAAGATGTTAGTCATAGGCCTGCATTTTCTGTTTCTGGTCTTAGTTCAGATGGCAAGGAGGGCTATCTGCAGGCTGGCATCTCCCCCTTCGGCCATGCAGTCACTGGTAGATTTTTAAAGTCAAGAAAAGTTAATGCCCATTTGCAATTCAAAGAAGATGTTTCCTTGTAATCCAGCATGTCTCCTTCCTTTGTGAAGCCACAGACTCCTATGTAGGTAGAACACTGAATTTCTCAAGAAGTCTTCATGTTTTGCATCAGGAAAACTTTAGTTGGTATAGCGGTAAAGCATGCCATCACAGGGGAAGAGAGAGCCAGTGCACTGGGACTTTGCCATCAGAGGTTTCTGCCTCCAACAAAGGTAAAGCAATTTTTTCTAATATTGGAACATAAATACTTAAAGAAAGAAATGACACTGTGGTATAGCAATTGCAGTAATGGACTATGTCTTCGAAGATCCAGGTGCCAGATGCTATTAATCCTGAAACTCCCTTAGTGACTTTGGGCCAGTCAATCTCTTATTTTTCTCTTTCCTCCTACCTTGCAGGATGTTTGTGAGGATAAGTTGGGAAAGAGAACATCCATGTACATGTACACTGTTTTCAGATCATTGGAAGAAAAGTGGGGTATAAATGTGACCAATAAAATATTTTTAAAACACTGCTGAACCCAGTATCCAACTTCCTGTTTGGTCCTCATATACCTACACTGTCATGGGGCTGATCCAGACCACAGCCAAGGCTTGTAGATTCCTTTTGTACAATATTGCTAAAATCCGACCATATCTCTCCGCCTCTACTGCCAAGATCCTGGTCCATGCCCTAGTGATCTCACGACTTGATTACTCCTGGCTGGGCTTCCTCTTTCTCACCTCCGTCCTTTAATCTCTGTCCAGCATTCAGCTGCACGCATTATCACATCCGCCCACCACTCTGACCACATCTCCCCTGTGTTGGCATCCCTTCACTGGCTCCCCCTCCCTTTCCGTATTCAGTACAAGCTCCTGCTGTCGATGTTTAAAGCCCTCCATGGACTGGCCCCTCCTTACTTATCAGACCTTATTTCTCCTCACCTTTCCACTAGGGCCCTCCGTTCTGGTAGTCAAGGCCTGCTGTCCCAGCCCAGGATTTCCTCTGCCCCATCCCGGATTCGCCCCTTTTCACTCGCTGCCCCTCACTCCTGGAACCTTCTTCCCCCGCGAGCAAGGGCCATCACTTCTTTAATCAGCTTCAAAACAGAGTTGAAGACCATCCTGTTCAGAGAAGCGTTCCCAGGCATTGCATAATTGTCGCTTGCTATTTGATATTCTTTTGATGCCTGTTTTATCGAACCATTTTCCGTATTGCTATGTACTTTATATGTATTAGCCTACTACCCCCACCACCTTTCCCTTCTCCTTTTATGTCATGTCTTTTTAGATTGTAAGCCTGAGGGCAGGGAACTGTCTAATTAAAAAGATTGTATGTACAGCGCTGTGTAAATTTACAGCACTTTATAAATAAAAGTTAATAATAATAATAATAATAATAATAATAACAATAACAACTTTTGGCCTGCATGTGTTTCTAGGGCACTTGATTCAGGAGATGTGGGACAGTGGAAATTCAATGCTGAGCTGATGATTTCAAGCTGTCAAGCTGATCATGATGGCTATTTGTGAGACAGGTAGGTCTACAAGGATATTTGTGTGCTGCATGCAGATCACAACCAGTTTCTTTAGCTTAGTAACACTTTCATGGAGCTCCTTTGGAAAGCAAAGCACCACTTCATTAGAGTCATTAGATTAATGGCTTAATGCCTGTGCTAGCAATTTGGCATGTCAGACCTCCTTAAATATGTAAATAAGACATTTCCCCTTTTGAAACTCTAATCAAATAAAGACAGGTGTATTGGATTTGAATCAGATAGCAAACACTGTTATTGGATTATCTAGACATGGTGCTCCAGGCTGTGTTGAAAAAAGGGAACAGAAAACAAGGACTTGCAGCATCCAGTTATAATAGTGAAGAAAAGCACTTATAGCTACCAGTGTGGCAAAGTCTGAGTATACCAGGATCCTTAGCTAGTAGAATCCCACTGTTTCAAGCTGAATCTAGCAGGGAGAAGAAACAAGACTGTGTGGGCCTGGCTATTAGGCACAGGGAGGTAGATGCCTCATGTAGCAGATCATGGGGAGTGGTACCAAGGAGGCGGAATTCAATGTGGCCAAATCTGACTCACATGTCAGTGGGGCAATGGGTGTTTTCTGGCTTTCAGTCCACACTTCAAAGAAGCTATTTGGGTTCAAATTACAAGAAAAAGAATCCATATAAGCATTTGAGGGGGATCTTAATGATAAGAGCTACAGTGGTACCTCGGGTTACGAAATTAATTCGTTCCGCGGCTAATTTCGTAACCCGAAAAACCTTCGTAACCCGAATTGCCATAGGCGCTAATGGAGAAAAAGCCGCGGCTCTGCTGCGGCTCCATTTAAAACAGCGCCGGGGTTTTTTCGTAACCCGAAAAAACCTTCGTAAGCCGAAACAATAAATCCCTATGGGATTTTTTCGTATCCTGAAAAATTCGTAAGCTGGGTAATTCGTATCCCGAGGTACCACTGTATTCAGCAATGAAATAGACTGCCTTGGAGGGTGGTAGAGTCTCTTTCTCTTGAGGGCTTTAAACCAAAGTTGGAGGGCTTCTTTCTGGAGCACTTTAGTTGTGAATTTCTGCATGGTAGAGTTGTAGTAGATTGCTTCTGTGATTTTCTCTAAAGTGCTGAATGCTATCAAAACTTTGCATGGCGCCTTTAAAATTTAAGCTAAAATCTAGAGCATACTCTTAGGAGTTTATCAAACAGGAGGAATTTCTCTTAAATTCGAATGAATAGAAAGTGGGGCCAGTCGCTAGTTTAGCGCAATTACGTGAATGCGCACTGTGTTCGAACTGGCTCCCCATTGCCTGAAAATAGCATGCCATTGCCTGAATTTGCATGTGGCAGTCTATCACGCAATAACGTGAAACAACATGATTACGTTCGGACTGACTTCCCATTGCTTGAATTTGTGTGTAGTGGGTTATCACTCAATAACGTTAAACCCCATGATTGTGTTCAGATTGCCATCGGATTATACTTCCAATTTCCCTTGTCTGATAAACTCCAATGTCTCAGTGACATAGAATTAGAAATCAGCTGCCACTGGCAACAAGCAACAATTATGTTCTAAATGTGTATGAGGACTTCTTTGAGAGAAGACTGAAGGTAGTTAAGTAATAGTATTTTTGATAGGTCTTCGTTGACCAGTCCACACTACACTTTTAAAAACCCTTATCAGAAATTACAATTTTACTGGTAAAGGAAAGAATGCCTTATTTTTCTTTAATTTCTTATGTGATTGAAACTATCCTTGTTTTTCCCAGATAAATCTTGGTCCAGTTTAAATGGTTTTTATTTTGACTGAATTTATTGAGAACATCTGAAGCCCTCAAAGCATACTCCTACCTGCAAATATGTTGTTCTGTAATATGAAAGAGAAATAGTTTGGAGAAATATTTCTGTGTAAGGAAGTGGGCTGTTTTCTATGACAACATATAATAAATTTCTCAGTGCCACAAGACTCTGTGTTTTTTGGCTGCAGTAGACTAATATGGATTACTGTGTATTGGTATGGTGACAAATTCTGTTTACTTTGCCTGCTGTAGGCAGGCACACAGAGTTATAGTAGGATTGGCTAGAGCAGAATCACATTCTTTCACAGCTCAGGCTTTATTGTTTTACTGCAGAAATATTGCTGCAATCTAACACTAAAGGTCTGTTTCTCCATTCACAGTGCTGATGCTGCTTAAAAATCTTCCAACTAAACAGAATATGAGGAGAAAAATTGTGGGCTGTAGAGCCATAAAAACTCACCAGACTTTGTAAAGAGAAGCTGTCTGTTCCTAATTACAGCTATTCAGATCTTTCAAGTATCCAGGAACACCCCCAGCTCCATCACTCCTCCATCATCATCATCATCATCATCATCTCCATCTCCATCTCCATCTCTCTCTCTCTCTCTCTCTCTCACACACACACACACACACACACACACACACAGAGTCAGAAGGTTTATGGCAAGGATGGGGGTCATGTAGTCCTCCAGATATTGGAATGCATTGCCAAGCCACAATAGCCAATGGTGGGGAATGCTGGGAACCTCAGTCGAACATCTGGAGGACTACATGATCCCCAACCCTGTTTTATGAATTTCCTGATGAAATTCTTTATCAATGGAGATAACTGATAGATTATATGGCATACTCCTTCCTAGTGTTTACCTTGGTGGGCAGAAGGAAGTATACATGGGTTGGCTGCTGGTAGATATCCTGGTGATTTACAGTGAATCAACCAGGGCTTGCAGCTCTCAATGATACATCAGTAATAACAGAATAATAATAATAATAATAATAATAATAATAATAATAATAATAATAATAATAGATTTTAAAAACCTAAATTAGACAAGAAATCTTGAGAGAACAGGAATCAATTTGTGTGTGAAAGGGTGTGTGCAAGCTTCCAATCTGATAGCCAGGGATGTAGCCGGGGGGGGGGGGTTTTGGGGGGCCCCCCCCCCCCCCCCTACAAAAAAGAATGGGGGGGGGCCCGGCCCCCCCCCCCCCAACCACATTAGAATGGCTGCAACTAGGCCCCCCCCCCCCCCCCTTTCCTAAAATCCTAGCTACATCCCTGTGATAAAGAAAATGAAAATGAATTCATGTACTCAGGGACACCCCATTCTTCAAATTGATGGTCACCTTCTTGAGTAACTACTTTGCACCAGGCTGTACATTCATCTATTGCTTTGTTCAGGCGAAAAGAAAGCAGGTCCCATAAAAGCCTGATGTCTACCTACCTGCCCCTGGTGTATGTTAGACCAAGAGAAATAGTGGGTGGCATAGAAGGGAGGATGACTCCAATCACTTTTCCTTTCTCCTTGCACAAACCTTCATCTGTGCCAGGAGGAAACGTGCCTCCTATGATTCACCAAGTCTGAGTCGTCTTCCTTCCTATTGTCTTGTCTGTGTTTTAATTGTAGGCCCTTTATGGGCAGAGCAGCTGTGTTAATTGCTTAGCAGCCTTTGTTAGCTTTAAAGAGCTGCAGCAAGCACTCATGTTATATGCAGGATTTCTCATTCTGGCTCACACTGCAGAGACTGCAATATCCTATTAGTAAGGCTTAGTCATGCCTAGAGAAGGGATGCTAATTACAGTCTCCTCGATTCCCTCTGTATTGGTAAGCATCAGGAATGGCTTGGCAAGTGTTTCAGGTTCTAGCTTTGTCTCCAGCTTAATGCAGAGCCACAGCCCACAAACCACTTGAACAGTAGGTTTGCATTTAATACAGCTCAAGAGATCCCACAAGGCAGTTAATACCTCTCTAATACACACACACACACACACATATATATATTAGCTTCCCTGGTTTGAAAATGGCAAGCCTGAAAAAAACTTACAAAACATTTAATTTATATCAATTCTGCAACATTCTACTGAGACAAAAGGTGTTCTTTCTTTTCTAGAGAGAAAGACTAGTTCTACTGTTAGACAGACCATGGTCGCTACCCGAGGCAGGTGGTTTGAAGAGCAAATGCTTTTTGGTTATGTATTACTGTTTTTATTGGTTTTTTGTTTGTGGGGTTTGCCCTTCAGGATAGGAAATCATGAGATTTTCTGGACCAAATTTTCCAATTTGGGAAACGTTCCATTTCCCAGCAGAGAAGGAGCCGAGCCTCCTTAATAATGGGATTTACAAAAGCCTAACCCCTTAATCAGGGTGGGACCAAATTTTCCAATTTGGGTACTATGCACCTTGAGTACTGTGCATCTTGACTAATGTGCACCAGCTTTGGGGAAAGGGGCATATCATTTATTCTTCTTTCCTAGGCAGCAACATGTTTGAGTGTTCTAGGGACAAGATGTTAGGTAGGTCATGAGGTTTCCACTAAAAGCAGCAACTCAGTCTCACTTCCTCTTTATATTTACTAGGAAAAACCATACATGTTACTCTAATATGCAGATGTGAAATAGAGACACACACAAAATGGTGGCAGCACTCTGTCACACATTTCCTTTACCATAAGGGGAAGAATGGAGAAAATAGATGTCACTGGATGTTTCCAGGGAAGGATGTTTCCAGAGAAGGCACTAAAAAAAGCTCAGTGCTATGACAGTTGTTTAGTAATCTAAGCTACAAAACATACTCAGTGCTTTCCGCAGAAGTAAGGCCTAAATATCCTGAAGACATCAGATCCTATCAGATATGGTTAGTACTTGGACTCGAGACCACCACAGAATACCAGGTGTTGTAAACTATACTTCACAGAAGTATGGCCTCCTTTGAATATTCCTTGCCTAACAAAACCCCATCAAATTCATGGAATTGCCATAAGTCAATAGGCAAAGCCACAGAATGATATTGCTCTTTTGGGGAGAAGGGAAAAATTGGTAAGATACTTTTAATGGTCTTTCTGACAGCTCTTTTGAGCTATCAAAATCCTTCAGCTAATATGGGTATGCTAGCTGGGGGAAAGGGGAGTTGTAGTCCAAGAAAGGAACTGGTCTGAGCTCTGGGTGAGTGGCTGTTATTTCAGCAGCACTGATACTAGCCATGGTAACCTCTTGACACAAAAACACAGTCCTTTCAGGAAATACAATTCATCCATGCTCTCTTACCTAAAGCAACATGCTAGAAAAGACTAGATAAGGACAGTTTTAATTTCATCAATCAGTATCTTGTAAATCTTTCTTTCTTTCTTTCTTTCTTTCTTTCTTTCTTTCTTGTTGAATGGGAATAAATACTTTTTTAAAAAAGTAAATCTATTTCTGGATGTCTATGAGCATGGGTTTAAGAGTAGGAACAGTCCCTTTACTTGTCACTTATATAGCTAAGACATTGCTTGCATCCCAATCCATGCATATTGTTTACTCAGAAGTATGTTCAGAGAAATCCAATGAGATCTACACCCAACAGGGGTGAAGTAATTGTAGAAGTTGTTTTTAAAATGATCTAAAGAATGCCTTAATTTCTGAGCTTCTTTGCCATTATTGTCCAAGATTCACCAGTTCAGCACATAGGCATTTAGAAGATCTACTATACCCTGGAATCAGGTAAGCACTTAATGATAGATGACCACTGACTGGTATAGTGAGAGCAATCAGCATTGCCAGCTGTGTGCTATGCAGACTCACACAACAACTTCATACATAAGAGGAGACTGGCACCTCACCAGTAGAGGGTGATGTATTGGAGTCATGGTCCTCTGGGTCAATGCATGGAGACATTTTGATATGAAGGACAATAAAATAATTGACCCCTCCATGCTAAAACTGTAGAATCATAGAGTTGGAAGGGACTGCAAGGCCATTGAATGCAACACTTTTCCCTCTGTGCTTAGCTACATTCCTTGCAGTAGTTCAGCAGGCATACTTTTTTTCTCTCTCCTGGAACAATATGTTGTTCTGAGGCATCCCTTTTGTAACACATAGTGTGTTCTGGTAGCTTTGTCTCTTGGATGGTTATTTGACCCATTCATTTTACAAAATAACTGCTGCTGATAGAAATGAAAACTGCTGGAACCAATTTGTTAAAATGGATTAGCTCAGTTGCCTGCATTTTACAATCTCTCTGGGTTGTGTGCCTATGAAAATTAAGATGAGTGCTCATTATTCAAAATATACCACTACATCGCTGGTTAGTATGATACATGTGAGGAATCATACAGTTGGAAGGAACCACAAGGGACATATTGCCCTGCCATGCAGTAATACACATTTTAAACACTCCTGAGAAATGGCTGTCCAACCTCTGTTTAAGGAAATGTTCCAAAAAATACCCTAGCGGCCAATGGTTCATGTACCTGTTTATCAGATGACATGTCAAGGGAGCATATTAAGGATGTACACAGTGGGACTCAGCACAACAGGGCAGACCTGCTCCAGTTGTTTCACATAAGCTGCTAGAATTATCGGCTGTATAAGTCTGAATACATATTAGTGTCAGGCTACCAGTGCTATCTGTGCCCTTGGCAGAGAAATAAGCTCATTCATTATTATGAGACTTGGCATGCTGAAGCACACAATGGCACATTTGGAAAGTAGAAGCAGGAAGTTTGTTTGTGGCCTGGGCTCTATGTTTTCCGTGCCCTGGCATAAGGAATGGTGCAAAAACGTTAGAAGCCACTAATGGATGGTTGATAGATAGAAAAGATCTCTTTTCTAGATCTCTTTACATATAATCTTTTCTGAGCAAAATCTGAGAAGATCAAGTAGGAATGCAACTAATGTATTTGCAGGCACTTAAATAACATGGCTACATACACTGCAGAGCTAGGATTTACTGTCTGATATAGACTTTATAGCTTATCCAAATCTGTCTTCCATGATGTTTGGAACAAGCTCTCTGATCCAAATGACAGGTATTTGAGGGAGAGTGTGTAAAGAGTTCATACTGAACCACCAGGAATGAGCACTCTGCCATTCCATCAGTGTAATAGACAGGAGAGGATGAACGGCCCCTGGATGTGCAGGTGTGGCTGAGCTCGACGTAATTTGAGTTTGCTAATTACAGTATATCTCTAAACCTGTAGTGAATACTTGCTCATGGCATTAATTACATGTGATTTGACAAACTGTGTTTGTTTATTTTGCATATTCAACATCACTGTACATCTTAATGTGCATTTCCTTCTCTTTCTTTTCTATTTTCTTACACCTTTAGTAACTGGCTAAGAGTATCAAATTCACTGTTTTTGCCCAAGTTTTGCTGAAAGTAAGCACCCCAGCCCTGTGGCTAAGGAAAACAAGGTCTATGATGCACTGGAGTTTCACAAGACCATCATTTGTTGTTGTATGTTGTTGATGTGTGCCTTCAAGTCATTTCTGACTTATGGCAACCCTAAGGTGAATCACAGGAATCTTGGCAAGTATCTTCAGAAGGGGGTTGCCATTGCTCAACTCTGAGGCTGAGAAAGTGTGAGTTGCCCATCCTGAGGCATCTGCTTCCTAGTACTGAAGCCCCATTCCTTTTCATAGTACACCTTTAACATTGATTTCTGATCGTGTGAATTCTGTTGTCTTTTTCTCTCCAAAACATATTTCTTTCAGTTAGTTTCAAAGGTGCTACAAGACCTCTCTACATACTTTCTCCAAAGGTAACTGGAGTAATTCTCAGGCAGGATTCTGCACTGCAGAATGACATTTGCATTTGAAACCCAGAGACAGCAATTACCTATTTTACATGACAAACCTGCAATGTGACTCTAAGGAGAAAATTTAGTCATTATGCTCAATTACAATGTGAGCCTGGCAAATGAGGTCCCTCTCGAGCTAGCAATTACATTTTGGCTTAGCTGATGAAACTGAAAGGAAATTAAAAAGATCCTTGGGGCCTTGCAGAACCTTAAACCTGTGTATATATGACTTAGAATCCTCTGTTTTTAATAACACCATTCTGGCACGAAGAGCCATTGTGCTAATCCCTTGTCCCCGGAAACTGAGTTTAGGCTAATTAGAAAAACGGAAGTATGAAGGTTTTGATGGTGAAAGGTAATTACAGGGTTGCGCTTTGCTGAATGGTGCTTTTATCATCGTGCGACCTGTTTTCTGCAAGAGTAAGAGTTACATAAATGGAATGTACAATACATCAGCAAAATATGAGAAAGAAAGAGCCAGTTTACCAGGAAATTTGTTTTTATCAGTAGGGTTGCACTTGTCTGACAAGGTATTGTATTCATTTCCTCCTGCAGAGACAGAGCTGGTGGCCAGGTAGCCTGGGCAAGACAAACTGTAGTACTGTAATTGAATGACAAGAGTACCAGAGAACCAGAGATTGGGGAAATTCCTCAGAGATTCTGAGAGTTATACTCCAAATAAGTAGTTTTCCAAAGCTCTGAAGAGGACCCATTACCAGGGCCTTGACCTTTCTCACCCTTCTCTGGGAAAGGTCAATACAATTATTTGCGTGGAAGGCCCTGCGTAAGAGTCATAGCTTAGGTTATGAAACAAACTTCTCTGACATTGCACTTTCTTCCATTTCCTTTCCTTCCTTGGAAATAGATTTGTGCTATTTAGGCCAAGCAATCCCCATAGCCATTTTCTAGCAAGTTTCTTGATGAAGTACAGCTGGAAATATTATGGGGATGTGGGGAGAAAGAAGAGAGAGACTGTCCCTTCTCACTTTAACCATCATCTGCTTCCAGTTCCAGATCTTACCACAATTCCCATTTTTGATTTATAGCCCCCTTGACTCATGCATACTCTCAGCCATTAAAAATTAAAAGCCGCTAAAAGTCCTCAACAATCAGATATTGTTCTCATTTTTACAAGCACTGCTTATAAGTATTAGATACATAAAGAAAACCAGTATCTGCAGAGGAAGGGAATAAGAGTCAGCTCTTCCATTAGGCAGACAGAGGCACTCACCTTGGGGGTAGATTTGGGGTGTAGGGCTGCCAGGTTAGTGCCATCATGTGCCCTGAGATTTCACAGCTGAAATCTGAGGTTGCGCCCCCCGATGATGTCACAGTGGGTGGGGCCTAGTGAGCTAATTAAGCATAATATATAAGTCTCAATTGAGCACTTGCTGAACTTATGTCATGCAATTTTTTTAATGCAACAGAGCAAGATGAGGTTTCTTATAGCAGCTTCTTCAGAGCAGATTACAGCAGGTAGTAAAAATAAGTAAAGAATTAAAATAATGTGTTTTCAGAGCAGTACTATAACCCTGCAATTCATTGCTTCGCCACATAGACCTAAGAAGTTAGGCCAGCGCCTGAGGTCTAGAAACCCTATTTGGGTGTCATGAAACAATAACAATTTTTCATAAATTCCTTATTATAATTATCTGACTCATGTGTCAAAAACTCTTTAAAGCTCATGGTTGTCTTTGACTGAAGTGAAAGAATGCACACCATTTATGACTGCACCCGGGGAATAAATTGTCTTGGGGCTCATCTACACCAGCCAGACTACTTGGGCTGCTCTGAGAGTATTCTGGCTCCAGAGCTAATTAAGCCAATTTAAGGGAGAGAAAGGGCAGATTCAGTGCAGAACTGGCCTTACATCATGAAGATAGTCCACATTTGAATCGGGGATTTGGCCCTGTGTGATGAAGAGAGATCATCATGAGGATGGGGGAAACCACTTGATTTGGCCCATGTAGACATGTACTTGAGCAAGCATGGCACAGTGGTTTGAGCACTGGACTATGACTCTGTAGACCAGGGCTTGATTTCCACTTGACCATGAAACCCACTGGGTGACCTTGGACAGGTCATATGCAGTCAGCCTCAGAGGAAGGCAATGGCAAACCTCCTCTGAACAAATCTTGCCAAGAAAACCCCATGATAGGGTCTCTTCAGGGTTGCCATAAGTCAGAAATGACTTGAAGGCACACAACACAGAGAGAGACATGCCCTTGGTCCATCCCTGAGAGGAAAGTAAATGTCGTGGTTAGGCTGGCTCTGAGATGAAACTCAACTCAACCCAGCCACAGGCTTGATATCTGAACCAGTCATGAAACATAAAACTAACACATTTTATGTGGTAAGGAACCAGGGACACTATATCATTGTTTATAGACATGTAAACTAGTTTAAAAATACTGGTCTAAGGTGAATGAAGTTATTAACTCTATCCTCAAGTGGAGGCTGCAGTTCCGTCCAGAGACTTATTTGCTGAATATGTGGGATGAAGATTCGGATAGAAATTTTTGGGAAAATCCTTTTATTTGATTATGACTGTAAGAGTGACACTTGTGCAAAAATGGAAATCTAAAAGTATCCCAAGCATAAAAGAATGGCTAACAAAATTATACATTGCAATTGAGATGGTTGTACTAACACGATTTTTGAGATCTAAGATAATAAGAAATGGTAAAAATGAATGGGTATCGATCCTGATTTATCTGGAAAAAGAATGGGGGAAAACAGCCTCAATTAGCTTCTAAGTTCTAAAAGAATAATGTAAGAGAAATAGAAGGAGAGGGAAAGGGAGGGGAAAAAGAAAACAAGGGAGGGAAGTGAAAACTAAGTAAAAATTGATAAGGAAATAAATTTATATTGGAATATAGAGATTGTTGAGAGTGGTGGGGAAATGTGGATACTTGGAAAAATAAAAACAAATCGTATATATGTGAAAAAGAAGATTAGACTGAATTTATATGATTAGAGAAATCAAAGTCTAAGGCATTATGTACATTTAAATGTATTATAATTAAGATAAGATGATGAAATATAAAAGGTATTTGAATATGGTTTTATAGATAACAAAACCGCAGTAGTTGGATGTACTGTATAATACTTGGAGGTAAGATTATAATATATGGAAGAATACACAATTGGATCAAGTGGTGAAATAGATAAGACTTATATCAAACTTATAATAATAGTTACTTAGGGTAATGTAGATAAGAAGGTCATTGAAAAGCATTAAATAATCTAGTGAGGGTAAGAAGGAAGTTAAGAGTGAATGGTATGGATGAAGAAGAGAATGGAAGAAGTTAATTAAAGTAGTAGTTAAGAGGATAAAAGGAAGTTGAGGAGGGTGTGTGAAAGTGGAATAAGTATAGATGGGACAGGGAAGGTGTTGTGATGTGAGAAGTGATAAGGAAGAAAGCTTAGGCTACCATAAATGGAAGGATTTGGGTTTAGAGAGAAAAGATGGAGAGATTGTGAGAGGATTTGGTACAGAACTGTAGAAGGAAGGGTAAGAAAGAGGACAAGGTTTGTGTGAGGAAGATGGGATAGAAGTGTGACTATAGTCCTCTGCTATGGAGGACTATAGTTGAAACACAATAACGTAAGAAACTTCTTAATCCTCGTTTTATGTTATATGTATTTTTTTCCTTTTTATCTGTGTTTTTTTCTTTTCGATGATACTTTGTTACTGTATTTTGATGTACACAATGTATTTAAAATGTGATGGAATGGATGTAGCATTTTTAAATTTTAATTTGTTTAATAAAATTTATATTAAAACACTAACACATTTTTACAACAGGCCTATGCCAATTTCCAGGGAATTCCCGGGAATCTGGGGGATTTAATTCTTTCCGGGGATTTTGACTGAATATTCCGGTAAATATTGGGGAATTCCTGGGATTTGGGATTTTGGTAAAACATTCCAGGGAATATCTTCAAGGCTTGTTGGCAACACTATTCCTGATATTAGAGGTGAGATTGCATTGTGTGGTGTGTGTGAGTTGGAGGTAGCAATCAGAGAGTTAAGATACTCATTTTTTTACTTAATTTCATCTAACTTCTTAACATGCTTTCTAAATCAAAAGGTTAAAAAAGCCATTAGCAGAAATTGTCCAGTATACCAAGTCAGTTATTTCTAACTCTTTGTGTTTCTCTCTGTGTGTGATTGTATGCATGAGTAGGACCTGCCAAGAAACATCATTTTATGACCCTGAGTCAGAAAATTAGCAGGAAATGTTATTAAAAGCAAATATGGTGTGCTAAGAGGATAATAATTCTTCTGGTTACTTTCTATTCCGATATGGAACACACCTCTGCTCATAAATGTTTAGTGAATATTGATGTTCCTGGACAAAGAAATGCACCTGCATCTTAAATGTACTTTGATAGACAAGTGGAGTTAACATTTTGTACTTTGAATCTGCTGTAATGTCTACCCCCCAAAAAATAAAAAATTGTCACATAAAAAGTTTAAAACAAAAAGAATAATAAATCAACATCTGTATAATATGAACTGTTATAAAAACAAAATAAAAACATTATTAAAAATTAGGCAAGACATCTAAAACAACGTTTGCAACATAAAACCTCAATAATAATTTAAACAAAGGAATTCTAAAATAGCATCTTATCTGTCTTCTAAAGGTGAGGAGGGCAGAAATTAGATGACTATTCTTGGATATGTTTGATAGATAGATAGATAGATAGATAGATAGATAGATAGATAGATAGATAGAT
>NC_056523.1:242904526-242947195 GCF_019175285.1 Sceloporus undulatus
TATTTTTTTTCTCCTCCCCTCCCCACCAAACTATGTGAACTAGGAACTCTGTTCTAATTCATCCTTACTCAAGATGTTCACTGAGACATTCATAGTGATTTACAACTAAGGATACAAAGGATGCAACTTTGGCTATCATTCTTTGTGACCGTGGTATGGAATTGCAGGTTCCTGTCCTATACAATTTGTTGGAAGAAGAAACGGATGCTGTAGTCTGACCCCTGGAATATCTACTGTAGTAGTCAGACTATATCATTATATCTGAAATAAGTGAAATATTTTGTCAGTAATTTTTCAGCCCATCCTGGCTAGTCAGTATGTTGGAGAAAAATTTCTGTGAAGACAGAAAACAATAGCAAGAGATCCAAACTTCTTAAAACTTCTCACCTATAAGGAACTGCATGACCTCTTGACTAAATTTCTTCCTTTTCTGCATAGGTTTTTGGAATGAACTAAAATATTTAGTGATGAAAAACACTTTCTCCTTCTGTGACCTTGTTGTCTGGGACTTAGGCCAAGACAGCTCTGTGGCCAATATTGTATTGCTCTTACTTTATGAGGGATAGAAAAAAATCTTCACAAAATAGATGACATAGAAAAACTGACATGGCAGTACAATTCCAACATCAGGAGATAAAAGCTGATGTCATGCAAAAGCGAAGCAGCTTCAGCTGTCATCAGAGTTAAAAGACAGCAGTTAAAGGATAACGACTAACATCTTACCTATGCTTCAAAACAACTTTAACAGTTTAGAGAGCTAGACCAAAATTCACAGAATGAATTTCAGGGAGAAATGTAAGGTACAGTACTACACTTAGGCAGAAAAGTGTTAGTAGACCACAGGCTGAGTATGAGTCAACAGTGTGATGCAGCAGCTAAAAAAGCCAATCTGATTCTAGACTGCATCAGTAGGAGCATGGTGTCCACACTGAGGGAAGTAATAGTATCGCTCTATTCTGCTTTGGCCAGACCTCATCTGGAATATTGTGTCCAGTTCTGGGCACCACAATTGAAGAGTGATATTTACAAGCCGGACATGTCCAGAGGAAGGTGACCGACATGGGACTTTATCACACGTGGAGGGTTGCAGCTCAGATCCGCAGTCACTCCTGTTCTAGCAATGCAAAGCGTGATGTTTTTTCACACCAGAACCAGAGCCACTCCTGTCTAGCAATGCAAATTAAGGTTAAAACGTGATGTTTTATCATACCTGGTTGCCTTTCTGTTGCTCTTCTGAAGTGAGGGGGAAGAGAAGTCAGTTCGATTCCAAGCAAGTCATGTGATGCAGATTCAAGCAAAGTAGAGTGAGTGCACATTGTATTACCACACCAGAGCATACTTTGAGGGTTCAACGATTAGAATTGGCACCTTTATGGTGAAAGGTCTGGAAATGAAAAGAGACTTAGGGAGTTGGGTATGTTTAGCCTGGGGAAGCTAAGAGATTACCTAATAGCCATGTTATATATTTGAAAGCATGTCATATTGAAGATGGAACTTGCTTGTTCTCTGCTGCTCCAGAGACTAGGACCTGGGCAATGAGTTCAACCTACAGGAAAAGAGTTTCCGATTCAGCATTAGGAGGAACTTCCTGACAGTAAGAGCTGTTCAACAGTGGAATATGCTCCCTCAGAGTGCAGTGGAGTCTCCTTCTTTGGAGGTTTTTAAACAGGTTGGATGGCCATCTGTCAGGAGGGCTTTTTTGTGAGTTCCTGCATGGCAGGGGGTTGGACTGGATGGCCCTCGAGGTCTCTTCCAACTGTAATGATTCAGTGATTTTGGCTGAACTGAAACCAGTTCTACCATTTGAACTGCAATGTGTCAGACAGCGACAATGACTCAGGGCAAATGACCAGGTTAAGGCCAAGAGGCTACTAGGAAACAGGTTTTAGTCTCCCTGTCAGAGTTAATGATTTTCTGTGGCACAAAACGAGTTTGGGCCCCTCAGCTGAATTCCAGATTCAAAATCAGATTAATGCATATTCCAAAAAAATATGTTGGCTTGTCTCCAACTCTGACTTTCTCCAGAGATCTGATATATGAGAGAGATGCAGTGTGATATAATACAGTGTGGACTGGGATCAGAGTTTGGAAAAGTTATGTTTGAGACGACAACTCCCAGAATTGCTTTGCAGGCTTAGGGAATTGTAATACAAAACCAGCAATTTTTTCAAATTCTGTGCTTTCTTAGACTGTACTACACTATTATAGCCCTATGTTTCCAGTTTAACTGCCATGGCAATATGCTATGGAATCCTAGAATGTGTAGTTTGGTGAGGAACTAGAGTTATCTGCCAGAGAATTCTAAATACCCCTCCCTAAATTAATTGTGTTATAATATTGTGATGTGAAAGGGCCCCTGTCTTTTTTCAGCCTTTTAAAATGGGAAGGGGTGTTCAAAAATTCATTGATGATGAATTTGCTCCAGA
This sequence comes from Sceloporus undulatus, assembly GCF_019175285.1. Lineage (NCBI taxonomy): Eukaryota > Metazoa > Chordata > Lepidosauria > Squamata > Phrynosomatidae > Sceloporus > Sceloporus undulatus. The sequence continues at coordinate 242,906,953 of NC_056523.1, forward strand.
TTTTACCCTGAAAATTTAAAGAAGCTATTCAAGGTGCCCCAGCCCTATGATTGGGACTTGGGAAATCTGGGTTCACCTCCGGCCTTCCCCCTTGAATCATGAAGCCCACTGGATGACTTTGACCCAGCTGTTCTCTCTTTCTCAGACCAACTTACTTTTGAATTTTTTTGTGAGGATAAAATGGGGAAAAGGACAGCAATACTGCCTTTAGGTCTCTGGAACAAAGGCAGGACATAAACATAACCAATAAAATACATTTTAAGAGTACTCCATGTGAACTTCACAGACCCCTCAATCCAGTGTCTGGAGCTCTATGTTAGATCCTTGTTCTGGAATGATCCACAATATATTTATCTGCTGCCAAGGGGGCAAGTCCTCCTCCTCGTCCTCCAAATCCTCCTCGTGACTGGCCATGACACTGGCCAGTTATGGCCTACCCTGTTTTCTACAGCTGTTATTGTGGCACTTGACCCTGCCAGGCTCTCCAGACCATCTTTTTTCTTCCCCTACTAAGAATGAATCACTTCTGGAAACCTTCAGCAACAGCTATTCACCTTCTGGACAGAATGCAAAGAGCCTCTGTGCTGTTTAATGTTTTAAAAATCTGTTTTTCAGAATCAGAAATGGACTTCCACCAACACATCTTTCAACATCTCACAAATGAAAATCAGGAGATATGTGGCCAAGCACCATCAGAGTGAGGTCAAGATAGCAAAAAGTTACTAATGAGAAAGAACACACACAAACCAGGAGAAGCTGCAGCAATTTGCTTTTGCCTGAGCCTGGATGGGAAGGACAAGATTTTGCCCTCTCCTCTCCCCACTCTTGGTAAATATTATGAATGCAGTTTGCAGTAAGCCAAGAACAAACAGGGAAAATGGGAGTAGGTTAGAAAAACTGGGACAAGGGGCTTTTGGATCAAGAAAGTTAAAGCTGAAAAAGGGTACAATGAAGTTAGGGAAACTATTAGTAAAATATTCCACATTATTAGTACTGGATACTAAATTATTTGTTTATAGCCATTGGAGAAGGATGAGTGGGGAGGGGCTGAAATATATGTGGTGCAAAAATGGTAATATTTAGCAATGGTTTATTTTATATGTTGTATGGTATTATTGAGCATAAAATCAATTACGTGTTTTGAAAAAGAGAGAAACTGGGACATTTTAAAGAAGCTGAAAAAGCAAGATGATAGGATTAATCAGGAGTCTATCAGGTTGTGAATGTTGGAGGATATGCTTCAGGACATTCTGACTTTGTTTCATCTTGCCACATTCTCACACTCCAGGGTCCACTGCAGTTGCCCATCCCTGATCAAGAATGGGTGAGTTGGAAAGACTTGCATGAAATGCCTTGCTTAAATGGCAGGAGGATCCAGTGGTGACAGTAGGGGCATAGACTGCACCAAGGCATTGCCTCTTCTTGACATGTCACTCCCCTTTGGGAGCATGAGGATGAGAGTGCAACCATGGACGTTCCTCTCTGCTCTCCCTCCCACAGCCTTCCCCTTCTGATCTGTTTGTCTGTGATGTTGCATGGCTGTTTGCTGTGACTTCCTCTTTCCTTGAGAGTGGAGAACTTTTGTAATTAAAAAACTGTTCATGCTCAAGAGGATTCCTGTCTTTGCTATCTTGGTTGGGGGAGGCAGCAGGATGCTAGATTCCCCAGGGTGAGATACTCCTCTGCACCCCAGGAGGCCCATGGGGTGACACCATGAATTACTGTGCTGCGTGACACCAACCCTAGTGATACCACTGGCAGGATTTTTCATACACAGTGAATTCAACATTGGAGAAAAACAAATACTAAAGAAGACATTCTATGGTGCTGTTCTAGAGGCAGCTCCAAAAATGATGTGATTGCTTAAGAATTAAACTGGTGTGATAAGGCTGTTGCTTTGAAATAACTTATTTCTGAATATGGCCATTTGGCTCCTGTTGTCTTTGACAGCTTTCTTTATCCTGGGACTTTTGAGATAATAATTTTCCTATGTTTAATTTAGGGGTGTTTGATAAGAATCTAGGAGAAAGTCTGCTGGATAACACCAGGGGCCTCCATAGTCCAGCATTCTGTTCACACCACTAGTTGCTTCCTGGAAGACAGGCAACAGAATATTAGTGCACAAGAACAACATTCATCTCATGCAACTGACAGAGGTAAGCTGCTTCTAGTGTATTTTAGACAGTGCCCTATGGAATTCTACAAGAATGAACTGGATCCAGACATGGGTTCAGTGGAGTGCTGCATACACTTGAGGAAGGTGGCAAGATAACAGTGTTTGTCAGTTCCCTAAGAAACCTGCTCTAGTGGGCTGCTGCAAGCTCTGTAACAGCAATGGGAAGTTTCATTAGAGGCTCCAAAAAATGAGTGAATCAACAAAAATTACCATCTGACTGCCTTTCTCTAGGAGAGTCTCTGCAGAATGCCTGTTCTGCTGCTGCAAAGGAAAAGGCCTCTTCCAAAAAGGTCCTTGAAGCAGTGGCTTTACTAGAGGGTGCGGATGGTGCAGAAGAAGGGTGACACCTGGTTAGGCCCTTCTGCCTTTGCTGCTGCACCATGAATAGACTGGGTTCCCACTTAGGGATCCTGCCTTCACCCGGTCTACTCATGAGGACACCAGGGTGCAGCAGCAAAGATAGGAGGGCCCGACAGGGTGTCAGCCCCCACACCAGGTGACACCAGGGGTGAGGATACCACCGCTTTGAAAGATCTTTTTCAACTAAAACAAAATTCAAGCCTCACAAAGGAATGATACATTTATTGGCAAGCCGAAATGAACAAAACACATAATGCAAGATTTCAAAGTTCCACTGGCTTCTTCACCAGATGAAAGGTGTTTTTAAACTGGGGGAAAAGTGATGGTGCTGAAGTCACAGGCTTACATTTTGTATTGTTATCTCTGCTATAGTTAACCTGAGATCTCAATATAGTCCGAGGCCACATATGTCTTGGTCATATGGGTACTTTGACAAAAGATAGTGAAATTTGAACTCAATTGCAGCAGTAAAGAGATTGAGACACCCTAGATCCCAAGTGAGGTTACTTTACTGCTGCAACTGAATTCACCTTTAATTGTCCTTTGTCTAAAGTCCCCACATGGCCAGGAGAGGTGTGGGTCTCAGCTTGCACTTCAGACCAATTGATCTACAGCAGAGACAACTTTTATAAAAGATGTTGGCCTGTGACTCCAACACAATCATATTTATTTTTTTTACATCTTGCACCTGATAAAGAAGCCAGTGGAGCTTCAAAAGCTTGCATTATGTGTTTTGTGAATTTTGGCTGGCCAATAGCTCTTTAGTGGGTTTTGTATTTTATTTTATTTTATTCTATTTTGCTCTATGGTCAGCATAGCTACCCATGAATACTTCTTCAAAATGTTTTAGAACAGGCTGGGCACGTTAGGCCCTTAGGTCCCAGTCTAGCCTGCTGGAGTCCCCTGGATGGCCCTGTTCCCTTCCACAGTTCTTACATTGTTCTAAGCTTTCACTGTAGCAGCTGATGACTCTCCTGTGTTGCTAGGGTGATGTTTTAGTCGAGACTTTAAAAGTGCTACCCAATATGCTAGACCTATTTGAAGGATAAGATTCATTACCTTTAAATTTCAGATTAAACATTCAGTATTTCCTTTAAATTTGACATTAAAGCCCAGAGTGAATTCACTACAAGCCACATCTGAACTTTGGACACCCTCCCCCTAATTTTAAAAGGCTGAAATGCCTCTTCTATGTCTTAGGCTGCATCTATACTATTAAGCTATGAATTATTAACCTATTAATACAGTTTGACATTGCTTTAGCTACCGTGACTCAGTGCAATGGAATTCTGGGATTTGTAATCCAATTCGATATTTAGCCTTCTCTTTTTGCCACAACAAACTACAAATCCCAGGATTCCATAGCATTGAGCCATAGCAGTTAAAACAGTGTCAAACTGCATTGTTTCTACAGTGCAGGTACAGCTTTAGTTATTAGCAGTAAAAGCTCTAACCTTAAAGTCGCTCTGGGACCACACTACATGAATATAACATTGGGGTTTCATTTTACCTGCCATGGCAATATCCTTTGGAATCCTGGGATTTGCAGTCTAGAGAGGAGTGCTTAGAACTCTCTGCCAGAGAGCAATAGTAACTCACCAGACTAGTAAACCCATGATTCCATACGATGCAGTCATGGCAGTTAAAGTAGAATCATTGCACTATAACTGTGTAGTATGAAAGGTCCTTTGTATGTTCTACCCTTTTACCTTTGGCCCTTCCTACCCCTGAAAGGTGGCCCCTGAGAATGTCTCTGAAACTGTATTTGGTGCTTCAGCTGAAAGATGTTCCCTACCCTTGTTTTAGAATAAACACTGTTCTAATCATGCTGTTACAGTAAATTGCCATCTCTCTAGACCTATTTTTAAGTCACCTATTTTTATTATTTTTATTTTACTGTATTCCCTTTATGTTTCCTGATGACAACATTATTTTGATGTAAACAGCAATACACATGTAATCAAAACACTTCCATCACTGCTGATTTGTAAGCTACAAACTCTGATCTCAGATTACATGAGGCATGTAATTGGCATAATAGGATTGGATCTGTATTCAGGTTCCAATGAATCAGCTACTTTACACAAAGCATAATTCATTTATAGATTGACCACAAGATGTAACAATGGCCTGTTACAGACAGCCAAAATAAAGCTGCTTCGAGTTGTAGCCAAGGGTCCGTAGGGGAATTTTATTATGTTGTTATTAGTCCAAATATTACAAGAGGGGGCTGGCTACAAGAGCCCTCCGAGATCGTCTCCCTATGTGTATACGGAGCAGACCAGGGGATCCCAATAAATAGAGCTGAGACGGATATTAATAACTAGATGTCTAATTTATTGAAATAGGGGAAAAACACATGCGTTGCGCATACACTCACACAAACACTCAGGACTCAGGAAAATTAGGGTTGGAAAATAGGAACAGATTTCAGGCGTTACTAAGGGTGATGCTTACCAGAATGTAGATTCCCTCCGGGGAGCGAATGGAGTGGTGGTGGACAGTGAGACAGCCTGCTCCGCAACCTGGGTTTGAGCAGAGATGCCGGCTACCAGAACAGAGGTCTGACTGACGTGGAGTAAGTAGACCTTGCAAATGGCGCGCTGAGCAGCAAAAGTGGGGACCTTTTATGGGCCAAATCTGGCCTGAGGGCAGAGAGTTTTGGTGATTGAAACAAAGGTGTTTAATTGCTTTCTTTCACCTGGATGTCTGGGTCTGATAATATCTATGACTTAAGTTGTTTGAACATCAGATTTGAGGAGGGGGGGTGATTGCTCCAGGAAAGGCAAACATTTGCTCTCTCTGGCTGACGATAATCCCTTCATGCGACTTCCCAGCCCTTCTGAGATGTTAATGTGAGAACTCCTTTAGGAGAGGTGTACATGACTTATCGCCTTGCCCATGATGGAGGACAGGCTTGGAGTCTGGCCAGGGGTCATCCAAGGGTTATCATGGATTCCAAAATTTATATGAAACCAGCATGGGTAACAGAGTCACAGTGGAGATATGGGGTTTCAATGATGCATGCGTCCTAAGAGTCCAGAAGCCACACCAAAGCCATGCTCCAGTCCTTTATTTTGGCTGTCTGTAACCGGCCTATGACTACTAGCTTACATGGTTTTAAAAGGAACTAGACACATTGATGGTGAATATTGTATATACTTATGAATAAGTCTAGAAATTTTAGTCAAAAAATTGACCCAATTAATCTGCGTCTACCTGTCCACAAACCAATGTAAGTACTGTACTTTAACTTCCCTTTTAAAGGAATCATGTAATCTGTCCTGAAAGCACTGACACTTTCTACTCTCTCCTCTATCCAGCCTTCATGGTGAGCACAGACAACTGTTCCTGTTGGAATATTTTAAATTCTTTGGCACTGTTTTCCTTTGCTTCATCTTTACATGCCCCTAAATTTTACCCTCAACTTATCTATGGGTCATATCAAAATCCATAATTTTGGCCCCCAAAACTGCCCTCCAACATACATGAGGTCATCTTACAGTTGAGGTAGGTTTATTACTGGCAATTTAGATTGGAACCCAGCTTCAAGGGGCAGTAAACTGCTTAATGCAGATCCTCGAGAGACCTCACTGCTTGTATCTTTCCACTGCAAGACTGAACAGCCGCCCTGAGTCCTAGATTTGGGAGAAGGGCAGGAGATGATGGTGGTGGTGATGATGATGATGATGATGCATGATGCATGAGTAGGCAGAAGTTTAGAACAATGGCCTAAATTAGTGGTTCTTAATCTGTGATCCATGGACCCCCATGGGGGCCGTGATGTTCTCACAGGGTGTCTGCAAAGGCTTGAAGGCTGCTCAGCCCATCTCCTTCCCCTATCAAAGCAACTATGTGACGAGACCCAAGGCAAAGGCTAGTTGGTTAGCTGGGTCTGTGAGTAGCTATTAATCCACTCCAGCTGCAAACTGGAGGGAAGAAATAGGAGGAAAGTCTTCCCTCCCCCTCTGGGAGGGAGGATGATGAAGATGATCTTGAGTTAAGTCTTGCGGGGGGGGGGGTTTCTGTGGCAACAAAAGATATTTAAAGAGGGTCCCTGGTAAAGAAAAGGTTAAGAACTATTGGTCTAAGTCATGCTAGTCATAGTCATGGCTTCCTGTACTGCCCCCAAAGCTACTCTGGAGGTTTTTGGGAGCATGTTACAATGGATTGCCAAGATAGAGTGGAATCACATTCCCACTCCCACCCCCTGTCCAGTTCCACTGATGGAAAAAGTTCTGTCAGCAGAACAACACTGTTGAATCCTGGTTCAGGTATTTATGGTAGAGACAAAATATGAAAAATTAAACTGACATTTAGAAGTGGTTTAGGAAAGAAACATGGCCAGTATAATGTATCTTTAATTACTTTTCCTTCACTCTGTCTGACACTGTGGAGGTTTGTTTTCTATAATTGTGGTGCGGTACAGACCGCCGAAAAATGTCAGCCTGCCAGCGCCTGTTTTTCCGCTGGAGGGAAGCCGTAGCCGCCAAACCACGCGGCTTCGTGCTGGCGGAAAAAGAATCCTCGAAAAGGGGGTTCTTTTTATGCCGCGGCAGCAGTGTAACAAATGCTCCACTGGTGCACTCGTTACGTAAGCGCTGTACAGTGCTGTGCAGACACTGCACTGCACTTATTTAAAAATGGCCACGCCCATGTATACAAGGTGCTGCCATTGTTACGCCCTCGTCATGTGCTAGGTTTGAGGGGCGTGTGGGCGTGCCAGCCCAAGGCAACTCTAGCACGTGACGAGGGCGTCACGAACGGCCCATCTGTTTTGGGCCTGTATTTAATTTATATAATATAAATATTGGATCACCTTTAATGCCTGAGAGGCAGCCTCCCAAAGGCAATACAATCAAAATCAAAAAAATTTCTAAAACAGTATTAAATGCTGCCATTAGATAACATCTTAATGGAGACAATCATGTTCTTATAAGACTTTGTGTTGACTGTACACTAAAAAGCTAAAAGTATATGTTGTAATGTCTTGGGGGTAGGTTCCTTGTTGGTTTTATTTAATTTGACTAACATGGAAACAAAATTCAAAATAAATACAAATTCCAAATTCAAGATGAATGTGGCATGTTCAAGATGAATGTGAATGAGTGATTTTCTCAAACCATCCATAACATCTTTATAACATAGTGGTAGAATTCAAAGATATAGCCGTGTTAGTCTGTAGAATCAGTACATAGAGAGGTCTTGTAGCATTTTTGAGATGAACTGAAAGAAAGAAATTGGCAGCATGAGTTTTCCTAGACTTCAGGCTGCTTCCTCAGATGCATTTGGCAACCAGGCCAATCCCTGCACCAGAGGCTAAATGGACATAAATTAGATATTTGGAATGGGAATACACAAACACCAGTGGCAGAACATTTCAGTCTCTCTGGGCATTCCAGCTCAGATCTCAGAACAGCGGTCATTGAACAAAAGAACTACAAAGGTAGACTGGAAAGAGAAACAGCAGAACTGGAATTAATCCACAAACTACAGCCCCTCAGCAATGGATCGAACAAAGACAATAGTTTCCTGACCCACTACATGCACTTCAACACTACCTGGCCCCATCCTCATGGGGGTCCCCTACATTCATCTATTCCCCTCACCACAGGCAAGTCCCATTGCAAAACTGGATCTGAAGCTTCATCTCCATGCACAAAGTCCAGTTTCCTATGTCTTTGTGCACTAATGATCATCATTAAAATTGGACCTGCAACTTCATTCCCAATCCTCACATACCAATGGCATATATATGTCTGTACTTGGCTTCCACTCCACCAAATGCATCTGAGGAAGTAAAACTGAAGTCTATGAAAGCTCATGCTGCCAATTTCTTTCAGGTAGTCTCAAAGGTGCTACAAGATCTCTCTACATCTTTATAACAGAAATATAAATGGTCACCACTTCCATATGTAGTGTATATTTTAGTGGCATAACCTTCCCAGTTAAAAGTCCAAAGACGATGGAGACCTCCTGGATGCTCTTATCTCTTCTCACCCATGCCTCTGCCATTGCACTGCAATAAACAAAAATGTTATGAGCAATATTTGGCTCCAGTCCAGAAGCTGTTTTCTCTGGAGAAGTCTCATCAAAATGTGGCACTGCTCCAGAGAAAGTGGGTTATTGATCACAGCCGTAGGTCTATTGGCTGCATTTCTCAAATGGCTTTTGCAGTCAGCTGAACTTGAGACTTAATGTTTTCAGGGCCTAGGGCATGTGTCTCAGCATCTTAAAAGAAGGCTATTGTTTTCTAAGGACCACGTAACAAAAAACTAGTGTTGATTTAAAAACAATGTAGACAAATGAGGGGGGGAGGGTCAGAAGTCATCCTGTAAAGTTATATGTTTTGCTTAAATTTTTATTTACTATCTGTAAAATGAACAGAAAGAAAGTGGCCCATTGGTTTTTATTTTTAATTAAGCAGGGGTCAAATTGGGTAAAACAAGGACATCATTTATTAAACCTAAGCCAGAAAGAACAATTTGTATTCAGTCTTGAACCTCCAGTGACATTTATCTTTAATTGTTTTGCCTTGGCTCTGTGACAGCGAGTACAAAGTACAGTTATGATAAGAAGCACAGCCCTATTTAGTAAAGCTTATTATGCCTACTAGAGTCTGATCACTACTACAACAAATACCCTTGTGAAAGCAGTCTTAGGATTTTATCACACTTGGCAGGTAAATCGCAATAACACCAGGATAATAGTGTCTTTGGCTGGGGCTTATCACATGACGACATTCCTCTTTTGTTGTTTTCCTAGTAGGAAACTATTTTGAAAGTATTTCTTTTCATTAGCACAAAAATGTGTTGTTAATGATCTCCCCCCTCCCTCCATTGTTCCTCTACCATTTCCAGTGCAATACTTCAATTCTGTTTTAATGCGAATTTTGGATTGGTGAGGGGGTGATCTGTGGGCATACTGTGTTGCCCTGTGGGTGCTTTTGGTGTTACTTAGGCACCCTTTGCTTAGGGCAGATCAGGGGTGAGGGAGAAGGGGTGGAAATTAAAATGTGATTTCCTTTCAATTGTCAAAATAACTGAGAAACTTTTTTTTTAAAATTCTCTATTTTAAAAAAATCTATTGGCAAATATGATCTGCACCAACTGGGGCTTGTCAGAGAAGCCAAAACTTTGCTCACTGCCCCCACTGTTGCTTCATGTTCTGGAGTCTCCCTTTCACTCTCTCTGTCACATACACACTCACACATATAAGTGGAAAAGAATATTACAATTTAAAAAGTATTTATTTAATTAACCCTTGGCCTCTTTCTTGCTGTTTTCTTTTAACATCAGGCTTAAGTAATTGCTGGCAGATGATAGCCAGCATTGAGATAGATCACACTAGCTGCTGGCTTTCATCTACCAGTGATTACTTAAGACTGAAGCTAGAAATCTAATCTATCCTAATCAGGAAGCTGCCCTGCCCCCCCCCCCCCCCCGCCCCAAGGGGGGGGGGAAAGCCTTTTTTAAACATATGGCTTCTTTCATTTATATTTCTGTGTGAGAGCATGTGTGTGTGTGCACACCAAACTAAAAAAAAGGGGCAGGGATAGTATCTTGGAGGAGATATTAGGTGGTACTGGGTGAGCAGTCCCATACGCTGTGTGTGGTAAGGTTTTAGTGGGAATGAAGGTTGCAACCCTGGAAAAGTATGATAGCAAAGAGAACATAGTAATTGCATAGCATTTTTTCAAATGTTATTTTAGCAGGAGAATAGCCTTGTGTGATAAAGCCCTTAGTGCAAGCTTCACAGGCAATCTTGAGGGGCAAATAATAATAATAATAATAATAATTATTATTATTATTATTATTATTATTATTATTATTATTATTCTGCCTTTTCCTTGCGGAATCAAGGTGGATTACAAAGGAAATGGAGCAAAATACAAAATACACCTCCCCACCAATTACATCACAGCAAACATAATACAATAGATTAATTGTATAAGAAGTCAAAAATACATAGAAAAGTACAAAGTACAAAAAAATCCAAAATACATGACATAGCATAATAATCGAGCATAATATAGCATAATAATCTAAACGACAATCCCCAACTCTCCCCTTTATTTAAATTCATGTTTAATTCATGCATGTTTGGGTTTAAATAAAGAATTTAAACCCAAACATGCATGTTTATTTAATAAAAATCTGCTGTTTCATGGCTTTCAAGTTCTAGTAATAAAAGAAGAAGAAGAAAAAGAAGAAGAGCAAGAGACATCAGAAAAGGCTGTATAAAGATGTTTGTATTATACTATAGGAAAGTTACACCTGCTGTTCCTATTATGGTACTCAGAGATTGTTTAGATTAGGGATGGTATGCAGCTCCAGGCTGCATACACGGCTTTCCTCCTGGCTGTTATTTTGTCTTCACAACAACACTAAAGGTAGGTGAGACTGAGGGTGCACATACACTGTAGAAATCATGCAGTGAGCACTTTAAGTCCTGTAGCTCCAGCCTATGGAGTCCTGGGATTTGTAGTTTCCAAAGGTCTTTAACTTTTTCTGCCTCACAAAACTACAAATCCCAGGATTCTGCAGAATGGGGCCATGGCAGTTAAAGTGATGTCACATAGCAATGTAGATGTACTCAGAGGGAGGAAGTTATCCAAGAACACCCAATGAGTTCCATGGTTGTAAACTGGATGCCCCAGGTCCCAATGTAACATTCTAAGCATTACACCACAGTGAATTTCCCATAATTATCTGAAATAAGAAGGTAGCGGGGGGGGTGTTTATAATGTTTTACACACACACACATATGCTTTAGAGTACACTGGGAAATTTTATACAGTGGCTTCTCTTTAACACTGACTTCTGCCTGCCCTCCCTTTGGGGTAGAGGAGAGGGAATCCAGGCAGAACTTTGATAAATACTCTTTTTATACTACAGCTCTTGGATCACCAGGAGGCACAGCCATTCATCCCAAAATATCAATTTTCTGAGATCTGTAGTCCAAAAAATGCCTTATCCAAGTTTTGGTCCATGATAGGCAGTACTGTCTGTGGACCCTGGCCTGAATTCAGATGGCTGACACTAGGACTGAGTAAGAGTACAAGCTTCAGGGAGGTTTTATGGGATTACGTCCCACGGAATGAATGTAAGAACATGGGAATGCTACTAGCAGTGGTGTAACGAGGGTGAGGCAGTGTGAGAAATCTGCCCCGGGTGCAAGCCATAAAGGGGTACTCTGTGGCCAGCCTATGAGCACCACTGACAAATACTACCTCTTCTGGAAATTGCTGCTCCTGCATCTAGGGTGGCAAGGAGACCAGCTACTGCTTCAAAGAGAAATTATGTGGAGTCTTGAACAAGTGATACACCCATGGGATGACCAGATGTCATAACAGCAAAGGAGGACAGGACACCAGAAAATGTAGGATAGTCAAGAAAAATGAACAGAAGGCTGAAATGTAGGACATGTCTGAGAAAAAGAGGATGCTTGGTCACCCTGTACACCCATAACCCTAACCCTACCTCTCCCCACCCCAAAGTAGAAGATGGTTGAATCTGCCAGCCTTACCAGCACCCAAGTCAGAAAATGCTTTGAAAATTAGTAGCAGAGGCCAAAGGCCATGGTGGTACTTCAAGTGCAATCCTGCTCAGTTTAACAGAGAGAATTCTGGGGATTATTGCCTGAAATGGCTCCTTCTCCAAGCTCTGATAGAAATGTAACTTACTGGGAAGCTAGGTGTCTGTGCAAGTCCTCTGAACTTGGTGGGACTTACTTTAGAATAAATTGCCTTAAGGGTTGCTTGCTATGATCAATTCTCTTCTTGTTGTTGTTGTGTGCCTGCAAGTCATTTCTAACTTGTAGCAACCCTAAGGTGACCCTCCCTAGCACAGGGTTTTTGGCACTAAGAGTGTGTGATTTGCCCAAGATTACCCAAATTTTGGGGGGGTTGATGTGTTTTTTCAGATGCTGGCAAAACATCAGCAATAAATTCTTCCAGAACATGGCCACATAGCCTGAAAAAAACACAAAAAACTATGGATGCTGGCAGTAAACTTCAACTTAAATTACCCAATGGGTTTTCATGGCTGAGCAGGTAACTGAACCCCGATTGCCAGGGTTGTAGTCCAGTGTACTACAGCACACTGGCTCTCCTACCTACTAATCTACAGGAACAAATTTTTTTACACTAAGGTTGGCTAACCAATTTGCTTAGGGAAGAAAATCCATCCAAAGGCTTTATTTCTCCAATTTTCCTTCAGAGGTAAGTATCCTTTGCTTTGCTTTTACTCTAACTCTCCCCCCACCTCTCGCCCAGGTATGATAAAAAAAAATTATCTGACTTGGGTGTCAAATACACTAGGTACACCACTGGCTAGTGACCTTAGCCTTGGCCTCTTGGGCATGTGTTGATTTTTCCTCTGACTAAGGAAAGAAATCAAATGATAAAACTTCCCACGTGTGTCCTCAGTGATATTCCGTGTGACAAATATGTGGTGGAGTTTTTGTTCTTCTTCATGTATAAGACTAGGTAAGGATAAATGGCATAGATGAAAGTATTATTAGTTTGAGCCAAAAATGTCAGACTTTAGTCTTCATGTCAAACTCACTCTGTCTTTTTAGCCTTAGTAATACAGTAATATAATACTGCATTTCTGTAGTTAATGTCCACAGCCCCAGTTCTGTTTGTATAATGCTACACACTACAAGGTTAAGATTGTCCTGCACATTAAGATCTTGGTTCAAAAGCTGCTTGTATTTGCTTATCTTTGAAGGATGTGCCTATTGTTGTTGTTGTGTGCCTTAAAGTAATTTCCATCTTATGCCAATTCTAAGGCAAACCTATCATGGGGTTTTCTGGGGTTGAGAGTGTGTGACTCACCCATGGGCACCCAGCAGGTTTGCATGGTCAAGTGGGGAATCAAACCCTGATCTCCAGAGTCCTAGTCCTATGCTCAGACCACTATACTATGCTGGCATACTATGGGGGGGGGGCACATCCATTGACTAGAGAAGCAGGGAGAGAAAGAACTCATCCATTGTTCACTCACTCACCCCTCATCTTCCAAGACAATCAGCATGACAAGGAGCAGAAGAATCTACCTTCATCTTTCAAACAAAGAAACAACTGCTGCTCCAGAGCTTCTTTTCCTCATCCCTCCTTACCCCTTTTGCCTTTTGCAGCTGCATATTTTGAGTCTTCAGGCTCAGACCTTCTCATCTTGTCATAAATGTACAACATAAAAGTATTATTTATATGAAAATGATAATAATTTCTGAATAGTCAGATGATTGTATTTAACCCTCCTCCACAGGCCTGAAAACTGAGGAACCTCAAAATCACAGCTATCAGTAGCTTCCAAAATTCTGATTTTCAGCTGGAAATGATACAAAAATGGAACAGTGCAGCCTGCTGCAGGGATGGTTAAAAAAATGAAAGGAAAGAAGGGATGCTGCAGATGATAAAAATACTTTCTAGTTTGCAATATATGTGTAATCTATGTTCTGTCTTATTGGCTGCAGGGTTGTTGTGTGGAATTTTTTTTTACTACCCAGGGCATTTGATTATTATTATTCATGAATGACCAAGAAATTAGTATGATTTTTAGATAAATTATAACATTCAAGTGAGACCTTGTTTAGATGCATTTAAAAAGCTAGTCCATTGTCTTACTTCTGAGTAATTTGCTTGCCCTCTGCTCTGCTCCCTGTATATAATACAACTGACAGTGTTGAATGGCAATTAGGACCCATTGACTTTACAAAAGATCTCCTGTTGGTGCTCCTAGGACTAAATCAAATGATACTCCATTTTAGGGTTGACGTTTGACACTACCATTGGTGTTACTTTCTTGACTCTAAGTATGCATAATCATAGATTTAACCTGAAAACTGGTAGAACTGGTTTATTGATATGTGTCAACACAGCTGCCCTGGATTTTTGGACTCTGTGGGTGTGACCATGGGGACAGTCATAATGACCACTTCATAAGTTACTACTGCTAGAAGGCAAAGCAGACTAGGATTTGGTACAGCCTTCCATCAGGGAGCAGCAAATGCTGCCCTTTGAGCCTTTATTTCCTTATGCTTATTTCCCTACAGCTACAGTCAGTTGTTTTGCATTTATTCATCTATGATTCTAAGTCTAATTTTAACACTCCTGATACCACACTTCCTATCCATCTCCTTGCTCTTCCTAGTATCTTGTTTTTGAGCCCTAGGAATGGATGATATTTTTGTTTTTCCCTGCTCTGGTACAAGGAGAAAGATGTGGGAGAATGTGGGTGCTCCATGAAAGAGCCCTACAACTCTTTTGCCTAAAAGATCTATAAGCAAGAGTGGCTAATTTAGTGTACATTTTGAATTCCATTCTAATGCCCTCCACCATATATTCTTCTAAGGAGAAAATATGCACCTCAAAAGGAGCTATAAAAGCTAGTCTGACACTACACAGGGGGAAAGGCTTGTGTTTTGAAGTGTTCCTAGATCCTGGAGCAGTGATTCAAAACGGTGGTCCACAGGCTAGTGCCAACCCCTAAGCCATTGACTGCTAGACACTGATCAGTTTCCAGGAAAGAAAGAAACAAGAGTAACCAGTGGGCACAAATATGGTACTAGTCTGCCACCCTGTAGGGTGTGTGAATATGTGTGGATGCTGGTCCCCCACATCAGATAGCTTGAGGTGAAAGAGTCTAGAGTGAGGACGTCTTGCTGAAATGGGACTTCTATGAAGATGTAGATGCAGTTTTTTGCAATGAGGGTGTGACAGAGTCAGAGTAGCTCTTTTCTTAGTTTATTTCACTTTCAACTCTGCTACTATTTCTGCTAAAATAAGTTATACTCCACTTTTCCCTTGCAATAGCAACATTCAGAATTGTTTACGTTTAAATTACAAGAAATTCACACAAATCAAATGAACAGTAGACCATTTATGGGTCAAAGCTGACTGGGAGTAGGCTACTTACACTGGAAAACAACTTGGAAAAGTAACTTTTTTGAATCATTTCCCCCAGAATCCCCATACTGTCTGGAGAATACTGGTAGCTTTTTAAAAAATAAGATTTACAAGCTCTGCTAAAAACTGAAACATTGCTTAATCTATAGTTTCCCTCCAGAATTTCAAAGTATATACACCTCCCTTATAATTCTTCACAGCAGACAAATCTTTCACTTCCACCAGTGCTGCAAAGAAGCAAAAACTATTTCTTCCATGCAACCATGGGAACAAGCTGCTTTATATAATGAGTCACACTATTGGTCAATCTAGCCCTGTACTGTTGATGTTAAATGGCAGCAGTAGCTTTGTTTGCAGGGCTTTAGGCAGGAGGTTTTGTATTGGTCACAGCTCAAGATGGCAGGGACTGAACAAGAGGCTTTCTGAGCTACTGGCCCTTCTTCACCAATCCTTATCTCTGTGACACAGAGCAATACTTTTTCTGCTCTCCAGCTCACAGCTCAGTGCCCTGGCATGTGAATATGTACATTTATGGGGCAATGTGTGTGTGCACGGATGTGCCTTGAAATTATCTGTTGACTTACGGTGCCCTCATGAATTTCATAGGGTTTTATGCAACCTCAGTAATTTCAATGGTCTCCTCCACTTAGCATGGTAGTGGGGTTAGAGACATCCTGAGATGGGATGGTAAGAAGTGCTTGCACATGTTGTGAAGGAATTGGCTCTAGAGATCAACTGAGTGTCTGGGGTGAATTGGTAATAGTGTCAATTTACATTCCCACCCGCACCTATCCCATTCCAATAATGGAAATGGGAAGGGTGAAAAAATGGCTGGGAAAATATAGAATAAACCAGCATGGTGTAGGGTGTATCTACATTGTAGAAATAATGCAGTTTAAAAACACTTTAAATGCTGTAGCTCCATCATATGGAATCATGGGATTAGTAGTTTTATAAGGTATTCAGCCTTTTCTGCCAGAGTTCTGGTGCCTCATAAAACTACAAACCCCAGGATTTTGTAGGATGGTTGCCATGGCAGTTAAAGTGCTGTCAAACTGTGTGCGTCATTTCTACAATGTAGATGCACAATGAGTGTTGGACTACAGCTCTGAAGACCAGGATTTGAATCCCTTCTTGGCCACAGAAACCACTGAGTGGTTTGCAAACCCCCTCTGAACAAATCTTACCAAGAAACTGTGTCATACGGTTGCCTTAGGGTTGCCATAGGCCATAGGCAGGTTGGAACGGAAGGCGTACAACAAAATATAGGATAGGAGACGTCTATCCAGATAACCCTGGATTATCCACTTCCAAATGATTCACACACATACACTCTCTGTCTCTCTTACACACAGACAGGGAAATAGGTTTATTGTGGCAAAAGAGGTTTTTATCTAATGAAGTAATGAAAAGCTTGAGAGCCAGTATGGCATAGTGGTTTGAGTGTTGGACTATGGAGACCAGAGTTGGAAACCCTGCTGAGCCCTGGAAACCCACTGGGTGACTTTGGACAACTCACTCTCCCTCAGCCTCAGAGGATGGCAATAGCAAACCCCCTCTGAACAAATTTTGCTAAGGAAACTCCATGATAGGTTCACCTTAGGGTTGCCATAAGTCAGAAATGGCTTGAAGGCACACAGCAACAAAGAACTCGAAAGTCAGTGTGGTGTCCTGGTTTGAGTGTTGGACTACGACTCCGGAGAGCAGGGTTTGATTCCCTGCATAACCACAGAAACCCACTGGGTGACCTTAGCTAAGTCACAAAGGCAAATCGCCTCTGAAGAATCTTTCCAAGAAAACCCCAATGATAGGTTTGCCTTAGGGAAGGCACACATCAATGAAAAGCTTTTGCCAGTCTCAGCGGGTGTTTTAAACATATCACACAGGATCCTTTCTGGAGTGCCCTGTACAACTAAGGAAACAGTTGGCCAGCTGGACTAAGGGATGTGAACACGGTGACCAGAGGCACTCCTTTTCCAGGACATGTCCTACATTTCAACCTAATGGCCAAGAAGAATTCCAGAATGTCCTCCATTTTGATCATGACACAAAAGCATGAGTGCATAAGAGTGTTTACAGCCTTTCTTGAGTCATGCCCTCCATTTTTCTCGAATGCCCTCCATTCTGTGGTGTTTTATGAATGTTTTTAGCTTGTTTTTAGTTTTTATTTGGTGATGTCTTCAATTTTTCTTGAATGTCGTCTATTTTGTAGTACCTTGTGCTCTTTGGTGGTGAGGACATCTGGCGGCCCCTGCTGCCTGAGGACAGGGTCAACAGGGGCCCTCCTTTTCCAGGACATGGCCTACATTTCGACCTAATGTCCAGCAGGAATAACAAAATATCCTCCATTTTGAGCATGACTTAAAAAGCATGAATGTATAGGAGTGTGTGCAGCCTTTCTTGGGTCATGCCCTCAATTTTTCTCAAATGCCCTCCATTCTGTGGCACCTTGACAGGGTGAGCAGGAGTCCTCCTTTTCTAGGACACTTCAACCTTCTCTCCAGAAGGAATTCCAAAATGTCCTCCAACTTCATTTTTTCTCCAGTGCCCTCCATTTTGTAGTGCCTTGATAGGTCGACCAGGTGTCCTACTTTCCCAAGACACTTCAACCTAATGTCCAGAAGGATTTCCAAACTGTTCTCCAATTCTGAGCATGACTTAAGAAGCACAAATGTATAAGTTTGCAGTCTTTCTTGGCTCATGCACTTCATTTTTCTCGAATGCTCTCAATTTTGTGGTGCCTTGACAGGGTGAGCAGCCCTCTCCTTTCCCAAGACACTTCAGCCTAATGTCTAGGAGAAATTCCAAATTGTCCTCCAATTCTGAGCATGACTTAAGAAGCACAAATGTATATGTTTGCAGTCTTTCTTGGCTCATGCACTTCATTTTTCTCGAACACTCTCCATTTTGTGGTGCCTTGACAGGGGTGAGCAGGTGTCTCTCTTTCCCAAGACATTTCAACTGGACATTACATTTCCTTGATTTTGAAAATCTCCCAGTGACTGCATGGCCAAAAAAAATAAAAAATAAGGGGGGGGGGGAGTGACATCTTCAATTTCTTTCTTGTTTGCCTGATGAATAAGCCAGTGTGTCTTCGAAAGCTTGCAACATGTAATTGTGCATTTTGGTTGGACCCATAAAGGTATCATGGTTTGGATGCTAATGTCCAGGAGGGATTCCAAAATGTCATCCAACTTTGAGCATGACTGAGAAACATGTGGTGCCTTGAGAGAACGACTAGGGGTCCCCCTTTCCCAAGACACTTCAACCTAATGTCCATGAAGAATAATTCCAAAATGTTCTCTATTTTGAGCATGGCTGAGAAGCGTAAATGTATATGTGCAGCCTTTTTATTGGGTCATACCCTCCGTTTTTCCTCGAATGCCCTTCATTTTGTGGTGCCTTGACAGGGCAACCAAGTGTCCTCCTTTTCCAAGACACTTCAACCTAATGTCCAGAATGAATTCCAAAATGTCCTCCAACTTTGAGCATGACTGAGAAGCATAAATGTATACGAGTGTTTGCAGCCTTTCTCAGGAGGTCGTGCCCTCCATTTTGTGGTGCCTTGACAGGGCAAGCAGGGGGTCCCCTTTTCCCAAGACACTTCAACTTAATGTCCGGAAGTACTAATTCCAAAATGTCCTCCAACTTTGAGCATGACTTAAGAGAAGCAGGATGAGTGTGTGTGTAGCCTTCCTTGGGTCACTATGCCCTCCATTTTGAGCCTTCTCCTCCTCCTGTCCCACTTTGTGGGTGAGGCCTTGAAAAGAAGAGGAGCCCTAGAGCTTGAAGCAACACCTTCCTCAAAATGGAGGAATCTGTGGGCAACCCCCTTTCTCCTCAGGGACTTTATGAGGCCTTATCCTCTTTAAGATGGTTGCCTTCCTGCCCCACAGAGGCCTCTGGGGCAACACAAGCCCTCCTTCTCTTTTCTCCTCAGGATTCGGAACAAGGGAGTGAATAATGGGATAGATAGATATATTTTATGTTTTTATATACTTTATCTATTATGAATTGTACAAATATATAGGACAAGTCTAAACAGTTAATTCACTCTCTCTCTCCCTGTTACATCATTTAAAATTAATTTTATATTGTTATTTTACAATTGTATTTTATTCTGATTGTAAGCCGCCTCGATCTGGTGGGGAAAGGCGGGGTAAAAATTATTATTATTATTATTATAGGGCTGAAGGAGAAGGAAAAGAAGAGGGCTGAGGCGAGGGAGGAGGGAAGAAAGGGAGGGAAGGAGGGAGGGAGGGAAGGAAGGAAGGAAGGGGAAGAGCCTTGGCAGGAGGGGCCTCCTCGGTGGACGGCAACGCAGTTTGGGGGAGCCTGCAAGGAAGGGAGCCTAAGGGCCCGCCATAACCGGAGGAGGAGGAGGAGGAGGCGCGTGGCGGGAGGCGGTTGGTGAGGAAGCTCCATTGAGAAAGAGGAAGAGGAGGAAGAAGAAGGGGAGGCTGCAACCTCAGAGAGGGAGACCCTTGGGAGGCGCAACTGAGGGAGAAGAAGCCTTTTGGGCAAGGACGGCCTCAGAAGAACAGTCTCCCTCCCTTTGCCTCCTTCCCCCCCCCCGGCTCAGAGGGGCTTCCTTCCTCCTCCTCGCTGCTCCTGGAACTGCGTCGCCTGCGGCAAGAGAAGAGGAGGAGGAGGAGGTGGGTGTGAGGGGGAAGGAGAAGGCGAAAGAGGGCCGGTCTTCCCTCCTGGCAGAGAGAGGAGAGGGGGGTGGGTGGGTGGGTAGGGGGGCCGTTTGGGGGAGAGGCGCTTGGCACCACTCGGGCACAGAGGTGAGTCTCCTGGGGCTTTGTTTTGGTTTTGCCTGTCTCTGTGTGGGCTGAGGGAAGAAGGGCCTCCTCCAGGAAGGAAAGGTGGAAGGAGAGTCACTTCCTCTTCCTTCTCCTTTCCTCTTTTTCCTGCTTCCTTCACTCTTTCCTTCCTTCCTTCACCCTCCTTCCCTCCCTCCTTCCCTTCTTCCTTCCTTCCTTCCTTCCCTCTCTCCTTCCTTCTCTCCTTCCTTCTCTTCTTCTTTCCCTCCCTCCCTTTCCTTCCCCTCCTTTGGGCTCCTTAATCCAGATTGAACAGGTGTTGGGGTTGCTGCACAGTTGGGAACACCCTCTCTCCCCTCCTGTGTCTCCCCTCAATGCAGTCACTCACATCAGTCTCTCAAATCAAAATGATGCCCAAACCGCAGCCTGTACCTTAGGGAATATATATATATATATATATGGGAAGGCAGCAACGTTGGAGATGCTTCTTGGGCTGCGTCCACACTGTAAAAAAATAACCCGGATTGGCACCGCTTTTAAGTGCCATGGCTCAAGCAAGGCTGTGGAATACTGGCAGCAATCGTTTGTTGTGGCACCAGAGCTCTTATTAAGGAAAGGAAAGCTGCATTCTCACTGCAGAAGTAATCCAGTTTGACACCACTTTAACTGTCCTGGCTCAGTGCTGTGGGATTCTGGGATTTGTAGTTTTGTGAGGTACTTAGCCTTCTCTTTCAGAGAGCTCTGGTGCCACAGTGAATTACAGTTCCCAGAATTCCAAAGCATTGAGCCTTGGCAGTTAACAGCGGTATCAAACTCACATTATTCCTGCACTGCAGATGCAGCCATGGAAATAAATCCCATTGACTTGGATCCAGAACAAACTACCATTCCCAGAATTCCATACCATTGAGCCATGGCAGCTAAAGTGGTGCCAAATTTCCATTATTCCTGCATTATTGGCCCAGTGTGGATGGACTCCTGGTTTCACAAAATGAGGAGGACCTTGTCCCCTGCCATCTTCTTCTTCTTCGCTCTCCTGTTCAAGTTTGACATTTTTTTTGTGCCAAAGTCAGTCTTTGTGGTTGATAGTTGTGTGGCAGAGGCACTTCAAGGATTACAGGGTTGAAGGAAGTTGTTTAAATGGGTGGTTTCATGTCAGGGTGCATCCACATTGGAGACATAATCTGGTTTGACCCCCCTTTAAGTACCCTGGCTGAAGGCTGTGGGGTTCTGAGAATGGTAGTTTGTTCTGGTTCCAACCTAATGGGATTGACTTCCACAGCTGCATCTGTACTGCAGGAATAATGGAAGTTTGATGCCGCTTTAGCTGCCATGGCTCAATGCTATGGAATTCTGGGAACTGGAATTCATTGTGGCACCAGGGTTCTCTGAGAGAGAAGGCTAAGTATCTCACAACACTACAAATCCCAGAATTTCACAGTACTGAGCCATGTCAAACTGGATTATTTCTGCACCGTGGGTGCAGCCTTATTCTCCTTAATGTTCCCTCTTTTATTCATTGATTCTCTTTACTGTTATAACATTGCTTTTTGTATTATCCTTTTAGTAAATCAATTAATTTTTTTTTAAGGAAAGTTCCCCGACTTAGTAGAAATGGACAAGTTGACTTGTTTTATTGGAAAGCTCATTGTTGACATTTCTGAAAGACTGGAACCCCCTTTATAGATTCTTTGCATGAACGACAACAAACTACAATTCCCAGAATTCCATAGCCTTGAGCCATGGCAGTTAAAGTGGGGTCAAACCAGATGATTTCTCCAGTCTGGATGCAGCCTCAGACAGTAAAATCAATGCTCTGGAACAGCCATTACCACACTGGCACATGCCACGGTTTGTACAGCAAGCCTGTTTCTCTCCCAGAAAATGAAGAAGCTTCTTGCTGAGACTGAGAGTCCTTCCCTGGCAAAGATCACTGCAGGTGGCCTTGGCTTCCTCTAAGAAGAATCAAGGCATTTAGCAAGTTATTTTCCAGCTCCTACTCATAGTTTTCTCTTCTGATAACTGAAGCATCCCCTTGTGGAGAAGAGCAACAGTTAGAGCTCTGTGAATCTCTAGGCCGTCTGCCTTTTATACATGATTTCGGCTTTTTACAGCTTCTTCAGTCTGTTAAGAAAAAAAAAAGGCTAAAATATACACATTGGATAAAATGCTTTCTGCCTTTGTTCAGTTTCCAAGCCAGTCGAAAGACTGCTAAGAGAATAGATTTCCTCTCATGATCCATTCCTTATATTCAGTAATAAGCATGATAGTTCGGAAGGAAGCTCCAGTCCACTTTCCAGGATGGTGTGTGAAAGATCTGGATGCTGAGTGACTTTTATGAATATGTAAATGAGCCCTATTTGTAAGTAAAAGAGCACCTGCTACATACAATTGTTTTACATATAAAATGAAAACAAATGCCTGGTCTTTTGCAGTCATTCATTAGACCCAGTTTGGTAACACTTAATTTAGTCTCTGCCTGTAAAGGTTAAGGATAAGGAAGGGCAGAGGAGGAAAAGAGCTAAGATTTTAATAGCCAGAAAAAATGGATACCAGAATATTCTACCGTTGATAGGAATTCCAAAGAAAATCATTTATGCTGTTTGTCCATTGTTGCTAGTAAAAGCAATAGTCCATGACTGTGCTTAGAAGTACTGTATGGAGAAGTACTGAAGCAATTACGCAGATGTGCTTTAATTTTGAAAAATTTTGCTGCATGTTGCCCATAGAGGAAGCTTTCTGCTTGATATAATGAAGTTGGTCTTGCTTTATCACAAGGTTATTTGCCTAAAAAGACTTGCTTCCTAGAACCAATATATATTGCAGTCCTCTACATAGTCAGTACAGGGGAGTTTTCTGTTTCACTATATGCAAAACACACCTTAGTATATTTGCTGTGCTTATCTTAATTTTTCCATTTGAAGTACTGTTGCATTAGGTAATCTGACGAAAATGTCAGGAGCAGCTAACTCACGTTATCTTTAAAAAATGAGGTGGAGGCTTTGTGTCATGTGGATTTCATATGAATCCCAAAATGATTTGGGATGGCAGGCATGTGAGAGAGGAGCTTTAAGATGTTTTTCATTAATTCTTAAGCATGGGGAGTGACTAATTGGATGGTCTGATGTTTCAGTAAACCAGCATAACAAGAATAGGTTCAGTTCCCCCCTGCATTCCCTTCCGTCATCATGGCCCTGAGTAGTTAGAAGTGTTTACTTCCATTTCATATTGACTGCAACTTGCTGTGCCAGTTAAACCCCACAGGAAAAAAAAAAAACCTCAGTCATGCTGGAGAAAAAAGGAGTCAGCTCTCCTTATCCTTGGATTTTTTATCCAGGGATTCATGCATCCACAGCTTGAAAATATTTTTTAAATGTATAAATTCTAAATAGCAAACTTTGATTTTCCATTTTACAAAAGGGACACCATTTTGTTATGCCATTATATTTATGGGACTTAAGCATCCATGGATTTTTTTAACCATGGAGGATCCTGAAACCAAACCCCAGCGGATAAACCAAATCCCAGCGGACCCACTGTAGAAGGTATGCAAGCCCAAAGGCAGTCTAGGATTATCCCTGTAATACTGAAACATGCCCTTATGTCTCAACTGAATGCAGTCACTCAACCTAGAATCCAGCAGTGTATTTCTGTTGAATTCCATTGCATTCACTAGAATATGCAACCTCCTCTCTCTGCTGTATCCTATGTATCCTACAGACCTGCTGTGGAGGGTTAGGAGACCTTCTGAAGTAGAGGATTTGTTTGCCACAGGAGGGTGCAACAGCAGGAAGGAAAGAAAGCCTGATTTGTATTGGCACAGACAGTTGGATCTTGTTCTCAACATTTATAGAACAGCTTTAGCATTGTTGTGTGCATTTGAGTTGTTTTTGACTTATGAGAACCCTAAGGTTATCCTGTAGTGGAGTTTTCTTGGCAGGATTTATTCAGAGGAGATTTTCCATTGCTTCCTCTGAGGCTGAGAGTGTGTGGCTTGCCCAAAGCCACTCAACAGATTTCCATGGCTGAGAGAGGGTTTGGGAGAGCCCTCCCTCATCTTAACACTCAGCCCATCTCACCTACTTTCATAGTGTGGCTAGATAATGTGAAATTCCTCATGACACCTGCAAGTTTAATCCATGAGCCACAGCTTACCCACTGCCTTTTTCCAAAATGTAGGGAGGTATCCTCCCCAATCCTTACATTGATAATTGGTGTAAGGATCTGGGGATTCCATAATGCTTTCAAATACTTTGTTTACCTGGGTGGAGTGCAAGCTCTTCTCCATGCTTCACACACCCTGTTGTGAGTTTATGTGGGCCTTCTGTTTTATCTCATTTGACAGCAGCTTTTAAGGTCAGCCTGAAAGAGAGACTTCCTTTCTTCCTCTCCATGGGTTCATTGTATAACAACAGCTACTCTCCCTCTCTGTCTTCATTTCCCATTCATTCATGGAGCTGCCAGCTAACTACAAAAAATGCAGCCCTGCCTAACTTACTGTTATGCTTGTAACATGGCAGCTTGATCTGTAGAAGTTATCAGCAGAAACTTTTTATAGAAACTGGGTTCTTTCAGATGGTGCAAATGTGTCAGGAGGTTGCTGGTGGTTGTGGTATTTATTACAGTATTTCTTGTTTTTGTTTTTTTTAATATCCAGACAATGTTTCTGTTGTCCTGGAATATTTCTGGCAGTTCCTGGCACCAGCTGCAATATTTTATTGCCACCTTATATATAAATTGAGGGCTAAAATTATGGATTTTGATATGACCCTTGGGTAAATCAAGGGTAAAACCTAGGAACATGTAACAAAGGATCTAAAGAATGAAGCAAAGGAAAACAATGCCAAAGAACTTATAAAATTTCAGCAAGCATTACTGTTTTTGCTCACCATAAAGGCTGGATTTATGAGGAAGGCACTACAGTGCATGGTGGTTGTATGATGTGTGGGGGAGGCGACCATGTGCGGAGGGGGCTAAGAAAATAAGCACATGTCAAAAAGGATGAAAAGACAAAGCAGAGAAAATGGTGACTATGTTAGCAGTAATTATAACCTTTAACTTTAATGTGATAACTTTGCCTGATTTTAACCCAGAATACAGACAAACACACACAGATGTCATTCAAATCCTTCAAAGCCTGATTCTCCTCAGTGCCTCTTTGAGGGAAAGCTCCAAAGAGCTGTCACTGCCATCATTTTTCCACTCAGGCATTTTAAAAGGTCAGAAGCAGCACCATGATGGAGGGAGAGCGGGGTGGGGTGGGGTGATGCTTCTCTTAGGTTCTCCCAGGGTGGACTAAGTTCTCACTTTTTGTCACCCTATTCAGATAATATAATAATAATAATAATAATAATTTTTATTTATATTTTCCCATCTCTCCCAGATGGATCGGGGATTATGTCTTTTTTGATAAGAGTTAAAGTAAGCATTTACATTGACCCGTGGATAAGTCGACCAAGATTTTTGTCTCATTTTTGACTAAAATTTCTAGACTATACTGTATACAGTAAGTGAACTGTGCCAGGGCCTTTGTTATGTACCTTTGGCTAATTTCCAAAGGGTAGTTGTGTTAGTGTGTGTGTGTGTTTGCACCAGAACTTTAAAGCATGGAATGGGAACCCTCAGCCTGTCCACATTAATGGAGGGTCTAGAGAAAGCTCCTTCTTGATGTTCTGTCTCCCATTCAATTTCCCCATCACCACATCTTTCCAACTTGCTTAAAGACTAATGTGTTTTGTTTTATGACATAACTATTCACAGGCTGAGGATCTGTTTCATCAGATGCACAGGGCTCTCAGCTAAACATAGAAACATGTAGCTGAAGTTGAAGAGTTCTCAGTTCTTAGCAAGTATAGGTGGTAGCAACTGTTTGTCTAGAATGTTAAACAAACTATAGATATTCTTAGTTAATGAAGTAGACGTGTCCCCAGGCATTACTGTACTTCTTTAATAGAAAGTTTGGTATCAGATGCAGAAATAACATAAAAAGAATAGAGTTAGGTTCCTACAGCACAGAAAACACACATTGGCGGGTTACACACCGCCATTAAAGTACGCGTGGAGCGCGTACTAGGGTTAGGGAGGTGCGGTGCTTCTGCACCTCCCTAACCCTAATACGCGCTCTGCGCGTAAAAAATGACGGCGGCCGTTCCAGACAGCTGCCGCCATTTTTACATAGTGGACGCTGTTCTTCCGCACGTGTCACGGCGGCTATGACGCTGCGAGTGTGCCAGCGGCGCTTCGCAGCGTCATAGCCGCACTGCGAGAAGGAGCTCCATTTTGGAGCTCCTTTTTTGCTGCGCGAGGGAGTCGCGCAGTTTGCACGCAGCGGCTCCCTCGCGCAGCAAAGAGCAGTGCCGGCAGATCGCCGTATTTCGGCGGTCTGTAAAGAGCCATAGAATCATAGCATCATAGGGTTAGAAGAGACCACAGGAGGGCAACTAAAATGGAAACCATGCCCTATGAGGAACAACTCAGGGAGCTGGGGAGGTTTAGCCTGGAGAAGTCATTCCTCATAGGGCATGGTTTCCAGACCCTTCACCATTTTAGTTGCCCTCCTTTGGACACGCTCTAGTTTTTCAGTGTCCTTTTTGAATTTTGGTGCCCAGAACTGGACGCAATATTCCAGGTGGGGCCTGACCAAAGCAGAATAGAGTGGCACTATTACATCCCTTGATCTAGACACTATACTTTTATTGATGCAGCCTAAAATTTCATTGGCCTTTTTAGCTGCCGCAACGCACTGTTGACTCATGTTCAACTTGAGATCTGCTTGGACTCCTAGATCCCTTTTACATGTACAGTAGTTTCATTCAGCCAGGTGTGACCCATCCTATATCTGTGCATTTTGTGTTTGTTTTTTTTGCCCTAAGTGCAGTACCTTACATTTCTCCATGTTGAAATTCATTTTGTTAGTTTTGGCCCAGCTTTCTAGTCTATTCAGGTCATTTTGAATTTTGATCCTGTCCTCATATGAAATTAAACAAGCTGGTCAGGCAAGCTTTTGCATAAGTAAACAAAGACTTTTAACCTTTTTGTAATTACAGTATTTGAAAGGTTCTTCCAAGATTAATCTAATTTCCACTTTTCTTGGGATTTCCATTTTGATTGCTAAATGTATATGTTTATGCTTTTTTTTAACATGCTAAGGATAACTGGTAAAGCAGGCTTATCAGCTTTTCTGTTTCACAACAAATGCATGCTCAGCAAGGGTTTCTGCAGGCAGCTGCTGTTTACCTTGCCTCTTTCAAGCAGTTACATATGGCTACAGTAGGATCAAGTAAGACAATATCCTGCTTATCCCAGCTTAGGCTTTGGCCCCATACAGACAGGCCAAAACAAAGCTGCTTTGGGTCACTTTGAAAGTATGCTGTTTAAATGACACACACATCTTAAGAGGCCAGAAGCTGCACCAAAGCTACGCTCTAGTCATTAGGACTGGAGTGTGGCTTTGGTGTGGCTTTTGGCTTCTTAGAACACATGCATCATTTAAACGGCATACCTCCAAAGTGACCCAAAGCAGCTTTATTTTGGCTTGTCTGTATGGGCTCTTCATTGCATTTTTTACTGGAAACACGCTGCTGCAACCTAAGACAAGATTCTGTGTTTCACCAGCCTCCCTCAGTGCCAATGCTGCTAAATAACATCCAGTTAGACAGGGGATGAGGAAGAAAGGATAGCCTGGGACGGTGTAAAAAGCTTTTATAGAAAGGAGATTCACTGTTGAAGGCTTTGTTAATTGAGGTGTGGCTGTTTTTTGATATCCTAATTATGTAAACAAGTCTTCGAGCTTTTTGTGTAGCCTTTTAAAACTGAAAATGTATCTGATATCATCTGAATCTTCTGTCAGCTTTTTATCCCATTTTTGTAGTTGTTTTGATGACGCTATTTTGATTGGGGTACAAATGTATAAGTGTGGAGTACAGTATACAACTTTGTCTCTTGCCAATTCATAAATACTCCCTGTACTTTGGATATATGTTGTAATTAGTTGAATGCTATTAATAACTTCAGCTATATTGGATCTGAAGACGTCATATATATGAAGACTTTATATATGTGTGTATATTTATCCACACAGATGCACACAGTGTGAGATGTTTTTTGCATTAATCTGTTAGAAATTATATGTTCTATACATAGAAAAATTTGAATGTTCTGTATTTTGAGGGCCTTTCAGAGTTTTGTATTTATTCAGCTTCATGGTTTTCATGATGCTGGAGGAGATGGCCACAGAAATGAAATAAAGTACCAACCTGATAATGTTGTTAATGCAAAGGTATATTTTTAGGATGTCTGAAAGAGTATAATATACATTGAGTTTGCTGTTTTTCTTCCTTGTTCGTGTTTGCGTACTCTGTTCCCAAGATTGTTTATAATAATATAACATCTTGTATAATTGAAGATTTCAGTAGGAGCAAGATTAGAACGGCCAACAACTCTAGTCCTAAAATATTTATTCAGATATGAATTTAGTTGATTTACCTTAGTTTACTCTGCCTTGAATCCCTATCTTGGGAGAAAGATGGTATATAAGTAAATAAAATAAACAAATACAATTTATCTTGAACTATTTTAAATAATACATGTATGGTTTCAGTCCTGACCACCCATTGAACACAATGGGACATAACTCTGAATAAAAAATCATGGCTGCAATTGTGTGTTTGCTTATTTGATAGTAAATTATGCTGAACTCAGCTGGACCTCTTTTCAAGTACTAGAACAAAAGCATATAAGACTCCTACTGGATCAAACCAAAGGCCTATTGTATGTAGTCTAGTACACATAGTGTCCAACCATTAGCCTATGGAAAGTCCACTAACAGGACATAAACTCAACTGCATCCTATATAATGCACTTCCTAGCAACGGATAGACAGAGGCCGGCAATAATTATGTATGTTACTGTTCAGTGGATGGATATACTGCAGAAACAATTTTTTTTCATATTGCCACTTAGTTGAAGTTTTGTTTTCACTTGTGTATCTGGTCAGTGCATTCTATTAAGCAAGGATATGTGTTGTTTTTTTTTCTTTCAGAAATGAGGTAGAAAAAATAGTCACTGAAGGCCATGAGGGAATCTAGGTTTTTACTTCTGTGAGACGGAGGTTGAAATTAGGCAAGGTTTTCCCATCTCAGCTATGGAGAAATTTTCTCACTGCTCTTCTTTCCTGTATTGATTGTTGGGATGCTTTTCTTTCTTTCTTTATGTCTTTTTAATTTTAAGAAATTATTTTTAAATTGAACTTGTAATCTTTTAATGCATTATTATATATCTTCTTTTCTAATATGAACAGTTTGGATCTCATGATGTCACAGTCTGCAAATATTATAAATAGCTAAGCAATGTAACTTGTCATATTGGGCAAGGGTCATCTTAGCAACTACCTCAATATTGTTGGTATTTTCACTTTCACTGAGCATGGTTGGTCAGTGTTAGCTCAGGCAGGTGAGATTCCTTGACATATTGTTTAATCTAGTATAACTGTTACCTCTTAAGAATATAAAGGGAAAATAGAAGAACAGCATGAAACAGTAAAATAAAAACTGTAAAGTAGCTTGCAGATTCACCTATATCTCTACAGAGCAGTCTGTTTATTACTTTATATAGTAAAAATATGTAAGTAGAGAATCAGGACCACTCTGGTCTTTGTTGAGCCTCTAGAGATGGTTGGAGAGTGGCAGAAAATTGGGGAGAAATTATATTTGTTCTCTTTCAATTACTGGGCTTGAGAGTTGAGTGACAGCAGCGAGCAAGGAAATGAGAGAGAGAAAGTCACTCCAGTTCTTTAAACCATTTTATTAATATTAAAATAGCAACAAAGAAGCTATTATGTAGATATTTTGACTATGAAAAGGGGATACAGCAATTTCTAGCATACCATCCTTCTTAAAAATAGAAACACAGTAAAATGCAGCGTAATAAATGCACTTGCGCATTGCAATTAAATACCGCCTTACTACCAAACCATGGCCACTGTGCCATTCATCACACAATTCATTGTTTAATGCCAAATCCTGTGATATGGTAATGTCTGCATTGGGCTCCCACAAACTGTTGCACAGCTGAAATGATTAGCACAAGCATTTTTGAACTAGTAGTTCCTACTCATGTAAAGAGTTATATCATCAAGGTCAGATGGGACATTGTAGTTCACTCCTCCAGGAGCAGAGAAACAGACTGAATGAACATTCGTTCCTGTTATTCAACTGTTCTCAGTATAAATATGTCCAATCTATCATTAAGGGTTTTCTGTAAGCCTAACAATTCCATTAGGTTTCAAGACAACCAACAACCTAGCTGCAGCTTTTCCTTCAGTTGAGCACCTTTGGCATTTGTTTAGGAATTATGGTCCAGTGAAACAGAGTTTGAGATATGCATTCATCTTTGATGATAAGTCACAAGGAGAGCAGGAGTCAGATAATATTCTGTCATTTCAACTTTGGTTTTTGTTTTTACTTAAGTGTGGGTTGGTTTAAAACCTACCAACTTTGGGTCATTTAATCCATATAATGATGTAGACCAGGTGTGGAAATCACGTAGCCTACCAGATGTTGTTAGTGGCAACTCCAGGCAGCCCTTGATAGCATATCCAGTGGTAAAGAATCCTAAGAGGTAAAGTCTAATAACACCTGGAGGTAATAGCATAGTAGCAAAAAGTTGAACATGTGGGTGTTTTTTTTCTCATACACCTGGTTCCAATGTAACTCCAAATTGTGGTTCAACATTATGTGGATGAACAAGGGACAGACTCAGAGTCATATACATCTTCTGTCCCACATCCATCCATCCCCTTTATTTGTATCCTGCCTTTCTTCAGACTGGAACTCCAGGCAGCTTACAAAAAGACAGAGAGTATGATAAAACACGTCTAGTTAAAACCATACAAAATCAAGATTAAAACAGTGTTAAATAACAAAAGATTTAAGACCAATTAAAATCTTACTTTAAAACATTAAAAACACTACACCATAAAAGCCATGTTTATTAAAACCAGTTCCCAAACATTTCTGTGTGTAAAAGAAGATGTTCAAAAGGAACAGATCAGCATTTCCCATTGGGAAAGTGCCTTGTTCAATCAGAATATTAAACTACAGTTTGACTCTGGTTTTGCTGAACTCACTGTAGTTTAAATCAACTGTTTTCCTCAGTTTCTTCTATGAGGGGTCTCTAGATAACCCCCCCACCTTCTGTCTGAGCTAGATGGGACCTCTTGACACCTTAAACTATCTAAGCTGCCACTATCTACTGAATTTACCCCCCCCTTTCTCCTGATAATTCAGTTGGGAGTTACTTTGGGGTTGCCAAAGTACTCCCAAACCCTGGTGAGGAGATGGAAAACAAGCCAAGACATGTGAAAGAGAAATGTGAGAGACAAAAGTACTTTTAAAGGAAAAGGTTTTATTCTAAGTAAGAAATCTTCATAGCAACAGGGTATCTGTATGTGAAGAACCATCTTGACCTTCAAGCTCTGATTAAAAGTTAAAGTTAAAGTCAGATTAGGTCATTTCAGCCAAATCAGGAAAAATAACCAAAACTTGACCTAACTAGCTAATAGCAATAGCAAGTACATTTCTATAATAATAATAATAATAATAATAATAATAATAATAATAATATTTATTTATTTATTTATTTATTTATTTGTATACCGCCCTCTGGCAAACCAATCCGGGCGGTTAACAACAGTAAAATATAAAATATGACAATTAAAAACACTTTATCCCTCCCCCCCTTAAGACAGTATTAAATAGTATAACATATTAAAAATACAATATCAAGGATAAAAACAGCAATTAAAACTAAAAACCCTGATATCCCTCTGTTGATCCTCAACCATCTCTAAGATGGGGCCACGGGAGGAATGAGGGAATCAGGGAACCTGGGAACCTGGGCCGGGATGGTTAATCTGGAAAGGCCTGCCGGAAGAGATCCGTCTTGACCGCTTTTTTAAAGCTGTCTAATGATGTTATCTGACGGATCTCATCCGGCAGGTCGTTCCAGAGTTTGGGGGCGACAGCAGAGAATGCCCTCTGGGAGGTTGCCGCAAGCCTAGATTTTAGAGGCTGCAGTAAGTTCCTCCCACTTATCAGTGAACTAACTCTATATAAGCAGTTTACAATGTGTAAGCCAATTGCCTCCAACAAACTAGGTACTCATATTAGCGACCTACGGAAGGATGCAAGGCTGAGTGAACCTTGGAGCCCCTGGGATCAAACTCACAACCTTGTGGCTGCAGTGCTGCCAGGGCTCTCAATACAGTTTGCTGTTCTGCTCACAGCTCAGATGGGATTTGTGGTCCTTGATATGCATGGGGAAGCTGGGAGACTGGAAAAGCCTTCCTCATGGTCTCTTCTTAAAGCTTTTCATAACCTTTGCTGAGAAAGATCTTGAAGGTTCCCGCTTCTGCCCAATCACTCATGCCACTGGATGATTGTTGTCTTATCAGACCCTCATTAAACTGCAACTTTACCTCCTCGCACATTTAACCATTTGTTATCTAAGAAGAAGGTTATTTGCAGCTCAGGTAGTGGGGGGGACTTCCATTATCACAACTCCAAAATCCAAATTTGTCCACGTGGGTGGCTGAGATAGTGACACAAAACATAAATGAACTTCATTTTTAGACTTGAGTCCTATGTCTAAGATATCTCAGGTATATGCAAATATTCCAGAATCTGAAAAAAATTCAAAATTGAAAGCATTTCTGGTTCCAAGCATTTTGGATAAGGAATACGCCACTTGTAGTCTTTTAACTAAATGTATCATTGAATGCTTTTTTTAAATGTTTGCATTCCATATTGTTGTAGATGTTCAGTTTTAATTTATTTGAAACTATTTGAAAGAAATCTAGGATATAAATCAATCAATCAGTTAATTTGCATAATTGTATTTGAAATAGGTTTTCTGCTCTGCAATGGTCTACTTTCCTGAATTTCCTTGTATTAATTATCTTGACTGGTATGTTAGCTGTGGTAGCAGTCTCTGTTGCAAAGTGTGGTAATATAAATTTTCTTCTGCCATTTTTAACAAGGTTGAACTGAAAACGTTTCTAGTTACAGTTTTCATTAGACGTTGAATAAATGTGGGAACTGTACACAGTACTCTTTATGTTGCTGTTTTATAACTTGTTCTGGCAAAGCTGTAACTAGCGTTTCAAGATCATGTTTGCAGATACAGTGGTACCCCGGGATACGAATTACCCAGGTTACGAATTTTTCGGGTTACGAAAAAATCCCATAGGGATTTATTGTTTCGGCTTACGAAGGTTTCTTCGGGTTACGAAAAAACCTCGGCGCTATTTTCCGCCACCGGAGGGCAGCAGAGAGCTATTTTTCCATTAGCGCCTATGGCAATTCGGCTTACGAAGGTTTTTCGGGTTACGAAATTAGCCGCGGAACGAATTAATTTCGTAACCCGAGGTACCACTGTATTGAGATAGTGAAAAACAGAAGTGTATTTGCTGTTTGTGGTTTCAAGGGAATGCAGTTCATAAATACTGACACAAAAAAGTTGTCTTTATTGTGCTGAGAAACTGAAAGTTGCCTGGATTGGTATGCTGGAACAAAACATAGGTAGTATGAGACTAGCAGATGAATAGTGACATTAAGGCTTGAATAAGGTTTCCTGTTCTCAAGCATCCTTTTTCTGTCTTCCTTCACCTGCCATTGCAATGATAGCAGTTTTCAAATATTAAAAGAAGTGACTGAAAGCTTTCTTGGTCTGTGAAGCAGATAAAATGGTTCATTTTCCACGTTGCTTATTGGTGAGACTAGTACAGAAGATACATTTTTAATAAAGATTTATATTGTTATAAATAATAATTATTTCAAAGATTGTGTTTTTTTTTAATGGGTGGAATAGATACCATATATACTCGACTGTCCTCTATTTTTGCAAGCCCTGAACCTTGGGAGTCCTAGGGGTGAAAAGCAGAGAGAGAGAAAGGTCTGTCCTCTATTTTTGTAAGCCCTGAACCTTGGAGTCCTGGGGGTGAAAAGCAGAGAGAGAGAAAGGTCTGTCCTCCATTTTTGCAAGCCCTGAAACCTTGGAGTCCTGGGGGTGCCGTGACAAGCAGCGAGAGGAGGACACGGTCTGTCCTCATTTTTGCCCGCCTGCACCTTGGCGTCCTGGGGCGGGGGGGAGGTAGCGAGAGAGAAAAGGTCTGATCCTCTCTTTTGGCAAGCCCTGAACGTGGCAGTGCTTGCCTGGGCTTAGTGAAAAGCAGGCGAGAGAGAAA
Source organism: Sceloporus undulatus (assembly GCF_019175285.1). Classification (NCBI taxonomy): domain Eukaryota; kingdom Metazoa; phylum Chordata; class Lepidosauria; order Squamata; family Phrynosomatidae; genus Sceloporus; species Sceloporus undulatus. The sequence continues at coordinate 242,941,410 of NC_056523.1, forward strand.
GACAAGGGTCTGTCTCCATTTTTGGCAAGCCCTGAAACCTTGGAGTTCCTGGGGGTGAATAGGCCTAGGAGAGGAGAAAGGTCTGTCCTCTCTTTTTGCACGCTATAACGACTTGCAGTCCTGGGTGTGAACGCATGAGACGAGAAGAAAGGTCTGTCCTTCTTTTTGCAAGCTATTGCGCCTTTGGAGTCCTGGGGGTGACAAGATTTGTTCCCTTTTTCATTGCCGAGACTGATGCTTTGGGAAGAGGTTCCAGAGAGGGGAGACTAGGAGAGTGTTGGACTCCCCCCCCCCTTTAGATCTTTTGTAACATCCTCCAGTGTTTGCCCCTCGACTTATCCACGGGTCATATCAAAATCCATGATTTTGGATCCAAAAACTGCCCTCGACTTATATATGAGGTCGACTTATACATGAGTATATACGAAAATCGGCACACTGCATTTGGACATGGAGATGTATATTTTATTATCCCTCACAGTTCCTTTCAGTCTGTTGTTAAATAACAAGTGTCTGATATAAGTTTTCTAACTTTTTAAGAAGCCTGCCTTTGAATTATAGCCACAACAGTTAATCAACTTGATCAGCTTTAAAAAGCGGTTTACAGTTTAAGAAAAACAATGTGATTATTTTAATGTAATATCCCTGTGTAGCACAAACCTTCTTAGAAGAGGCATTCCTTTCTGTCTCAGGACGTAATGTCTCTTCTAAAAACGATCTGCTGTACATTATTGAAAAACAAATAATTCCCTCTCAGTTTAGACTCTTATGTTAATATGTAAATTTATGCAGATTAAATAGCCCATTTAACTTGTTAGCTCTCATTATTAATTAACTTGAAATTAATTGACTAAGATTTCTTTAAGCCATAGCCCTTCTCTGATCGCTCTGAAAATTCTCAGAAGGAATGCCTCTTTTAAGAAGGTTCCTGTTACACAGAGATATTACATTAAAATAATCACATGAAAGGACTTTCAAGACTCTTTTAAAAGTTTGAGAAGATGAAAATAAGAGGTGACCATTCTTGTCTCTAGCTTGTGAGAACATCATTGCTATCTGAAAGAGCTCTGAGCTACTTTGAGATTTCTATGATAATTTTGGAAGGGAGACTAATAAATTTTCCCATGTGGAAAATGGAGAGGTTTATCTCACACCTTTCAGTTATCTTCCTTTTCTGGATGAAATTTTTATTACTCAATTTTTGTTTTGACACAAGTTCTGTCCTGTCTCAAGATCTTGGAGTGAATAAATATCTTGAGAATTGAGGCATTAAAGATGCAAATAGCACTGCTTTGTAAGCATTAGTCCTTCATCATAAGCAACCACATTATAAAAGTTGGTTCTGGATGTTGCACCTGGTAGCAAGTAGCATTAAAGTAAGGAAAAGATTTGTTAGATAGGATAAGTGAATGGAGAAGCTTAGAACTGGAACAGCAAGGAGGAGTGGTTATGCAAGTACATCTCAGCACGGCATAGTGGTTTGAGTGTTGGACTATTACTCTGGAGACCAGGGTTTGATTCCCCGGTCAACTGTGGAAGGTACTGGGTGACCTTGGGAAAGTCACATGCTTCTCATAGTGAGGGGAAGGCAATGGCAAACCTCCTCTGAACAAATCTTGCCAATAAAACCCCATGATAGGTTTGTCTTAGGGTCGCCTTAAGTCAGAAACGACTTGAAGGCACACAGCAGCAACAACAACATATCAAGATTGTTCGCATGTCCTCTTTTTCTCAAGGAAAGTTACTCTGATGCACCCTTTTCAAGTGGATATATTTACCCATACTCATTACTTTCAAATGTTGTTTGGGAGTATCTGTATGGCTTCATGGGAACATGCTATGCTGTTTTTGTACACATTGCAGTAGAAGAAATGCGTATACAGCAGTATTTCAGGGTTAGAGATTTTGATTGGTATTTCTGCTCACCTACATCTACCTGATGTAGAGAAAGTGTGGTGTTGTGGTTTGAGTGTTTGGCGATCAGAGTTTAATTCCCTGCTTTGCCATGGAAATCCACTGGGTGACTTTGGGTGAGTCAAACACTCTCGGCCCTAGAGAACCTCGTGATAGGTTCACGTTAGTGTTGTTATCAGTTGGAAATGACTTGAAAGCACACAACAAAAGCATCTATCTGAAGACGACTATGCTTTGTTTTTGCTAGAAATAGGCATGGACCATAAAACGAAAACTGTTTGAATTCTGATTGTCATATGAAATATATCTAAAACCTATGCTCTATTTTTTAATATATGTGGATGGGTGTCTCTCTCATGAGGAGAATCTTTGTTATGAGGAGGAGGAGACGTGATATGCTAACCAAGCAGTGGCATAATAATAAAGTTTGAAGTTTAGACACTCAAGACAACAGTCTTCATTGCTATGAACTGAGAGTTCAGAAATGCTGAATGCTATGTTGATCCTATTATTTGTGTTTATTTTGCTTTACAACAATGTATGGTATTGTTTTTGGGAAGTGCATCCCCCTTTTCACTGTTGAGTGAATTACAGCTAAATATTGGGGGGGCACTGCAGGATAGGGAAGCTTGTATTTGATGGAGTGACAGAAAAATTTATTATCCTTGGAACTGAGCAGATAGGCCAGGAAAGCATGGACCATGCCCATGGTTTCCTCACCCTGGTGCTCATCTTGGTTACTCCCTGGGTCATCACAGGGATGGACAGGTGCTCACACACGCATCCCCTTGCCGGCCCAGGACCAGTGGGCACTTCTTATCTTGGCACACCATCTCTTTCGCTCAAAAGCTCCCCACCCCTGGTCACTGTGTCTGACACAGAAACAGGGCAACTGGCTACATGAGTGCAGCCAGATGCCCTGTTTCAGCATCAGACACAGCAATGCGGGTAACCGGGGCTTCTGATTGAAAGTGCTGACCATCAACGTAAGGAGCACCCAGGGAGGGATGGTGTGAAAAGCCTGATTTTGCTGCAGAGATTTAGGAAACTCTATGCAAAACCAGGGGTAAATTACTCTGGAGTAAAGGCTGTTTACTTCAGGGTCTGGGCACATCCTGTGGATCCTCATCTGGTCTGGCAGGATCAAGCTCAATCCTGCCCCCGGGTTTTTGTCCTGTGTCGCCTGAACTAGACAATACAGAGGCTGGGGAGAACCCAGGCCTTTTTTGGCCCATAAGGACAACCCCGTTGATAATCAAAAAGATGTGGTGTTTTGACCCTGACACCCCTGGTTCCAGTAGACCATTTTAGCCAAGTAGAACACCCCAGAACTCTCTGTGTGACATATCACTTTTCCCAAAAATGTGATGAAGAAATTTTCATTGACTGAAATTTGGTAGCCATCCATTCCATTTTCTGGCTTCTACCTGTCTGAATTACTAGACATGTTAAATTTAGCTCACATTAGAATCGTAGAATCATATCTTCATTTACTTTTGCTTTAAAATCCATCTATAAGATATTTTATGAAATATCTTCCATAAAACTAGCTAACATTTTCACTTACATGAACAATGTTCTTTCCTGGCCTGCTAAAACATCCTTACTAGAACATGTACTTCCACTTTTGTCTAGTAGAAACAGTTTTTAATAGTGAGGACAGTTTAATTTGAAAGTCTTTTCTTCTCACCTTTTGTAAGACAGAAGCTTTAGGGTCCCTGTGTGCATTGCCACTCAATAATAATTAGTACAGCTAATCTTTAGCTCAGACAAATCAATCTTTTTCTTCATTCTACATCCCGATTGTTGTTGTTGTTTGCTGTACAACACATTTGAGAGCCAGTGTTGGTATCATTGTTTGAGTGTTGGACTATTGTTCTTAGAGATCAGGATTTGAATCCCTGCTCAGCCATAGAAATCCATTGGGTAATTGGGGACAAGTAGTATTTTCTCTGCTTCAGAAAAAAGCATTGACAGGCTCCTCTGAACAAAATATTCCATAAAAGCCCAATGATAGCGTTTCTATCATTCAGAGTTAACGTGAAGGCACATAACAACGACACAGTTTTGCTAACTGTTTGCTGTTATGTATCATAAGAATGTGTTAAATAAAATTTCTTTCCAATTAAGTTTAAGCAAAATGGCAGCCCAAACACAGTTAACTTAGTGCATCATTAGTAAACTTGGAAGAGATTATCTGAGAATGTCTTATATGACAGTTACTTATATTTTTTTAAATATAATGTGAAAACAGTTTCTTATTGCTCTCATTAAACAACTGGGCAACAGAAAGCTTGCAGATCTACTGCAGAATGCTAAAAGATTTTATCAATCTTCAGCTCACCCCAGCAGTGGAAAACCTAGGGGTCGTTCTACATTAACTACATTATAAACCAGTTTGCAAACCGGTTTAAAGGGGGGGGGGTGTTCACACTTGGGTCAGTTTTTCCCAACCCAAATTCCAGTGAGGCCAGTGGCAATCTCCCTTAATCCATTTCTTTTGGAACCAGGGATTTCAGGATGTCTTTTCAAAAGAACCTGACTTTTTTTTTACCAACCAATGGGAACTTGCTGTCAATTCAGTTCAGAGCACAGGAAGGGAGGGGTTAATTTGCAGGGGGCAGACCATGCTCTCTCCCTGACAGCCAAAGCCAAAGCCAGGGAGGGGGCTCTCCTGGGAAGATCCCACTAGACGGTATACTTTTAAAATAAATAAATAAATACAATTTAACAGCTTATGCACATCTTTGCTGTTGCATGGCTGCAGCAGACAGCATCTTTATATAGTGGCGCTATTGGTATGACACAGGTGCACATGATTTGCTTGACATTTTTATTTTAAAAAAATCCTTATCAGTGGGGCTGGGGGCTAGGGGTCTTTCCCCCCCTCTTTCCGAAGACATAAAACCACAACGGACTCTTCTCCCAAGTTGGTGCAAACTACAGCTGTCGCACCCATATATTATATTGCATTTATACCCCCATTTAAACCTGCGGGGGTTTCTTGGCTGAGGGAGTGTCACTCCCCCCCCCCCAAGGCTTACCTATCCCAGGGTTTCTTGCTACAGGTTGTTCAGAGGGGCTTGCCATTGCCATTCTCTGAGGCTGACGGGGGGGGGGGATTCGCCTAAACAGTGTGAGGTAGATGCACATCATTTTATTGACAGTTTTTAAAAAATGAGAACGATTGAAATTCCGTTCCATTTTAAATCAATACAAATGGTAATTTGAACTTCAACAGTTAAATTTGCATTAGAGATTCCATTGCAGTAAATGTAGTGGGGACTTTGGAGAGATTCGATTGCAGTAAATGTACAGTGTGTCCTTCCCTTATGTGGGGATCTGTTCCAGACCCCTCTACGAAAGACAACGCATATACTCGAGCCCCATTGAAAATAATGGGGCTAGTGCATGACATGCAGCGTGGTGCACACCAAACGCTCGCGTGCCATTACAACCTTGTCGATGCGGCTTTCAGCATAAGCTGAAAGCTGCGTAAAAGGCATCCACGTATGACGCGGGCGCACTGTAATGGGAACTTTGATTTGGTATTTTATCATCAAATCTCCCCAGATATACTTGGCACAAAATCGCTAGTGTGAATGAACCCCTATTAAGCACCTGAAGCTTTCTCTATGGATTTCATCACATAAATGAGCAGATGTTTCTTTCTCTTTAAGACCAAACATGATTGTCTTTAACAAAATAGTACTTCCTTTTAAAAATACAAAGGTAATATCAACATTCAGCAACTCTAAAACAAGAAATAATAATAATAATAATAATAATAATAATAATAATAATAATAATAATAATAATAAATTTATGTATATACTGCCTTTCCAGAAAGATCAAAGCGGTATACAAAATTA
>NC_056523.1:242947205-242963019 GCF_019175285.1 Sceloporus undulatus
CATAAAAACACATAAAAGGCATAAATGATTTACACAAGCAAATAAATAAAATACATAAACAATACATAACATATACAAATTAAAATTTCATCCCTTAACTAATATACAACCATGATTAAACAGGAAAGTGTAGGGAGGAATTTTTAAAAAGAGTTTAGTCTCTCAGCTGGGCCAAGCACCTTTGCATAGGTGATAGCAGGCAATCTTCATTCAGAAGCAGATATAAGTAAACTTTACATAAAATACTAAAATATTTTTTCAGGAAAACTGCTGATGTAATGGCACTTTCAAGGGTTATTTTATATGTATCTTCTTCCATAACCTGCTTTATTTTAATATGATGCTCATTTAAAACATCCTCAATACTTGGATAAAACAACCCACACGTATTTCACTGCATAACTTATCATGCTGAGGAATGATCATTATCTTTTGTTTGTTTTATTTCCAATCCAGATAATTAAATACGAATGTAATAATACAGAATCATAGAGTTGGAAGAGACCTCAAGGATCATCCAGTCCAACCCCATTCTGCCATGCAGAAACTCTCAATCAAAGCATAACCGACAGATAGCCATCCAGCCTCTGTTTAAAGACCTCTAAGGAAGGAGACTCCACCACCCTCTGAGGGAGTGTGTTCCACAGTCGAACAGCCCTTCCTGTCAGAAGTTCCCCCTAATGTTGAGGTGGAATCTTTTTTCCTGTAGCTTGCATCCATTGTTCCGGGTCCTGTTCTCTGGAGCAGCAGAAAACAAGTTTGCTCCATCCTCAATATGACATCCCTTTTAAACAGGGCTATCATATCACCTCTTAACTGTCTCTTCCCCAGACTAAACATCCCCAGCTCCCTAAGTCATTCCTCATAGGGCATGGTTTCCAGACTCTTCAACATTTTAGTCGCCCTCATTTGCACATGTGCCAGTTTCTCAACATCATTTTTGAGCTGTGGTGGCCAGAATTGGACACGGTATTCCAGGCACTATTACTTCCACTGTATTCTGCTTTGGTTAGGCCCCACCTGGAATACTGTGCCCAGTTTTAGGCACTACAGTTCAAAAAGGATGTTGAGAAACTGGCACATGTGCAAATGAGGGCGACCCATTTTTCCCTCCCAGTTTACCCAGCTGTGAGCAGATAATTAATAATGTGGCTTCCTCCATCTTTGAACTTGACTCTTCATAAAAAGGGTCCAGGGTTCACCTACAGTGAAGATACTACTGAAGAGATTCCCAGTCAGCTGTTTTTCTATGTATTACACGTGGAAATTGTGCAGTTCTTCAGATGTTGGACTTCAACTCCTAGTATTCTCCACCATGGGCAATATAGTAATTGCTAGGACTGCAGGACTATGTAGTCTGTTGGTCTGGAAGATAATATGATGGAGCTTCCCTTGCCTTTGGGACTATTTTTACTGCCTAATCCTAAACATAAATAAGCCAAGTGCTGGGGAAAAAGTGCTCAGTGAGGGTAGTCGTTTCTTGGTCTGCTTAAGAAAGAGTACAGCTTTAGTCTAATGCAATATATTATAGAGACAGAAAATATCAGCATAAATAAAACATTTATGATTGTTCTGGTTTATAGTACCAAAATTTCAAGGAGAACCTTGTGGAGAACCCTTTGCAGCTTTTTATATTGGGACATGTACTGCTGTATTTTATTCCCACCCACCTGCACTTCAAAAAATTCTACATAACATTCAAAAGGAATTTCACTGCTTGCACAGAACAGAATGAACTTGATTATTTCCTTACTTTAGCTCCTTACAAGCGACAATCAGATTTCCAGGTTGCACTGTGCCAGTCACCTACGCTAACTCAAAATCCTATTATGTACCAGGAACGCAACTAAGCCATTTAATATGTAACAACAGAATACATACAAAGATGTTGTCTATTATGTTTATATCTGCTTGAAAGACAATAAATTTTTAAAAAGAAAGAAAATGGATATAGCTGGATGAATCCACATATTGCTCTGAGGAGGATAGCAGTTACCTTTCTGCGTTTTGCACTTACAGCAGACAATAGCTTCTACATTTTAATAGTGTGATGCAAGGTTACATGGTCCAGCTTTCTCAGTTTCATTTTATGTGCATCTTGGCCTAGTTATGGTGTTCCTGGCATCTGCCAACATAGGCTAGACCTCACCTCTAGAAGTGGAGTTACATTAGTCCTATAGATAGGCCATTCTATTCACAAGGAAGATACTGTACAAGGTTTTGCAGGCATACAGAGCTCATATTTTGTTCCATTAGATCACTGTGTGGCTTATCATAAACTAATTTGGAAGTCACACATTCATCTACCATCATGCAACACCTCTGTAGCTGTACCTTTTGCGTTATTCAGTAGCATTCTCCTTCTTATGTGCTTCAATGTTTTAATGACTTACTTTTATATAATGTTGACAAACATCCTTTCTCTGCTTCTAGGGTTTTCTGTGCCTTTATGATGTAGGAAGAAAGGCCCATTCTATGGTAACATCTGGTTTAAAATGTGCTGTTTCCACTTCTGTTGTCTTTTACTTTCTTCTGAGTTGGCCTCTTGTATGGCTGTTTATTGGCAAGAGATCTAATGATGATTATTTTAATCATTTTAATTCTGTAGTGTGGGAGGGTCCTGTGTAATTAACCTTCCTCCAGCACCCCTTAATAGAATAACAAATCTTATTATCTGTATCTCTTTGAAACTAAAGAGCTTTCAAAAGGAGAGCTGTGTGCCTGTTGTGAAGTAGACATAATATAAATACAAATACAGTATGCTTTTGATTGTTTAGTCATAGCACCTTGGCTGGAAGCTGAGAAGTGGAGGTGGAATGATACAGCCATTCTGACCCATCTGGTGCTAGGGATATAGTTATTCACTAATTTCATTCTCAAAGGAAGCAAACAGCAATTTTGACAATTGTAAGCCACCTTGAGTCCCAGCAATCTAATAATTCTAACACATTGTAAACTGCTTTGAGTTCTAATTTTGGGGAAATGACAGGCTGTAAATAAATATAAGAACAACAGCAATTTTCTGCAAAAAAAAAAATCTTAGAAAGCTTTGTAATTTTCAGATGCTATTTGCAGTTCAGGACTTATTCTGTGCAAAATGAAAACATGGTATTTTTGCATTTTATGTGTAGAAAATAATATTTCTACAAATTATTATTCCTATGTAGAAAATGCTGTTGTTAGTGCAAAAAAAAAAGTCTCATTTCAATTTTGTACCCTAAAGACACCAGATGCCATCAGCTCTTGGAAGCTAAGCAGGGTCAGCTCTAGTTAGTACTTGGATAGGGTATCACCAGTGAATACCATGTGTTTCAGGAGAAGGAAGTGGTAAAACCACCTCTGAATATTTCTTCCTTAGGAAAACCCTATGAAATTCATGGGATTGTCATAAGTTGACAGTTGATTTGAAAATATAATGTGCACGCGCACACACACACACACAAGTTCCAATCCAACAATCTCCAAGATTGTTGTCAGTCCAGGATTTTCCTCACCAGGCTTTCCTAACACTTGAGAAACATGTTTTGGGGCTATTTTATTGAATACTTTCAAACATTCTTTCCATTCCTATCTGATACACAGGTACAGTATTTCTTTCACTTCTGATTGAAAGAGATGCATTGAGCATTAAAGCAATTACAAAAAACCTATCCGCCCAGTGTGACCAGAGATTAGGGAAAGAAATTAGCAACGAACATGTGTATTATGGGAAATCATAGCTGTATAGAATCACTTTCCGCTCTTTTGGGTTAGGGCATTCAAACTAAGCTGGATCCTAAATTTGAGAAGAGTTTTATTTATGCAACAAAGCTTTCCCATCTTTCCATGTAGCCCCTTGTCTCCTCCATAAAAGGCCAGTCCTTGAAGTCAGGGTCTGTAGGTGGAAATGAGTAGCAGTTTCACTCCAGCCTACTCTTCTGTCTCTCAAGTGTGCTTCCAAATGAGATTTTTTTATTGACTAGTTCCTTTGCTTCATTCACGGAATTTTACAGAGGGTCCAGATGACAACACCATCCATTTAGTAATCCGTCTGTATTTTTCCACTGCTGAATGCACCTTTTTAGTAATTCTATAAAATCTAGTGAGTAAAAAAAGAAAAAGGAAACAGAAATGTAATTTTTCATCAGATGTGGACAGGAAAATGAACTGGGGCGCGTTACAGACCACCTGAAAGCGGCAGTCTGCCGGCGCCGCCGGTTGCTGCGTCCGGGAACCGCAGCGGCCAAACCGCGCGGTTCCCGGACGCAGCAAAAAAGAAGCCTGAAAACGGTGCTTCTTTCTGCACCCCGGAAGTGGTGCCACAAATGCCCAATGGCGTATTCATGGAGTCACTTCCGCCGCACGATGTGTGGATGCTACGCGTCCGCTATGTCAAAATGGCAGCGCCTGTGTGGAACGGGCGCCGCCATTTTGTACGTACCCAGTACGTACTAGGGTTAGGGGCGTGCGTAAAGCACGCACTTTCCTAACCCTAGTACGTTCTGGGGATGTACTTTACACCTGTCTGGAACAAGCCAAAATGATTTAAATAATGATACAATTATAAATGATTAAGTAAACTTTTACATTTTATCTCAAGAAGACAGGATTCTGGAGAAGGTCAATAATGTGTCCTTTCTGTATAGGTTGCTGTGTATTTCTGGTTACAGAGCCATTTTATGTTTTTGCAGGGACATAAGAAGCATCCCGTGGGGTCTCCAAGTGTACAAACTAGGAAGGGATTTAGATGAACTCAGTAGCACTTCCTTCTGAGGAAAAAGATAGGACCTGGCTTTAAAGGTCCAGACCTCTTTTTGATACTTAATTAAAGTTGTTGTTGTTACAGTTACATAAATTCCATTATTTGGAAGTAGGAACACTTTGAAATTGGGCAAGTATGGCTTGTTTTTTTATATATATTAAAAGAAAAAAATGACAAAGGCTTATCAGTTTCAACTGCAACCTTCCATTCCTGTGAAGAAATTCTGGTTTTGACTGTAGTTCTCTATTGTGATTGAGAAAATGAGGGGGAAATAATTGTAACTGTGTTTCCTCTGTTCACATGACCTGTAGGCATTCTTTATTTTTTAAAAAATCAATTACCCATCCATAAAAAACAGTATTCTAAAATGGTGCTGAAAGCATCTGCTTAAAAATGTGAGGAAGGGAGGGTGGCAGTCATGCAGGATCAGTAAATGCGAGGCAGCCATGCAGGATCAGTAAATACGAGGAGACAGCATAGCCCACTTGACTGTACAGTATCACTTCCTCTGAGATTTACATACCAAAATCATGAAGATTTGAAATGGAGACAATAGGAAGAGCAGGAGTTGGCAATGCTAGGAGTCCTCTTGCCTAGTAGCTCCCCAGTTCTTGAACGATAAGAAAAACCAAGCCTGAAAAGGTTGTTACAAAGTTTTCATTATTAGAGGCTTGCAAAGTTCATCCTCTGTGCCTCAGATATTCAGAACATCCTGTGCTTAGCAAAGGAATTGTTTCCATTTTAATGGTTTTTATTCAATTAAAGTTTTATTCTTTATTTAGAAAATTGCACAAGCCAATTCTTAGTTCAAAACTATGCATTTATGTTTTATTTATTTCTAATGTTATGATGTGCATACTAATATTATGATGTACATAATGTTATGATGTGCATACTCATGGAGAAAAGATACCACTGCATTCACTGTTTACACTTTGCATGGTCTTGTACAGTTCCATATGCACAGATCAATTAAATCTGTATTATTTTTCCACTTTATAAGTACTCTGGCTGATACAGCATCTTTCTCAAAAATTTCTTCACTATAGACAAGTTCTTATTTAGACATAAGAAACCTCTTTCATTTAGCCCAAAAAAAAAAAAAAAAAAAAAAAAATGAGCCACAGTATCCTCTGGAGACTTAAATTCATATGAATACTCTATGAGATGTGTCAGACCTTATTCATTACATTACAGTTATGATTATAAAATTAAGATTGAAACACTTAGTTAATTGTAAATGATTTAAATATAAACATTAAGTATATTTCTTTGGCTGAATAGTTTCATTGCAGAAGGGTTTGAGAGCATAAAAAGTCTCTGCCCCCATGTTCTCCCCCCAAATATTCATGCTTATTAGTTACTTTTCTTATAGCTTTTTGGCTCCAACTTTAATAATAATTCACCATATGCAAAGGCTTTCTATCCCAGCTTTGCTTGGTAATCTGTATTGACAAAGGTGTGGTGTGGCATGTTTTCCCTGCTAGATATTCTAATGCATAAAAATAATATGTGGTTTTATGACATGGTAAGGCTTCCCTAATTTAGCATATGAGGTTGATCATCTGTATTTGCCTATAGATTAGTTGGGAAGGTGATCCCCGTAGCTCAGGATCCTGTTGTGAGTGGAAATGACATCACAAAGGCACTTCAGAATGAGAGCAGTACTGTATTACCCTTTCTTAGTCTCAGGGCATGAGAGGATGAACAGGATACCGTGGGTGAAGCCAGGGCTTTGGGTCAGTACCAGGGCTGGTACAGCAACAGGCTGGTGTTTAGATGTCTGCCCGCTGCACCATGGTGCTGCTGCCATACACTTCTTACTTGACACCATGTCTTCTCAGAAGGCTTCCATCGCAGCCTGTAAGAGTGGAAACAGGGCATCTGGCTACACCCATGTGGCCAAGAGTCCCTATCTGATGTCACAGGCCGCAATGGGGGGCTTCCAAGATGTGGTGGAGGCAGGTAAGGGGTGCGTTGGGCCATATGGTGTTTCAGTTTTTTTGACCAGGACTTGCCAGTCGTGGCTTAGGGATATTGGCCTGAGTCATCCATGCAGGACAGTGTGAGGCTGGGGGGAGCATAGGCCTTTTGGCCAATGTGTACAGGCCCACAGTTGGTTTTGTCTGTATGATCCTGCAATAATCAGATTTTTCTTTGTGATGTCACAAAGCTAGGTGTGAAAAGGGGAATAATAACCATTATCATTATTTTATCAATTTATATCCCTCCCTTTCGCCCATAATGGTAACCAAGGCAGCTTGTAAATGATTAAGATGGGTACAGATTAAAAACATTTAAAAATAAATAAAATATGTTAGCTTTATTAAAAATGAGTAAACATCTATGGCATTAAAACCATTTAAAATTTATTAAAAGACAATACAGAAAATCAACAGTATAGCACAGCATTAAAAGCCCATGACTGTCAGTTCCAGAAAACATGTCAGAATAGGAAAGTTTTTATTTGTTGGAAGGAAATCAAGGAGGGAGCCATCCTGCTCTCCGTAGGGAGGAAATTCCAAAGTCTGGGAGCAGCTACTGAGTAGGTTCTCTCCTACAAGGCTGAGAACGTAGTGTGACAGAGAGAAGTGTCTCCCCTGAAGGTTTTAGCTTGAACAGGCTAACATAGGAAATAATAAGCCATATCAGCTTTTATATGTCAACAATACAGGCTCTTGCCTGTTTTACCATGTTATTCTTCAATCTTCAGCGTCTGTGCATTATAATTATCATGGATGGTAGGGACGTCCTTACAACTTTGAACCTAGGAGCACTGGTGGCGCAGTGGTTAAATGCCTTTACTGCAGCCACTCACTCAAAACCATAATGTTGTGAGTTCAATACCAGCAAAAGGGCTCTCAGGCTTGTATCCTTCCGAGGTCGCTGAAATGAGTACCCAGATTGTTGGGGGCAATTAGCTTACAGTTATAAACCGCTTAGACACTGTTAGTTCAGTATGAAAAGGTATATAAATGAAGCTGTTTGTTTTTGTTTGAATGAAAATATGTAGGGAAAAATACAGATGGCACAAACCATATTGAAACTTCCTGCTTTCTCAAGTAGGAAAAAAATTTCTGGTCAGATGCTGCATGGAACAACTGACTACATAATTGAAACATAAATATGTTTCCCCCTTCAGAGTTGATGCTTTATTAATATGCAAATATATGCAGGCTAATCAAAATCCACATGATTGACTAAAGTTTCTTTCATTTGGTGATAGCTCTGAAACCCATTCTGCTGCCACACTGCAGAATGAATGCAGTGACACCATTTTAACTGCCATGGCTCCATCCTGTGGAATCCTCTAATTTGTCGTTAGTTGTAGCACCAGAACTCTCCAGAAGAGAAGGCTCAATATCTCACAAAACTACAAATCCCAGAATTCCATACTATTGGGCCATGGCAGTTAAAGTGGTGTCAAACTGGATTATTTCTGCAGCGTAGATGCAGCCCCAATGAAAACAGCTTCTTGTTATATACCTATTTAGCAATTCAGATACTGTATATTCATAGTATAAAACCTAAGCTGCTAAAGCTTCTGTGCATTCTATTTTATATAAACAATTACACTGCAATTAATAAACAGACTGGGAAATTGTATGTACTGCTTTATGGCAATTTTATAGTTGTGCAGCCTGCTACTTTATTGAGACAAAAAAAAAAAAAATCCCAGATGAACTCTTCTTGTACTTTTCTAACAAACAATTTGACAGGCAAAATTCAGTAGGAGAAAATTTGTATAACATGGAAATAAGGCATCATTGGTTCACGCCTACAGATCATACTACTGTCAAAACCACAGAAGGAGAGGTCAGTAAATAAAGTGAGGGAAGGGGGTGGGAGAACTGCTCACTTGGAAGTTGTTCCTCATTTTTTTTATCTCCTTTCATTTCTAGGAGGGACTGATTTATTAAACATATATATTAACAGTCTGATAGTGTTCTGTTTATAAATGAAGTTTGACAATCACCTTGTTCCCAGAATCATCAGTATTTGTCTGGAGGTTTTAGATATGACAAGACTGTGCTATAGTAAAAAGGATTGAGCATTTTCCATAGGCTCATGCTTTATTGTTCCATTGGGATAAAGCATTTAAGTCTAGCAGTGCCATGCTCTGATGCCTAAATAGTCACACACGTCATGCACTCCTGAGTTCTGTGCTGCTGGTTAGTCAGGCTCCTCTATGAACTTTCCAGCAAAGAGGGGTGGTATCTCAGTGGTAGAGCACACTGTTTTCATGCTCAGTGTTCCAGTAGGGCTGGGAAAAATTGAAACCCAGGGAAGCATTGGCCTGTCAGTTTGACAGTACTGAGCTAGCTGGAGCAGTGGTTTGGTTTGGTATAAAACAGCTTTGCATGTTCATTTATGTTTAGGAATTTCATGCAGCCCTAAAGTTGCCAATCAGTTTTAAATCATAGATAGCTGCTCTTAATCAGTGTCTAATCTTGCAAACCTCAGTTTGCATTAGTGATGCTAAACTTGAAGCCTGAGGGTATTTGATCTTATCATGGTATCTTTGGTGTGTATTGCATGGAGTTTTGAAAATCATTTAGGGAGATTTACTATGGGAGTATAAAAGATGTGTTTGATATTTTTAGCACATATGATTTGAACAAAATCCAAGACCAATAAGTAAGTCATTTTGTGGCCAAATAATTTAGCTATCCAATACTTTGTGTCTATTACTAAGATGTAGTTTCCTAGACTTCAGAATTATTAGTATTTACTTTAAATAATGTTTGTAATTGTCATTTCTCTTCTGACGTCTCCTGCTAGTAAATAGCATATAATATTAAGCAGGGGCTTTTTTATTGGTAACTGCTCATTAAAGCTCTAGCAAGTATGGCTGTGTTTCAGAAATATGATGGATCAGTTCTACGTATTGAAGGCATTTCACTGATGTCCCCACTAGCTATTATTACTACTATTGCTTAAAATTACATGAATAATGTTCCTCTGAAAGAATCTGTGTGATGGGTTGTATTAAAACAAATAGGGGCATCCTTTACATTTAGGATTCACATGACGTCCTTTCTGAACTTAAACTTATAAGGCTGTGATTTACCATGAAGAAACATGAATTTTACCTCTTATGGGGTTTAGAAGTACTAAGGCTCATGAGTCCATTTGGCTTCTTACAATTTATGCTTTTTCTGGTATATTAGATGGATTTGAGATAGGAGCTAGCTCTGCATCTGCTGACAAATGAATTTAGTGTTCAGGGTCATTCTTGTAGTAACTTCTGGTGTGTAGATGATGCTGGTGAACTCTGAAACTCCCATCCTAGGTAGGCTGAACTGGCTCCTTCCTTGTGGGCCTCCCATAGGCAAGTGAAGACGTGTTTATTCCGTCAAACTTTTGGGAACTGACTGGTTTTAAGGATGGAACTTTTAATACTATCTCTTTCTTACTTTCTTAATGAATATGCTTTAAATTGGTTTTATTCTTTAGATAGTTTAGTTATATTTTAAACATAACTCCTTGTGGTTTTTTTCTGTCAGTGTTTTTATCTGTATTTATTTTAATTTGGTAACCCACATTGGATCCCACTTCTGTGGAAAAGATTAAATGTAAATATATTATTATCATTATTTTTATTATAATCACCATTATTGATGCATCTGGAAGTTCCTGACAGAATGGCTTTCCTGTCTAATTTCCTGGTTTGTACTGTGTGCTGTTTCAAAGAGTACCAGACTGGGAAGCGTTTCAATTAGCCCTTCATTAAAAGCCTGAGACATTCAGTGAATGGAATTCAGTGAATTCAGCGCTTTATAAATAAAGGTTAATAGTAATAATAATAATAATGGTATAAGGAGTGGATTCTGGGCCTCCTTGCATACCTAAACAGCCTTCTCATGTGTTTTCTTTAATCTCAGCAAGCACATTTCTGAAGGACAGGTCAGTAGCGTGTAGAGATCAAAGGCCATAGGACTCCAGGAGTTTCCCTTTGCTGTATATCAAAGAGAGCTGAACAAAAAGTGACAAGAATAGGTGGACATGCCTTCCAGTTTAAGAATGTATTCAGTAACTATGCAAGGAAGTGACATGCTGAGCTGTGGTAACATATTAAGAAACTAAATTTGTAAGAAATGTCCAAGCAAATATAGACCTCTATTGATTTCACAAGGACTAGTTCTCCTTAAGAACATAAGAATATTTTTCCAGACAGAAAGGAAAGTAAGATTCATATGGAATATGCTAGGGTACACATATTTTAATATTTTTTCTGTAATCTTTTGGATCCTGGTCTTGTACAGCACTCAAACATTGGGTCTTCCTGTGTTAAGAAAAAGGCTAGACTTCCTGTGTTAAGAAAAAGGCTGCAAGTAAGTTAAGTAAAGAGAACCACTTTCACAAATAGACAGGTTTTGTATGTGTTGTGTGCTTTCAAGTCATTTCTGACTTAACTGCAACCCTAAGATGAACTTATCATGGTGTTTTCTTGGCAGGAATTGTTCAGTGTAAGTTTGCCATTGCCTTCTTTTGAGGCTGAGACAATGTGATCTGCCCAAGGTCACCCAATGGGTTTCTATGGCCAAACAGGGATTTGAACGCTGGTCTCCAGAGCTGTAATCTAGTGCTCCATCCATTACACCACACTGGCTCTCTAAGAAATGTTTGTTATCTAATTTAACTTGTAGGGTCCATTGCTTTTCATATCAGGAGATCACCTTAACTTGCACAGTGTTACAGTTTAGCATTCACATAAGTAACACATTCTTGAATATTTTTTCCAAATATTATAACCACAGACAAAGCCTTTCTTCTACACTGAGTATGAATGTTTCCTTCTTATTAGAAGGAAATTCCAAAGCTACATTTTGTTTTTGATATGTTCTAATTATATCTCAGGAATGGAATGTATATGTTGTTCTGAATGGGCTTTCAGCAAACCTTGTGTTGGACATTCCAGCCCAGAACAAATTACTTATAAGTGTCATTGATTTCAACAGGATTCAAGCAGAGATCCTTAGGGAGATGTTGTTTTGTACAGCCATATACTGTATATACTGTATATACTTGTGTACAAGTCAACCTCATGTATAAGTCGAGGGAAGGTTTTGGGATCAAAATCTTGGATTATGATATGCCCCGTGGATAAGTCGAGGGCAGAATTTAGGAGACAGATTTTAAGGTTGGCTTCAAAGTGGAAGTGGAGGGGGGGAAGAGAAGCTTGGTTTTCAGAGGAAACGCGAGGAGGAGGAAGAGGAAGAGAAGCAAGAGTTTGGAGATCAGATTGCAAGCGGTCTGAAATACAAAGAAGTGGCAAGGTATGGAGATGAGTTTGCAAACGGAAGGAAAATGGGGAAATGCACAGAAGAGGCAAGGTTTGGAGATCGGCTTGCAAACGGAGGGGAAATGGGGAAATGCAAAGAGGAGAAAGAAAAGTTTGGAGATAGGATTGAGAAGGGAATCAGTACAAGCACACTCACACTGGTGCCTCGCAGCTCTTTCAGAAAGTACTGCCGAGGCACGGAGAGTGGGACATCAGCGCTACTTTTAAAAGTAGCTTTATGAGCATTATTACTGTCTGTTACTGTTGTTGGTAATTGTCCTCAAGTCAATCTCAAGCCATGGTAACTGTATTGACTCTTGTATAATTCGAACCCAGATTTTAGGGTCAATATTTGGGCATAAATTTCTCAACATATATACAGTACTCATGTATAGGTCTAGAAATTTTACTCAAAAAATTGACCCAAAAAACCTGAGTCGACTTATCTACAGGTCAATGTAAGTACTGTACTTTCATTTTTATTTTAAAAAGGAACCATCCCCTGGTGATAGGCAAGAGTGTAATCTGTCCTGGAAGCACTGACCCCACTCTATTCACTGGTCCATAAAGCCTTTAGTATGAGCACAAACATGCCTGCTGGAATTTTATAAGTATTTTGACATTGTTTTCCTTTGCTTCATCCTTTAGATCCTTTGTTACATGCTCCTAAGTTTTACTCTCAACTTATCCATGGGTCATGTCAAAATCCATAATTTTGGCCCCAAAACCCGCCCTTGACTTATACATGAAGTCGACTTATAGTCAAGTATATATGGTATTTATAATAGCCAAATGCATTGATTGTTCCTGTGCAGAATCCACTATGTTCAGGTGCACCCATGCTCAGGATTTGGCTTGTAGTTTGTCTCTGCTAATTGTAAATATTGGTGTATACCTCAGTGTCTCAAACAGCATGCAATACATGCACTACTTAACTGTCTGATTCAGTGATATGCTATTTAAAAAGTACAGGATTTTCCACAGCAGTGGATTTTTTCCACTTGTGCCAGTATAGTTCATGAATGTTATGCAAGTGGCTTTTTGGACAACTGGATTTTTTTTTTTTTTTTTGAAGAGACATTTCTTATCTCATGTCATTTTGATAAATATGAGAGTAACCCTGACTATCTGGCAATGGGACAGTACCACAAATAGGATGGAATGGTGGTGATGCCTGTTGCTTGTGTTGCACTGGTTTTGGCAGGGGTTTCAGAGGTGGTGCTGCATGAATAGCAGTAGAGCTATATTATCTGAGTCATCTCTTAGTGCATACCTATTTTCAGAATGCACTAAATGTAGTGAAAGAGTGCTGTGTTTTCCTTCTTGGAAACTTCTTACTAAAGACATCGTTAAGCAGTGCTAATAAGGGGTTTAAATTATGGGATAATTGGAATGGATGGTAACTCAAAAGCTTTAAAGGTCTTGTGATATGTTGAAAAATGCTGTTGTGGCATTAAAAGGATTTATCCCTTTCAAAGGTATTGATGTAATTTTTAAAAAGGCTGTAGTGCAGTCTTGTAGAAATACAGTTGCTAATGTCCCACGTAATGCTTGTCTATTATGTAGTGTTTTGTCTGGTTTTGCCTTAGAAAATAAAATTTAAAAAAACCTTTCCTGCCTTACCCTGTCTGGAAGATACTTTTTTCAAATTAAGTAATCAACTGAAAACTATTTGGGGGGGGGATCCTCCCTAGGACTAAACTGGGGGTAGGGAACATAACATTTCAGCTAAAAAAAATTTTTTTTAAAAAATTTCAAACAAATGAGTGGACACTTTAGAGCCTCAGAGTGGCTTTTGGGGCCACGTGGACCACACTCTCCCCACCCCTGCCACAATGGGGAAAGGGAAAAGAAGAAAACTGCAGTCCTACCTATAGCTTTAAAGCAAATGTCTGCTTTGTCCTTAAAATTCCCCTGCCAGTTTTTACAACATTGTGAAATGAAAAACTATTCCAACTGACTCTACTTAAGTGTACAATCTTTAGTTTTGAATGGATGCATTGCAATAATGTTGTGTGTGTGTGTTAGAGATTTTAAATATTGGATTGTTACCAGTTTTAAAGAATGTCTAAGTTGATCAGCTAACTTATATGTTGAACAGCCCCCTGCGTTCAATTACTTGCATGATTCTTATGCAAAGTAGAAGTCAAAAGTTTAGAGCTCTTAGGAAGTAATTCAATTCATGTTTATAAACAAATGTATTGGGGTTTTTTTAACTAGGTTTTTTAAACTGATTTTACTTTTACTGATTTTTATCTTTTGCGTCTATCTCTGTCTTCACCACTGTTTTATGTTATAATTTCTTCTTCTTCTCCCCTTTTATATTATTATTTTATCCTCCTGTTACTTAATATTATATTATATTATATTCAGACATATTTTGCCAATGCAAGATATGCAAAATGGAAACTAATCACCACCATAAAGTGAATATCTCTTTAAAGTGAATTACAATTTTTCTCCCACTTGCCAGTGCATTTGAAAGGCTAAAAACATATTTACACTATTATTTAGCAATTATGCAATAGCACTAGGCCTAAAAAGATGGAAAAGTAAAAATAACAAATAAAAAAATTACCAAAATTCAATACTGAGACATAATGTGTGCAAATGCTGAAAACAAATGGAGTATGGGTTATAGAATAGAACTGTACTGTATAATTGAAAAGCACCTTATTAGCTGAGCACTCTAAACCAAAGTGCCTTAAAGTGAGATATGTCTTATTACTATATTAAATTCAATACAATATGGTCGGCTCTCCCACCTGCAATCATATCCTTTTCCTGTAATCCATTCAAGGCATTATGTTTTATGCCTTTCTTTTCTAGAGGCTATGTACATTTATCACTTTCCATAAATCTTGCACAAGAGACTGTTGGTGCCAGAGCAGAAAATTCACATTTATGCACAGAATACAGAACTTTATTTGTTGGCTCAATGATAATGTGGCTTGAATGTATAATGATTAAAATAATATAGATATGCATTATATAAGGGTTAAATCTTGGCCAACTAAATGTTGTTATGTTTGCTTTAACAGTGTCTTGGAAAAACTAACAGCATCAATGAATGGGTTGACTGTCTCTCTCAGCTCCAGACTGTTTGCAACATAGCTAAGAAAGGTAGGTCTCTTAAAGCCCTAAATTATTTGGGCCCAAGATAACCAAGGGTTATCTCTCTACCTATACCAGCCAAATGATCCTTAAGTTGTGTCCTGCTTTGGTCCCTTTTGTGCCCAGTCAGTGGTGGCTGAGGATAGGGTTCAGAGGATTCTTTTTAGTGTTAATTTTATGGATTTTTATCTTTTGCATTTGTCTTCATCTTTACCACTGTTTTAATTTGTTGATGGGATAATTAGATTTTATTAGACACTATTAGATTTTAAAGCTGCTATACGTTTGCCCTATATACATGGTGTGGCAGATTATAAACATTGTCATTATTAATGCATTAAAGTGAACCGAGAGTTCCTGCATTGCAGAGGGTTGGACTGGATGGCCCTGGTGGTCTCTCCCAACTCTACAATTCTATGATTCTATGAACAAAGAGCCTATGGAAATTGAACGCAAATGTCACAGGGACACATTTCTTTCACTCACCTTTCTCTCCACTTAAAGAGTTTATTGACAAAATGGTTAACCATCTTTAGGGCAAATCAGAGTTCATTATAAACTACTATCTGAATATGTGTTTCCAAACATGATATTTTCTTCCTCAACAGCTATGTATATATATCCAATGCATAGAGAAGCAAGAGGGAAAGACTTACATACTCCTACTAGATGTT
>NC_056523.1:242968193-243211760 GCF_019175285.1 Sceloporus undulatus
GAGAGGCAAAGGGGAAGATAAGTTAACTGGGCAAGGAGAAGACCTGAGGTTGTTAGATATGGGAGGAGATGAAGAGAATTTACCTTCATTGGGTGTGGATAGTCAGGAGACATGCAATTGCTACAGTCACTAACACTGCAGGGTGCCTTTCTTTGCAGAGCCACTGGAACCTGTTTCCATCAAAAGTTGTTTCATAAAGCTGAGGATCTGGTATAGTTAACCTCAATTGAGGAAGTAGAAGTGAATATGGCATCGAGTGGATAACTGGCATTTCTGACCAACTGTGTGTCTTTAGAGGAAAACACAAGGTGGAGAGTGCGAAGAAGAGCTTCAGCGCCAGGCCTTATACCAAGTGTGGGCAACTGTGATGGCTCTAAGAGCTAGTTGCTTGTCCCTGGGACTTTCCAGGGACTGCACAGACTATCAAAAACTAAGAATGCTTGAAAGTGGCCGAAGTTTTGAGGGGGGGGGGATAAAAGGGGAGTGGTGATGATTTTAAATGGTGAGGCGCTGCAACATGTTTTAAAAGTTAGTGACAATTCCTGGAAATATCCAAGGGCCCATTCACATTATGCCATTATAGTTCTGTATTCCATTTCAAGTGCCATGGGAACATCCTATGGAATCCTGGGCTTTGCAGATTAGGGAAGTGCATTTAGAATTCTTCTCTGGAGAGCTTCTCTAGTGC
This sequence comes from Sceloporus undulatus, assembly GCF_019175285.1. Lineage (NCBI taxonomy): Eukaryota > Metazoa > Chordata > Lepidosauria > Squamata > Phrynosomatidae > Sceloporus > Sceloporus undulatus. The sequence continues at coordinate 242,968,882 of NC_056523.1, forward strand.
CTCACCAAACTACAGGTCCCAGGATTCCACAGGATGTTGACACAGCAGATAAAGTGGAATATAGCACTATAATTTTGCAGTGTGAATGGGCCCCAAGAGAGCCCATTCAGCCTTTTGAGAGGAGGGGAAAGGGCAGGCTGAGAAGCTTGGAAAGGTCTAGGGCTGCAAAACAAACAAACAAACCCCTGAAACAGGGACACTTTGCTCACACCTGCTTTATTGTCCTCTGTCATGGTAAGGCTCAGTAGCCTCAGTAGGATGCTAGAGACTGAATTAACGGGGAGGACGGAGAAGGTGAAATTACACACACACACACACACACACACACACACATCCCCAAAGAAGTCATTTAAAGAGTTGAATAATAAAACTGATCTGTACATCATGAAGTTTGTGGAGGCAGGGGTGTTTGATGTGTCCTGTCCCAAGGACCCTCTTTACCCACATACTGTACATTTTAGAAAGTCAAAAGCAAGCCTCTAGTTTATGATTGAGGACTCTTATTCTGAATGACCATATAATTTCCTGTTATTCATTCAACAGTAATAGCGCTTAACAGTAACCGCACTTTTTTACAAGGGCATATTTCTATTTTTGAGACTATGTATAAAAATGCAAAAGAACATGTGGAAAGTTTGAGTTTGCAGTTTGACATCCAGTCAGTCATAGGATAAAACGTAATCATACAAATAAGCGTACGCTGTGCTTCAGGAGGTAATTTTAGTAACCATAGTCCTCTCCCCCCCTCTCTTCCTCATTTTTTAATCGTGTCATTAATTTGTTTGGCCAAGTCATAAAATTGGCTGCTGCATAAGACTCACAAAATAAACAGAAATATATGTACATAAATACCTATTGCAAGATGGTGTAATGTTTTTGCGTCATTAAATGCTGTAATTTACCTTCCTGAAAGTCATTTACGTAACCAGTTTGAATAGATTTGTGGGAGTGTCTCTTTTAAGATCCAGGCAGCATAGTTAAAGATTACAAGGGTAATTCATAAACTAATTACTCCTCCTGTGGACTTCAGTAGTTCTACATCATTGAAGGTACAGTGTGAGTGACAGCTAACATATTTTACCTTGATATTCCAAACACTAATTCTTAATACTGCTGTTTGTTCAGTTTGTTCACCTCTCCCCCACTTTCCATCTTCTATAAATTCTTTTGCAATACAATACTATGCATGGTTGTCTCAGTGACTTACTCCCAGATAAGTGGGTATAGGACTGAAGCTTTTAATTAAAACACGTCCTTAACACTCATGCATCAGAATAAAATTTTTGATTAGCCTGGGCAATTTTCTGGCTTCACTGTACAATATCTGGAGGATCAATATCGACATATTGGTAAGGCTTAGAGTTTAGCAGTATCATTTCATATACAGTGTGCTGTTGCTATCTATAGTAAAAAAAAACATTCAGTTCTTCTCAATGGGTACATGCTCCCACTTGCACTGCCATGTGCATGTACACACATTCAGGAAACCGGGGTTTGCCGTGCACGGAAGCTCAAACTGAAGATGACAAGCCCACACTTGCCGCAAGCTCAATGTACAGATTTTCTATGTCCTGAATCTTCTAAGAATCCTAGTGTCTCTCCCCTTGCCCACCAAAAGGGGAAAAAGAATATGTCTTTTCTAGTTATTGACATTATGGTTTACTGAAAAAATTGATACGTTGCATTTGATGAGACAATAAAATACTAAAAAGCTTTAGGTTTGCCTGGACAATCTTTGCCCCAGACATTTTTTCAAATACGTATAGAACCTGTAGATGCCAAGGGCCCAAAACCTGGGGAACCTGGTGTTTATTTCTGAGACAACAGTTTTGTAAAATGCCCACATTGTAGGTCGGGTTGTTTGGCTTCTGCAACTGAATGTGGCTCTCAGGTACTAAAGAGTTTTGTCCTGGTGCATGAAGGTTAAGATCCTGAGTCACTTAGGACTGATGATACAGCCCAAAGGCCTATTATCTATCTACTTTCAGCGAACTACCTTTGCATCAGTTTGGCTCATGTGGAGCCCCTTTATGTTGCAGAGAATTTAGGGGAATGTACTCAAGAGTACACAAGACACTGGCTAATCTGGTTTGGACTCATTGTTGCCCCATTTGAAACTAGAAAATGTTTACTAAGTCTTCCTTGTGGCTATACATCTAAGGGATAGGGAAGAAATTTGTTTGGTCCTAATTTACCAAATTTGTGCCTCTTGAACCAAAAATTGAACTGAAACTGAGTTGTGCACCAAAGTTAGTTTTGTTACAAATGTTATCATGGATTTCTTCATTTAATAGGTGGGAACAACAATCACACATTAGAGGGGAAGAAGGAAAATAAAAACAAAAATCCATATAATATAGAACAATGTGTCCCCAAATGTATGCAATAAAATCATGTCCAAAAACACTATAATAGAGAAAATAGCTTGAAAAAATACAGTGTTCACAAAAAATGCTCAAGTTAAGAGAACTTCACATAAAAATGTACATATAGATCACAAAATAATGTGCCCATGCCATGCACGGCTTCCAGTGTACACAGAAGCCGCTTGGGGAGGGAAACAGTGACGCTCTGCCACATGCACACACCCCATTATATCCCATGGGGCTTGAGCATAGATGGATTTTCCCTCTGGAACAGATCCCCCGCGTAGGGAGAAGGCAAAGGCACACTGTATTTCTGTTCTGTTTAGTTGAAAACAAGTCTGTAGAAATGGGAAATGAAATTGTAGTGAGTACCTTCCGATCACAACATCCTGGAGCAGGATGTCATTCAGATCTGCCTTGTTCCATGTGACTGGAATCTTAGAAAGTGAATTTAGAGTTCCTAGTTTGATCAAGAGCCAGCATGGTGCAGTGGTTTGAGTGTCTGGGAAACCAAGGTAAAGATCCCTGCTTACCCATGGAAAACCCCTGGATGACCTTGGGCAAGTTACATTGTCTCAACCTCAGAGGAAGGAAATGACAAACCTCTTCATTGAATAAATCCTGTCAAGAAAACTTAACAATAGGGTTATTATAAGATGAAGTTGACTTGAAGGCAAACAGCACCACCACCACAATAAAAAAGTTCAGGCACTACAATACCAAAGTCTTTGTTAATGTATACACTTCTTATAGCTGTAATATTTAATATAAAAATGGCTGGAATTTTCTTTACTATTTTTGGAAAGGCAAACATTGTGTCTTATGATCTATATTTAAATACCAAAATTAGACTACATTAAATGAAACTCGGCTTTGTCCTTGTGATGATGGTGTTATTGAAACTACAGCGCATGTTCTATTGTACTGTCAATTCTACAAGGACAGTCGCCACCAGCTGATTACTCCTCTTCTAAACAAACACCCTGGACATACTGATACTTTCTATTTACGTTATCTTCTGGACAATCAGAAACTAAGTGATGTTCACAGTGTAGCAAAATTTTGTTACATCATATGTAAAATACGCTCCCAATTGCTTGGTGAAAACTGATACGTGTATAAAATGACCTTGAATTTGTATCTGAAATTGTTTTTAACTATTATTAATAATTGTATTTGCAATCATTATTTTATCAAGTTATTTTGTATACTGGTGAACGACCGAATAAATCTTACTACTAGACTACATTCAACTTGTACTTTCTTTTTCTTTAATATAACAATTAGACTTTGCCTCATTCCAAGTCATTATCAATTACTGGGTAGTAAAATTATGTTAATTTATAGTCTAAACTATCTAAAAAGTGTTTGATCTTTGCTGTATTCAAGTGCAATCTAATTTCAGATTTCTTATTTGATTTTTTTAACTTCTCAAAATGTAATTATAGAGTTCAAAAACTGTCATCTTTTGAGTCCTGAGAAATGTATACCATTTTTAGGGAAGTTCCTATATCTCTCTCTTGGCATCTTCAAGTAACATGGTTTCTTATATCAAAATTAATTCTTTTAGATCTTGTAGTTTGGCAAAGCTCATGTTTTTATTAAGACCAGATTTCTTTGTTGTTTTTTTTGCTAGTTGGGATACTGTTTTCTTTTCCTGCTACACTTCCTCCCTCATAATAGTTTTGCCTTAGAAGTTCCATTGATTTTTCTATTTTGAAATGTACAAAATGTCTTTCTTAAAATATCAAATTGTGCATATGCTTCCTCTGACTGGCCTGCTTTTTATGATTCCTGTCAGCTTCAAACAACTTTTTAAAAAGGATGGTCTATAGTTTCTTCTTGTCTCTTAATTTCAAACCAGCAATTATACTACTTGAGTACCTGACTGCAGTCTGAAATGTGTCACACTACATTAGGGATGGAAAGAATATGCAAAAGCTTAAGGGGGGAAATATTGAGAGAATGAGAATTGTCCTCAAGCCTCTTTCCAGTTTTCTCCCACAGTCCTCGCATAGACTATAGAATGCTCCTGCCCTCCCACCTGAGATTCATCTATTTCATGTTCCCCAAGCTGGCAGGGGCAGTCCAGCAAGGAAGATTATTGTCACTGGCTGTGTCCTGCTATGTAAGACAGAATGACAATGTCTGTGTTGTCATGTGCTTGCTAACGGAGCACTGGTGATGCTGCTACAGCCTCCCAGTTGTCCCCTGCCTTCCCACCATCATTCAGATTTCTAATGGGCAGCAGCCAGGAGTGGATCCTGGAAAACTGTAGCCAGTCAATCCTGATCTGCTTTCCTGGAGAGGATCTTGGAAGCCTATACTCTGCTAATTTTAGCCTGCCTTCCCTCCACCCTCTAATGTCACCTGAGGCAAAAGCTAGGAGAGGATCCCAGAAGGCTATAGCCTGCCAATCCTGGTTTGGCCCCCCCTGTGTCACATGGGCAGGTGGGGATTGGTGAAATCCAGGAGATGATCCCAACAAGGGATCCCTGCTTCCGGTGACTTTCCCCAATCCTTCTTCCCATGAGAAATCTTTGAAAACTGCATAGTTTTAAAGATGTCAGAGAGCAAAGAGAAAAATTAATGAATTATTTGTTTTTCCTTGCAGGAACAAATAATTTTACACAGCACATGCCTACATTGCCTAACAGATTGGTTTCCGCTGTGCTCCTCATATTTCTGGGAAAATATGGATAATACCAGTACCTGCCTTATTTAAGGCCATTCTGTTTCACTTGGACTGGTATCTTCTGATCTAACATAAGTGTTTATGCAGAAGATACAGAAAGTGGTCAGAAATCTTTGATAAGATGTTGTTGCCATGTTATCAGGGATTTTGGGAGTTGTAGTCCAACAACATTTCAAAACAATAATTCAAAAAGGATGTTGACAAGCTGGATCATGTCCAGAGGAGGGCAAAGAAAATGGTGAAGGATCTGGAAATCATGCCTTATGAGGAGAGACTTAGGGAGCTGGGGATGTTTAGCCTGGAGAAGAGAAGGTTAAGAGGCGATTTGATAGCCCTGTTTAAGTATTTGAAGGGGTGTCATACTGAGGATGGAACAAGCTTGTTTTCCGCTGCTCCAGAGAATAGGACCTGAAGCAATGGATTCAAAGTAGAGGGAAAAGAGATTCCACCTCAACATTAGGAAGAATTTCCTGGCAGTAAGAGCTGTTCAACAGTGGAACACACTCCCTTGGAGAGTGGTGGAGTCCCCTTCTTTGGAGGTTTTTAAGTAGAGGTTGGATGGCCATTTGTCAGGGGTGCTTTGATTGTGTATTCCTGCATGGCAGGGGGTTGGACTGGATGGCTTTTGAGGTCTCTCCCAACTCTGATTCTATGAACATCTGGTGGCACAAGGGTAGGTAACACTGATTTGAGATACAATCTAGGGCTGTTTCAAAACAAATGAATAATTTTTCAATTAAGATTCAATTATGATGGTGACAGAGTTGCATTACCATGTGTCAAAGAAAGCCCTGTCTTCCACAGTGGTGGGTCCCTTCCATTAACTGCCTCTTCTTTCCTTCCAGTCTGCAGAAATAATGCAGTTTGACACTACTTTAACTACCTTGGCTCCATACTATGGAATCCTGGGATTTTCAGTTTTTATGGTATCTGACAGAAAGCTTAATATCTCACAAAACAATAAATCCCAGAATTCCATAGCATGGAACCATGGCAGTTAAAGCAGTGGGAAACTGCATTATTTTTACAGTGACCTTCAGAGTCAGCTCTTCAGATGTTATTGAGCAAGAATTATTTAGTTCATGCTAGAAACAGATGCTGTTTCATAGTTTAAAACTTGTGCTCACAATGATAATTTCCATTAAAATTTAAAAGTCAAGAAATCAGGGAAATGAATAGTTTTTAAGGTAACTATGTGAGGAAGGGAATATCTCATTCCTGGGATGTTCTTGGAGCTAGGTATGATGTTTTGTATAAAAGTAAAATAGTGATTTCTACTACCAATCAATGGGTAAGTGGAGAACATTCTTAAGAAGAACTCTTACTTTAATATTGAGTTGGTAAGATGTAATGTTCCCATATTTTGTTTAACAGGAAATTAGTATGAGCATGAATGCTCCCCTTCAAGTTTTGGCATCAAATACACTTCTTTGTTTGTTGGACTCATATTTATTTAGGTTGTCAAAAAGTGGGAAACCAAGGTTTAGGCGTTCCCCATGAATTATATTGAGAATGGAGCCGCGGTGTGTGACCTAGGAAGGTGTGTGTGATTTGGGGGAGGGGGCATACAAGGAAGCTATGGCAAATATTCAACCATATGGTGCTGACTGATTGCATTTTGCTTCGGCAACCAAGCAGAAAATATGTACCGTAATACAATGTTCAAAAATCATTTAATAGTATAGCAGAGTTTATTTTTAACCACTTTCTTACTTGAAGTAAACAACCTACATACAGTACACACACTTTCTCACTTTCTGTGTGTATGATGTTAGAAGTAGTTTAGATTCATGTTATTCGAAGAGGTGATCACTGTATCTTTGCCCTGTCAGGTTTCTAAGAATGGAAGTAACAATTAGTTTTTTGTTGGGTTTTTGGGCTATGTGGCCATGTTCTAGAAAAGTTTATTCCTGGTGTTCTAGAACATGGCCACATAGCCTGGAAACCCAACAAAAAACTATGGATGCCGGCCACAAAAGCCTTTGACTTCACGAAGTAACAATTGTATCCAAATGGGACAAATTTAGTGCCAGTCCTGGACACACTGGGGAAAAAATAATGCCCCCTCCACAACAGATAACTTGAGAAGCACTAGTTTAGATAAGGGATGGGGAACATGGAGTCCTGTAGATGTTCTTAGACTACAGTTCATATTAATTTCATCTAGCGTATCCAGTGGTGAAGGACAATATGTACTGCGCTGCAGTTTTCCACTGTGTAGATAAAAACACTGTATACATAGTTTTCCTGTTGTTTGAAGAGAACAGTGTGAGGCCTTTAGAAATTAGCTCTGGAATCGCAAATAATTGAGTACAGTGGACCCTTGTTATACTCTGGGGTTTGGTTCAAAGATCCCCCAAAATCCAAAATCCGTGGATACTCAAGTCCCATTAAATATACCATAATGACATAGCAAAATGGTGTCCCTTATAAAAAATGGAAAATCAAGGCTTGATATTTGAAATTTATACTTTTTTTGAACGTTTACAAACCGTGCATGCTTGAATCTGTATATTAAAAAATCAGTGTATAAGAAGGGCCTACTGTATATACAAATTCCAAACATGTTCACTTGAAACAAATTGGGAAGTTCTGAAGTGAGAAAGAAGTCAGCCCTGGTCACTTAATGTGTATCTAAAAACACTTCAAATGCTTCTGATGTGACGCTTCACCTTTCTGATGCCAGAGCACAACATTTTAAACAAGGAAGGTCCCTAGATGTTTGCCAGACCATGTGATGGTGGGACACAACAAAGTAGTAAGCATTGTGCACCATTGTGGCCAATCCATGGCTGGCTGTGTCAGGAGTCAGAGTTGCACCCTAGTGCCATCCTAGTGTCATTACACTGCTAGGGGAAAGGTGCTGAACAAGGAGGAAATGGCTACCAATTACTTTCCGGGCGCAATACAAAGTGTTGGTTATTACCTTTAAAGCCCTGCATGGCTTAGGCTCAAGTTACTTGAGGGAACGCCTCTCCCTAAACAATCTGCCCCGCGCTCTCAGAACATCAGGGAAAAATCTACCTGATTATCCAAAAACAAGATTAATAACAACTTCCCACAAGGCATTTACCGCTTCAGCCCCCAAGTTGTGGAATAACTTACTGGAAGAGATCTGTCTTATCACCACCTTGGAAGCTTTCAAGAGAGCATTCAAGACAGATCTCTTCTAGCAGGCCTACCCACCCGACCTACTATAACCAACCCAGAAAGAACCCCACCCCGACTGTAATAAGATGGTAATAGACGACGAGCTAGTCTTTTTAGTAATTGTGATAATACTGTGATTTTATTGGTTATATTGTAATATGTGTGTTTTTATCTTATGCTGTAATCCCGCCTCTCCGCAGAGAGAGGCAGGAAATATAAATGAAGAATTTATTATCTCCATGCAAAGTGTATCAGTAATTATTATGTTAATGTACATAACTAACACTAGTTGGGTTTCATGTGTACTCGACTATTGCAGTGCTTCTTAAACTGTCTGATGTAGGGGATCAGCAGTGTTTTTTCCTCAGTGTGGCAGAGACAAGTGCCATACTTCTATCTGTTGACTACAGCTGCATTTTCTTTTTTTCTTGGAAGATTCTATGGACCAGCAGCCAGTTGTTCATGGACTGGCACTGGTCCACAGACTACTACTGAGTAGCACTTTACTACACCACAGTATACAGTTGATTACTGTGATTCTTCTTTGCTCCCAACAGAGTGACAGTTGTTCAGGATTAGAATTCCATCAAGAAATGGTTGTGTATTTATTTCTAAATTAACAATTGTATTTCCTTGTTGTTACTATGTTGTTCATATTGACTCCAATTTACAATGACCCTGTCATACAGGGATGTTGGGTTTGTTTGTTTTTTTTTTTTTTTTGCAAGATTATATGCCAGTAATATTGATTGGGGAGTCAGCATGGTGTATGGTTTGAGTGCTGGCCATGGAAAACTACTAGGTGATCTTGGGCAACTTGCACTGTATCACGCTCAGAGGAAGGCAATGGGATACCTCTAAATAAATCTTGATAAGAAAACCCTGCAATAGGGTTGCCTTGGAGTCCTCATAAGTCAGAAAAAATTTAAAGGCACACAACAACATTGTTGTTGTTGTTGTTGTTGTTGTTATTATTAGTGAAACAAACAATGATAAGTTTGCAGATTATCACACCAACCACTCAAATTGACCCATCTGTGTCAGCTTTGTAAGCTTTGTGCAGTGCAGTTCTGGCATCCATATTTTCTGAAGCTCTCCTGTCTTTCAAAGAATCGATTAATGTTTCTCTTTAGAATCTCCAAGTTGTTTCAGTTTGTATCCATTTTCTGTGACCGCACTATGGAAATTGGTCAGTTAGTGAAAGGACACAGTCTGAAACAAACTCTAAGCAAAGTTACATAACTCAGTGCTCATGCAGGACACTAGTCTTTTATACAAAGACCTTTTTGGAGAAGGACTGGGAAGTTTGTGAGGAATCAGTTCAGTTCCTTTACTAATTAAAGTGTATTTTAGGAATGTCCAACTGTGCCTTGTTCACAATAAATTGCCTGTTAGGATCTGTTATGCAACTAGCAGGATTTGATATTAATTAGTTTAAATAAGAACATAATAATTATTCACCAGCACATTGTTTTTCCTTTGAACTAGAGAGAATCTTCTTTAAAATCTAACTTAGCCTATTGTGGTCTCTGAGTTCTTACTGTTGAGATTCTCCAAGCTGTAGGCAATGAGAGACTTTTATTTATTTGCCCAGTGTGAAGCAAGATTGTGGATTTTTCAGCAGGAAGTTGGTGGATTTTGCCATCTGTATTTTCTTCTGCACAAACATTTCCTAAACCCTTACTGAAGTATGAAAGAAAGAAAGACATCTGTAGGTTACAGAGGGAGGGAGAAGTCTCATTATATATACCTATATCTATATTTGTCTCCATGTCTTGTGTTTCTAGGGTTTTAAATAATCTGAGCTGCTCTCTGCAATCTAATTAACCAAATAGATGGTTCTAAATTTTCTTGGTTTTAAGAACAGCAGGCTTCATAATCACACTGCTTTACTTTTGCCCTGAATATGGCTGATGAAGAATATACACACTTGAAATATTTTTTTCAAAGCTACTTCAGCTACACACACATGCACACACACACACACTGTCTTGGTTCTCTGTGTCTCATATGATACATCCAGCGCTGCATCTGCACTACAGAAATAATGCAGCTTGAGAATGGTTTAACTGCCATGGTTCCATGCTATTAAATACTGAAATGTTTAGTTTATTGTGGTAAAGGAGCTCTGACAGAGAAGTCTAAATATCTCACAAAAATATAAATTGAAGAATTCAATAGCATTGGATCATGGCAGTTAAGGCAGTGTCAAACTGCATTTTTTCTACAGGGCAGATTCAGCCCAATTTATTGAAAAGTCTTTGATTTTATTACTGTTCTTTCTTACTTTATGCTATAGAGTAGGGGAGCTCTTATAAAAAATCTCTGTCATCAGATGGTGATTGCAAATATTCTGGGATAAGGAAAACATGCATGGTTCTCCAAACTAAAAATAAATAAATAAAAATAACAGGAACAAAATCTGGGACTTCCTAATCTTTTAAGGGTGCATTCAACAAAAAGTCCCAGATTTTGCTCCTGATCTTTCCCATTTACTACTGGGTGGACTTAAACTGCTCTTGGGAGCTGGTATAAGAAGTCTCTGGTCATACTTGGAACCGACAAAAATATTCTGGGATAAGTGAAACATGTATGGCGCTCCAAAATAAAATTGGCAAAACCAGGAACAAAATGAATTTCTGGTCTTTTTAATCAACCTTGATTTGGGATTAATCAATCTGGTTCTGCCCTTAGATAACAAAGAGCTCAATGCAGGGGTGCATTGTTTAGCAGATTCTATAGGAGTTTTGATCATAGTGTTTTAGGATCCACTTTCTTTTCTTTTTCAAAAACAACACTTAAAATAAATAGACCCCAAAGTTTTTCCTTCTAGAAAGCTAGCATCATTGCATTCTAATGCATTGTTGTTGTTGTTTTTAAAAGAGCATTTTCTGCCTGAGTGATGTGTTAGCCATGTTAGCCTGTTCCATCAAAAATAACAGAGTCTTGTGTCACATTAAAGAGAGTACATTTTATTAGACATGATTTTCTGTGGTCTCCAGGCCATGAAACACTCATGCCAAATAAACTTTTTTTTCATCTTTCAAGATGCAAAAAGATTTATTTTTGTTATTTTAAAACACAGGTAATGATGGCAAATCACCTCTTTAAAATAAGCTTCCTGGATTTAATTTTTTTAAAAAAAATTAGAATAGCTATTACTTTAGCTCATTAAGTATTGCTCAGTAGAACTGAAGCAAAGACTTCTTCGTAATACCTTCATCAAAGCTGGGGTATAGCTACCCCAGGGTGGTGGTGAGGGTAATGGTAATGAGGGCATTCCCTCAACAAAATAAGAATTCTGTCATTTCATTAAACTTTCCATTATTCCCCAAATTTCAAGTAGTGCAGTTACTTAAAATTTAAGTGGAACATTTAGAATTAGAGTTTAGGCATCTAAAGTTATCAAGGGGATATGAACAGAGCAAGAAGATCTTGTTCTTGTGTGCCTTCAAGTTGTTTGTCACTTATGGCTACTCTAAGGTGAACCTATACTGGGGATTTCTTGGCAAATACTTGTTCAGAAGGGGTTTGCCTTTGCCCGCTTCTGAGGCTGAGAGAATGTGGCTTGCCTAAAGTCACCTAGTGGGTTTCCATGGCTGAGTGGGGATTTGAGCCCTGGCCTCCAGAGTTGTAATTCAGTGCTCATAAAAAAGCTACAGCTGTAAACAGTTTTCAGTATCTCGGTCTCTCCAATGCTAGAATTTTGAGGAATGAAGGAAAATATCTGGGATGGGAAGAGTTCTCATTTGCAGGGACCATGCCCTCAGCACCCCTCATAGCTACACTCCTAATCAAAGCCATTATCTCCTCTTCTCACTACTAGTATTGATACCCTCCCTATGATAATATTCAGATCTGCAGCTGTGGCAACTGTATCTCGCCAGTTTACTTTTTCAGATAGAATCCCCACAGTGTGTGTTGATTGCACCTGTTATTAGCTGACTTGTTCACTCTTCTTGGTTATCTTAGCCTCATCAATAATGGGTATTGTTGCCAGGTCTCAAGTTCTGGCCCTAAGTCTCCAGTTTTTGTGAGTCATCTCCAGGTAGGAAACAAAGGTGTAAATTCAACATTTTTTATTGGCTCAGCTCCAGGTAAAAGGATTTTCTGTGTACAAATCTCCAGCTTGGCTATTAGACAGCAGCTTACTACTACTCACAAGACTTGATTTGTTACTGCAACTTGCAAAGACTCTCCAGAGCAGCGATTCTCAGCCTGTGGGTCATGATCCCTTCGGGTTGAACGACCCTTTCACAGGGGTCACCTAAGACCATCAGAAAACACATATTTCCGATGGTCTTAGGAACCGAGACAGCGCTCCTTTATCCGGGGGTCACCACAACATCAGGAACTGTATTAAAAGGTCACAGCATTAGGAAAGTTGAGAACCACTGCTGCAGAAGATCCATCTGTTTAAGGAATTATTTTTATTCTTTGCCTCCTAGTTATTGTGGCTCACTCTGCCCTGTATCCACATTATCCTGTTTGGCAAAAGCCCCTCTAGCTAAGATTTTTGTTTTTATTTCTAAACAAGAAAATATGTTGTCTGCTTGTATGTGTTCTTGGGCATTTTCATGACAAGCTGTGGCCACCTATGGCTAGTACTTAATGCATATTGCTTAATGACATTACAGGCAACTGTCTCTAGAATTCAGGTTTTGGCCTGGAAACTCCAGGACATCTGATGATTGTAAACCAGCAACCATAGTAATATGCATCTGAACACTTTAGAAATTCTTTAAGAGCCCCAAACAAATAGAAACAGCTCTTAAAGAAAGGTTAGGGTGTGGGACTTAAAAGGCTGTGGAGTCATTTTCACCGTTACATTTTAGGATGTGTGAACTTATTATTATTATTATTATTATTATTATTATTATTATTATTAGAGTCCTGAAAGCTTACTTTTAAAAAGTCACTTTTAGCAATTATAGTTCAGACTACCCTCCTAAAGTACTTCATTATTAATTTTAATTTACCTGTTGTAAACTGCTTTGAGAAAGCCAGTACGGTGTAGTGATTTCAGCATTGGACTATGACTCTGGAGACCATGGTTCAAATCGCCACTCATCCATGGAAATCCACTGGGTGACCTTGGGCAAGTGACACTCAGCCTCAGAGATAGGCAAAGCTAAACCTCCTTTGAATAAATCTTCCCAAGTAAGCCCCATGATAGGTTTGGCATAGGATTGCGATAAATCAGAAATGACTTGAAGGCACACAACAGCAACAAAATCAACATGGTTTGAGACCTGAACCGGGAAGAAGGCAAGATACAAATAAACATAATCATAATCTTAAACATAATTATATAGTTAATTACAGTTCTTAAAGTAAGTTACTTTTAAAGTAAGTTACTTGTTCTTTTTTTAATAAGTATATAATAGCTACAAGCTACTGATGTGTACTACAAAGCACACTCCTCCCTGTCCTGATCTTCCTAGTTACTGCCTCATTACCCATGACAGAGTGCAAGGGATCAGTGCAGCTTAAACCATGTAGTGTTCTTCCTCCACCTTTTAGTGTGGTCACAGCAATATAACTATAAATGTTACTAAAAGATAAATTATAGTGCAAAAGGAGTGGCATTATCACTCCTAAATTATAGTTGTAATTACATGAAGTTATTGGGGAAAGGAATTAATTATAAGAAGCTGATTACACCTGAGTTCTGGGTCTACCACTCCTCTGTTCTCACTTCTTATTAGATTAACTAGAGTGGTTTCTGGAAATTCCCACAGCATTTCCCCCCCTGTTAACTGCTAGTCCAGGTTCAGGAATGTTTGTTTATTCATGGCCCAGGTTTTAAAATAAAATTAAAAGCTACTTTGCTCCTGAAATCTGAAACTTTCTGTATGTATGCCTAGTTTGTGTGATGGCAAGTTTATACTTCTAACAAGAAGTGAGAACACGGAAGTGGTAGTTAATTTGCTCAATTCACTTTTAACATTCAATTTTCATTGGCTATTATTGCCTTGAGACTTCCAATTTCTGGGTAGCAATCTCTGTGTATAATGCCTGTTCTATAGCCAGAAGGAATTTAAATATCAATCTCTTATAAATTTTATAAGATGTATATGTGTTGTGAAAACCCATTTATAACATGTGGTGTTTTGTCTTTGTTCACAGACTGCATCATCAGCTATCAAAGGGACCATACAGCTGGGTATAGGATACACAGTAGGCAACCTCACATCTAAGCCTGACAGAGATGTACTTATGCAAGATTTTTATGTCGTAGAGAGTGTCTTTCTTCCCAGGTAAGACCAAGATTAGATCTGTTCCCTAGGTATGAGCACCAGTTCTGTGCCAACTTAATTCATTTATTTATATCCTGCTTTCCCCCTAGAAATGAGACTTAAGGAAGCTTTCAAAAACTGAAGCAGATGCTGATAGGTGCTTTTACCTGTATCTGTTTTAATGTTTATAAATTGCCGTGAGTCCCATGTTCTGGAGAAAACAAAAGATGTAAATAATTTTTTTAAAATAATAATAATTTATTTCAGTTTTACCTTGCCTTCTCACCCAAATTGTTCAAATCAGTATAAAAAGAAGGGTCCTCTGTTTTCTTAATCTTCACAACAACTCCGTGAGATGAGATTGAGAGATATTGAATGGTTCATGGTCACTGACTCAATTTAGTGCTTAATTTGAACCCAATACTCTAACAACCGTACCAATGGCTTTTTAAATGTATGGACAACTTGTTAAGAGTTAATTTAAAATTATTGTTAAAAACTGAATAATATCGTGCAGACATTTGAGCAGTGGTTGCCATAAACTGAAAGTGGCTTGAAGGCACAGAACAACAGCAATGCTCTACTTAATGTCAAGAAAGAAATGTTTTTTCATGGCTATGTCATCCATAAGTGTAATAGATTAAACGAAGAATATGAATTCGTATCTGAATCTCTACTGAAACACTGGCAAAAACTTATTATTGACTTCATTAATTAAGGTGAAATGTCCAGAATATACAGATCCATATTATAGAATAAACTAGAATGATTGAGTGTTCCTAATTTAGAATTATACTACACAGCATATTAAATAAGTCAATTAGTATGTATAGTGGAAGATAACTCTGCCATATCCCTATTGGATGCTCACAATACCACTATGAATATAATAATTTGAGAGGGATGATCTTTCTTCCAATCATATGGATAATCCTTTCTTTAAGAAATAGTATTGAAAAGTGGAAGAAGTGCCAAAGAAAACTGATTTCAGTGCCATCTCCAATTATAAACTTTTTGAGGAAATCTCCCAAAATACTAATCAACATGTTTTTTGTGGGTTTTTCGGGCTATGTGGCCATGTGGCCACATAGCCCGAAAAACCCACAAAAAACCATGGATGCCAGCCATGAAAGCCTTCAACTTCACACTAATCAACATGTTCCTGCTAAGCCCAAGGTGGACATATCACATATAACTTTTTAAAATAAAGGCCTGATAGGTTTCTTTTGTATTGTAGCTAAACTATTGCTTGCTTAAAAATGAAAAGTAGTAATAGATTTCTTACTATTTCAGTGGTGAAACAGTAGCACTATGGAGAGGTTAATTGCACAAGTCAAACAGTATAGAAATGACCTGATAGATTATTCATTTAATGAAACCTGGTACTTTTTTGTTGTTTATTCTGACAGCAACAATATCATCCCCCTTAACCTTTGGAATGATCTATTGTCGTAATTGTCTACCTGATACAGCATTCAGTATTAGTCTTGTAGTATTTCTCTCTTGTTGTTCTTGCTCATTTGTTTTTATATTTCCGGTGTTATCTTATCGTTCAACAAAATGTAATCATAATGCATTAATATACATACATTTTTGAAAAGAGTATGAATTCATACAAAATGGAAGATTTATTGGAAGAATATGATTTCATATAAAATGAGATTTCTTGAAGAAACATTTAAGGAGTTGGTGTTTCCTGGAGCACAGTAATGTTTAAAACCTTTAAAAAATGTATGTGGTGCTTTAGTTCAGTTGTTTTATTTTGAAGTAGAAGATTAATTTGTTGGGAGAGTAGAGCCAATAAGATTGTTATATTATCCTAATTGCATTCCAGTGCAATAACAATGACTCTGTAATGGAAACATCTGAATGACAGGTTACCGAAACAATTCTTTTCTTCATTTACAGAAAGCCAGAGCTTACACATAATTCTTTACCTATTCAACTTTGCCCTCTGTCTTTACAAGAACGTTTAGCAGAATCATAGCAGTACATGTTATGTCAGAGAATTAATATTTAGATTGAGGCATACTCCTAAATTAATTTGAAAGGAAATTAAAACAATTAAAACAAAAATGATCAAATGTAGGTTGGAGTTAAATGTAATAAACAGATTTGGAAGTGCAGTTCATTTGACAGTTGCCATGGCAGAAGAATATGACTGTGTGCTTTGCATCTGGGTAGTGATATGAAGCTGTTAGGGGTATCATTCAAATTATTTTTCATATTTCTTGCAAACTTCCAGTTCCAGTTGTTGCTTTACTGTTGTGAGCTCACAGAAGAAAGCCTCCCACAACAGAATGGCTGTAATTTTTTAAACATCTGAGATAAGAAGTAGACCAATCAATCCATTTTTATTGCTCAGTTTTTAGAAGTTCCCAAACAGTGCTGCCTAGAGGATTTATCAAGTCTGGGGCCAGGTGTCATTGGTGGGGGTGGGGGTGAGGGTGGGTGAGGTGGAGTTTGCCATTATTTTGCTACAGGATCCATGCATGTATGGGACTGTGGTGAGCAATATGCCATAGCCATAGGGAACAACAGTATGCAAAGAAGCTGAGGCAGCAGCCCATATACTTTGTGAGAGTTCAAGATGAATTACCCCAATTGTCGCCCTCCCTTTTGCCCCGTTTTCTGCAGCGCTATTCTTATACAGATGCTGGTATGAAGTTGTTTCTGAAATAATTGCTGTGAATTTGTACTGAACACCAGTATATCCAAGAAATGATTTAAACGTGTGTTTTTTTAAAAGAGTGCATTTTTGTTCAGTACATAGCAGTTGTGTAATTTACCCAATGAACATGTTGAAAGTGAGTGTTACCCCTCTCCTTCCAAAGATGCTTTAGTTTATGTTATCAGCCAGCATGCAGAGTCTGCCAACACAGAAACATCTGTACATTTTACGGGGCAGTAACACCAAACTATAAGAGTTCATCATAAAAACATACATTCTTGTTTTATATTTCAAATTTTTCCTGAGATTTATATGTTGATGGTTCATAGTCACTATAATTTGGATTTGATATGCTTCTGTCTTTTGAAACAGAACTTCCAGTGAACAGCTAAAAGACATTATAGTCTTCAGATACTTCTGGACCTCATGTGACTTCTTTTGAATGTGACGTTTGGCAATTGCAGTCTTCCTTTTACAAATGTCTTTTGTTTGACAAGACAGTCTCAACATTTTAAGGTGGTAGTACACTTTAGTCTCCCACAGTTCTTGATGGCAGAATTGTAACCCAAGTTGCTTGATCTTTGTGAACTTGTGAATCAAGATATGCACTTGATAACTTCCTGGCTGCATGAGCTTCTGAATCTAAGTGCAACTTTCTGATGTGACTAACAGAAGAAACCTCAGTGCTGAATGTGATCAGATCTTAAATGATACCTATCATTTTTAATTTATGTGTTATCATTTTTGTTACCCACATGTTGTTTCACATGAATATGGACATTCTAATGGTCATAAACCTTCACAATAATCTAGGCCAGGGTGCTGCCTAGTTTGAGGTAACTCATGAGTTTAATTTAAGCAAAGTAAAGGGAGTTTGCAGCATTGCATAATAATTTTTCTCTGTATTATGCATACTGTCTCTAATTTATTCTCTCTCTTGTAAGCATACATGAAGCAGGAGAGGAAACAATTTTCATGGGTATGATTCAGATAGCCAGAGTGGACCTGCATATCTGTTGAGAGTCACGGTGTCCTGTCCCCCCATCCACACACTACTGATGGAGTGCCATTCTTAGCATCATGGACAAGCTTTTGTATAAACACCTGGATCCATTGACACAGAGTTTCCAGTGCAATTTGATAGATTAAACAAGATGTGTACTTTAAACAAAAATCCAAAGCTTGCATAGCATTCAAAGTTCTATCATTGATGGTGCTAGATTAAGTAAAGACAAGAGCAAGGTGTCACATAATTTGCGTTTGCTATACAATTCATATTTCATTTGAAGCATCTGTAAAGGCAATAAGAAGACTGTAAGAAATATATTAAAATAAAGCTCATGTTGGAATAAGGGTCGTTGGGCTGGCTTTGGACAGTTGAGACTCTAAATTTCAGAAACTTCATACAAATATTTTGTTATAGAGTTTTGTCCCAGTAGTTAACTCCCTTTTTCATTTTGCCCTGCACAGTGTATTTCTTGCTTTTCTTTTCCTGTCCTCCAGTAAATGGTTGTCACTAGACACAAGGGCTTCAGGAGGCCTTCCTTTATCACAGTGTTGCTATTCTTCAACTTATTCACTTGGCTCTGTGTGTGAGCTAGTTGTAGCTCTTTTACATTCAGTTTGCTGCTCATTCTGGCAGGGAGAATCTCAACTTGCTGTCCTTCACTCTAGTAATTTCTTGCATTGTCCAAAAGACCAGCTCTGTCATACTGATTTGTTTTATGGCCTAGTTTTTTAGGAGCAATAAGATGAGTGATGCAAATCATAATTGTATATCTTCTGCAGAGTTTATAAAAGAGGCTTATATTTTATTTTCAGGTTCTTGCTTTTGAATGGTTATTCATGTGATTTTTTTTTTAAATGCAACTTTCATACCTCATACACAGCAGGAACATTTTTAAGCATGTGCTGGGTTTTTTTCTTCTTCCAAGAAATGTCTGTGTGAGTGAGACAGCATAACTCTACCCCTGACCCCAATCTAATCAGTATATACCAAGCACTGTGGCTGTTTATTCTCATAGACAAATGCTACTTTTGATACTTTTGACATTGCAGATCCAGTTCTTTTCAGTAATAATAGGAAGCAATAGGGGAATTGGTTCAGAGTCAGAATAGGAGCTTGTAGAAAAAGCAAAATGACAACATAGTTTGCTTGGTACATAGTTGGTTTTCTTTAACTATTTTCAGAATATTTTCATGAAATTCAAATGGGACTAAATATTTTATTCCATTCAGCTGTCTAGCTACTATACTGTAAAAATTATACAGGGAGGCTTTTCAGATGTGGTTGCATAATCATGTAGGGTTTTAACTCAGCAGATTTATCACAACAGGTTATTTTATTTTATTCACAAAATCTTTTTTTGTGGGGAGGAATATGTAGTTATTTTGATTACTTGTAGTTTGGCTTTGTTACATTAAGGCTCTGGTTGTTCCACATGGTTCATTGTTCATTTTTTAAAAGTTTTAATTCTTTAAAATCTAAAATGCTGGTTGGAATTCTGTTGGTGTCCTTCCTATGTTTGCCAGCTCCTCATACAGAAGGAATTGGACATTTTTGTTGGACGTAGAATATCAATATTCAGTTCAAGGTCACCAAAGTGTAGTTACACATCTTTTGTTGTTGTGCATATGATGTGCATCTGCATCTGCATCCCATTGCACATTGAGTGTCTATACATGCATGCATTCAGGTGTGAATTTATTTGCACATTCAGTTGTATAAAGTTGGCATTCAACACAAGGATTGCATAGTGCAATTCATCTGTTATACCAGATGCAGGGGTTTGCACTACACAGTCCTGATGTAGGATTTTAGCCCTTGTCTATTAACAGCACACTATATAATAGGAAAAGCTTTCCTGAAGTGCTTAATACTGCAGAAAAAATAATCAAAATATTGATGTTAATAGTGCTTTAAACAATTGATGATGTTGGCTGACTGGCATATGCTGCAGTTTTATAGATGTTTACTTAAGTGTAAGATGCTGTTGAATCTAATGATGCTTATTCTCATACATTAGTGTAAGACTGTCGCCATATTCTGGTATTGGAAGCTGAAAGACTAGAATTGTCTGAAAATATAAATAAACTGAATAGTCCATTGATTTGATGACTGCAGTCATGTTAATTTGATCTTGATTTGCTCTACCTTCTGATCTTGTTTTTGGAGAGGGGATGGGGAGTGTCTTAAGAAGGTTCATGTTTATAGTACTTAGTACTTTTTTTTTAATTGCATGTTTATAATACTTTATTTTTTTTCCTTTCAATCCAGTGAAGGGAGCAATCTAACTCCTGCTCATCATTATCCAGACTTCAGATTTAAGACGTATGCTCCTTTAGCCTTCCGCTATTTCAGAGAACTATTTGGTATTAAGCCTGATGACTACTTGGTAAGAATTTGTTTCTTCTCCACTCCCAGGGGAGGGGGTCAATTACTTGGTCTAGGATGGGACTGAAGACTATTCTTTGCTATTCATTTATAAGAACCTGTACCTGACTCCAAGCTAAACAAGAATGTTCATTGTTACCTGCCAGGTTTTGCTTGGTGTACAGGAAGGCTTAGTCCAGTCATCTGTTCTTCTAGAGTGCTAAGAATTCCCTAGGAAACGTGTACAAAACTAAGTTCATGAGTTCTAGATAAGAAAACCTGTCCTTAAAAAAAGTATATAAATTTAGTTCTTGGTTCAGTCTTTAATATTTCAACCTCTTATAAGTTGCCCTAAAATCTGGTGTGTTAATTTATTGCTTAATATAGTTGCTTCTCAAGTCATTATTTCCACTAGAATCTTGTAATTGTAGCTAAATACTCCTGTGGATTTTTCTGACTGAATCTTTGTCAAGGGACCTCCATCTGTTAATTGCCTTGTAATTGTCTAATAGAATATAGAAATATTTTCTTGTGTATTCTGTAACCTTGACCTGGGAAAAAAGGCGGCTCACAGATGGAGGTCCCTTGACAAAGATTCAGTCAGAAAAATCCACAGACAGAAAAAACCTCTATGCCTAAAGTATCTTGTGTAGATCTTGGTTTTTCCCCCCAGTCCTACACAGTTACCCAGTGATAGTAAAAGACAGGTTGCAATAGGATTTTGGAAGCAAATGAACAGGGGAAAGACTACAGGCAGCAGGAAAGTGATGCAGTTGGAACTGCATGTATTGCCCCATCCCTGTGTGGCAACCTGTTCTGAATAGCTTTAAGAGAAACAGCATATGTGAAATGCTGTACTGAGCATACAGTTCCCAGCAGTCGATGGATTGTCTCTTCATTTTGCCTTTGATATGATGCTGTTATCAAAGACAAAGCTAGTATTTTATGAATAGTTAACAAATAAATATATACAGTATGTTATTGCTGTAAATGTACTAGCAGACAAAAATGCTTGGATGAAGACAGTGTTCATGCATACTGCTAAAACATAATGTAGTACTATATTCACATCAAAAAGGAGCCTACGTAATGATAGTCTCAGCCTCTCATACAACCTGCTCTCTCTTAGGCTCAGAGATTGACTCAGGTAGGATAAGAATATCTTGTCATATGAAGCTAAGCTCTGTGCAAGACTTTGTGCTAAATCCCTTTTTGTGAAGCATAGAATCACTTCTTTATGGTTTGAAGTTGTATCCTCTTTTGTTCCGAAACTTGATAATTAAGGACTTCCTGATCTGATTGGTGCTGTTTTAAAATTGCTAGAAATTGTGTATGTTACATATGAAATATGTTGGACAGGAAGTTTTCAGATTTAGGAATACCATCCTCTTTTAAAAAATGGAATATTGCTAGTAGTTCTGAGGCAGAGAGCTGGAGGCTTCTGACCAAGTCAACAAGATGATTCCATCTTTTTGTTATTGCACCTTAATCACGATTCCTCTATAACATAATTCACTTAGTAAAACATGATTTGTAGCATGGGTTGACAAAATATGAATACTGTTGTAATAGGTTTATGTACACTAGTGCATATGAGATAAATATTTATTCAGAGTTGCCTCACTGCAGACATTTCTCATTGACTTAGTCTCTACTGCAATCAGATCATCTTTTTCTTTGGTGGTGCTGCTCATAAGAAAAATATGATCTGATTTACTGGCAGATTCCCTCCCTTGAGATAGACCTATGTCATCACTAAGGTAATCGGCGGAGGCCCTACTGGTTGATCCAGGACTACTAGATGGCCATCTCATGTGAGCTTGAAAGTTAGCTTTCTCCATGGAGGTCCCTACCCTTTTGGAATGTCCCCTCTTCCCACTTGTATCCAGGAGGCACTAACTGTGGCATGCTTTAGGCACCTGTTAAAGATACTACCTCTGCACCCAGCCCTTTTCCAATTGACTGTGCTGCCTAGTTTGAGAATTGCACTGTGAACCTCTGATTTTAAATTATTGTTTTAATGAATTATTTAATGTTGTGAATTTTCATGTTTACATTTTTATGTATTTTTCATGGCTTATTTTTGTTTCACATCACTTCATGATATGTTGAGATATAGGAAGTGAGATAAAAATTGCTGAAATAATCATAATATTTTGATTTTGAGATTTCCAAAGCAGTAGTATGTATAGGAGACAGTATTTATTCCCAAGACAATACAAATTTACAGAATATGAAATAGTAATAATTTAGTGCCTTTGGAACTCAGTTCAGAGGGTTTTACTTGAACACCCATTACTCACTTTTTATGTTAGGTTTAGCAAGGCACCAACATCTTGCTCCACTTGGCCATTTATGAGAGTGCTGACAGTCTGCCAGGAATTTCTCCTAAGCATCTGGTATTGCAGATAATAGGAATTATGTAAGAAAATGGCTGTGTTCTTGCCCAGTTTTTGCAGATTGTGATAAGTGTTGTACAGAAATGATCAAAAATGTGCCTAGTAAGGGAAGCTCATAAATCAGCATCAGTAATACCTTACAAATGACTATGTGTCAGTCCTGGTTAAGGAGGCACACCATGTAATAGAGGAAGAACCTGTTTCTAAAACACATACAAAAATTCTCTACTGGCATGGACTTTCCAGAATAACTCAGTACAGTGGAATGTTTAGATACTAAAGGTTCATAGAGATATCCATAACATCTTTTATAATTAACATACTTTTGTGGAGAGGGGGGTGACTTCTGTATTTTCATTGCCCACAGTGGCATTAAATTTCTTTTTGTTTCTGTGTTTAGTATTCAATTTGCAGTGAACCTCTAATAGAACTATCCAACCCTGGTGCAAGTGGATCTTTGTTCTTTGTCACCAGTGATGACGAGTTCATAATCAAAACAGTTCAACACAAAGAAGCAGAGTTCCTTCAGAAACTGTTGCCGGGCTACTACATGGTAAATAAGTTCAAGTCCTCAACTTTTCCTACTTGTTTTTCCCCTTGTGTTGTGTGTCAGGGAGGGTGAAGGAAGAGAATGGTTTTTTATTTAGCTTTTTAAGAGTTCATTCAGTGCTTGCTCATGCTCTTGTTAATTTAGAATACTGTTACCAACTCTTTTATATTGCTTTTATATTGGATCTTACAGGAGAAACATGTGAATATTTTAAAATTCAGGGTTAATGGATGAAAATCCTTAACGTAATAGTTGGTGTGACTAACCATATTGTTGGTAAAACACCTCTGCAATGTGCATGTCATTCTGTTCTGTGGCATAGTAGTTGTATTGATACTTGTAAACCCCAGCACATACAACTGTGTGCTAGTCAAGTGAGCTGTAGGATTGGCTTATTATATATAATGTCTATTTTCCCCTTTTCAGAACTTGCCTTTCTTTCTTAGTCTTCTTGATTACTCAGTAATTTAGCTTGTAGATTCTATTTTAAATATAATAGGAAGATCAGATCTTGTGGGTTAATTCTCCTTGTTTCTTAACAAGGAGTGAGAAATGGGAAGTGGGTCATAGGCAGTTCCTTTCCTCTCCAGCAAATGTCTTCCCTATGTATCTTAAATGCAACATTTTACCAGGTTAAGAGAGGGAGGGAATTAATACCCTAGAAGTAAACAAATGTGCAATCCTGCAACCAATTCCTAGTACTGTACCTTAATACTGTCAACAAGAATGATATCTAAAATCTAAGCATGTTTTCATTGGTAGAAGTCTTCTGTAGAGCTTATTCCAAATAAAGTGTGAATAGGATCATATCCTGAGAACATTTTTGTTTAGCAGTCCTAAGAGTAGAAACTTTGGCAAATCATTTGTAAAATATTTATGTGGTTTGGACAAGAATAACAAAGGTTTTTAACTACTCAGCCTAAAAATAGCTGCCTAGATTGCTTGGAATACAATTGATTCCACATCTCTTTTTATATCTATGTAGAAATCTGACCTGAATTGTATTTCAAGTGTTCATTGTTCTTTTTGTTTTTCTTAAGAATCTCAACCAGAATCCAAGGACACTCTTGCCAAAGTTTTATGGACTATATTGTGTCCAGTCTGGGGGCATTAATATACGGATAGTTGTAATGAACAATGTTCTGCCTCGAGCACTGAAAATGCATTTCACATATGACTTGAAAGGATCAACATACAAAAGGAGGGCATCCAGGAAAGAGCGAGAGAAGTCCAACCCCACTTTTAAAGATTTGGATTTTCTGCAAGACATGCATGAAGGATTGTATTTTGACTCTGAAACCTATACTGCACTGATGAAAACACTACAGCGGGATTGTCGAGTAAGTGAAATATTCTGCTAGCAGTAACTGTTGTGAATCCATAGTCCTTCTTTATAAGGTACTACATAAACAGAAGGGGGGGAAACCTCAAAAAAACACCAAATGAGGCATCAGTATACAATTAGCTGATAGAAAGTGTGTATGGATTTTTGGCCCACCATTGCCCTCGAAACATAGGGATGCCATTTGTCCTGTAACACTGGGGAAATTCCAGATTAAAGAGAGTAAAAAAAATGTTCCAGCAAGTTTATCCAGCAGCTCCCAGATTTTTCCTTACTGCAATGATGTATATGTATTTAGAGCTTCAGAGCGATCCTAGAAATGTTGATTCAGTATGTCCATGTTTCTTCATGCTGTAATGCCCTCCCCATTACAGATTGCACAGTGACAAGAAGTAACTTCTGGACCCTCCCATAATAAGGGGTTCTATGTTTGGCATGTGCTTCTTCCCTCCCCCCCTTTTTGGTGAGAGCAAGAGTTGAAGGGTGTGTGTGCATTAAAGGCTCCCCCTAATTAACCCGACATTTAACAGCGGGATCTGAAACTCAGTCAAAAGGAACAACTGAACCATTGCTGGATACAAAAATCCAGGCTGCCTTTCACCTACCCTCCCCTGCTGCATGTAGCGCTGATCCTTTCAGTATGCTAATGCTTCTTCAATGAACCTATTAATAATTTCTTTCCCTGGAGTGGACAGGCAGCACAGGAACAACATCTCCAGAGGTAAACGCCACCAGGGTTTGGTTACTTAACTAAATCAAGGAGGGCGGTTCAGCAAGTGAGCAAGCGCAAGAAAGATTACCAACCTGTTAGCTATTTTCAACTCCTTTCTGGGCTGGGCTTAGAACTCCTACTCCAGGAAAACAGAATTGTTGGTGCTGGTTTAAAATTAGAACCTCTTGTTTGCTGATGGCTTTCCAATTCTTCAGAGGGCTTCAAATTTTTTTCTTAGAGAAGGCAAAAGATCTTGTCAGGAAATGTGAATAAGGCGCTTTGTTTTCCTGTTTTTTCTAGATGAATATGGAAATCTTTCTTTCTTTCTTTCTTTCTTTCTTTCTTTCTTTCTTTCTGTGGACATTCAGTTTCCTCTGTGCTGGCCTCAGTGTGTGGTGTGATCATATTTGATTACTGGAGTGACTTTTCAGAGACCAGTGAACTGTAGTATTTGCACACTGTATAAGGTCCATATACTGTTAAGCTCCAGTGTTGTTAACTGGTGGAAACCAATGAGAGTTGTAGGTGTTTCAGTTTTCACTTGAAATTTGTTTTAGAGCAAGATCCATCATTTGTGAGTCCCTTAATGCTAAGTTCCATTGATTTCAGTAGGACATTAGTGGCTAACTCTTTGGTACTTAGCACTGGATGTACTAAAGGTGATGGGTTTTGTTGCATGAAGGAATGGAATTCTACTGCTCTCAATAATTACAGGGCAAGTAATTTATTTTATGCTCATCAAATCTTTAGAACAAACTCAGAAAGGAAGTGATGCAAACAAAGTTTGGTACTTTTGGATATTGTAAAAATTATCTTGGGGCTTGCTATGCCCCCTGAAATGTTAGCATGTCAGTTCCATCAAAAACCTTGCAATTAAATGGATTTCTGCTGGTATGTTTTTTCTCAATATGTTTTATGGCTTTACAGTTTTTATTGTAAACTTCAACCATTTATGAGTAACCTTGAAGTAATTTTTATTGGTAAAGTGGTAGAAAAATGTGGCAGATAGATTCTGTCAGTCTAGGTTGGCAACAGCAGCAGATTCAGTGACTAGTTACCTCTGGGGGTCTCATGGGCTACCAGAAAGGACTGCCCCACAGAAGTGGCTGGAAGGCTTTCTTGGGTTGGTTTGTTTTTTTAATATTATGCTCCTGTTCTGTGTTGAAAAGGTGCTGCTCCTTGAAGAGTTTTTCAGGGTAGGTGGGTTAAAAAAATTGCTCATGGAATCCAGAAGTGTTGAGAGGTATTAAAATTGTGGGCGTCCTGTCACCCCAGGCCCCCACTTAGTTCAGCCCTTCTATAGAGAGTGCACAATTATGGGGTACTGGACTTATTTAGATAAGAGGTCAGTATGAAATTGTTATCAGCAGTTGGGTAGTGTTGTCAGTGTATGCCATGTCAGTTGAATAGTTTTGTCTGTGTATGTCAAATCAACAGGATCCAACCACATACTACAAAGTAACAAAATTAAATTAATTGCTAAGGTGTATTTTTCTGGAGAGTCAAGGAAGTATCTGTTTCCTGAATACAAGTCAAGGGACTTTTGATTATAGATACATAATTGTTTCCATTGCTAATGAAACTCAATGCCAGTAGAGCTTGAGATTGAGTAAGACCTGATCTTGTCCTTGCATGGAATAAGCCTTAATTTTAGGAATGTGCTGGAGAAAAGGATCCATGTCATTTGACCTATATATAGTTAACTCTATGTAATTCTATACAATAGAAATATAATAGATTAACTCTCATCCATTGAGACCATTCTTGACATTCAGTACAATATGGTTGATGTACGTTGCACTTAATTTTACAAACTGATGTGCAGTTGGGGGGGGGGGGATTCAAAATACCTTGACCGAGTACATACATCTGAAAGGTACAATTGGTACAAGAATCTTTAAACTACTAAAATATGCAATCAATTAAATGTCAGCACATACTTTTAGTGTGGGTTTTTGTCAGTAGTCCATCCAATCCTGTATACTTTTGTACTCGTTTTGTGGTAGAGAACTATGGCAACCCTATGGAATCAGCATATACAGTTCTTTTTTTAAAGAAATGTATTTCCTTTTAGAGTTTTACTAGAGTGTGGGTGTTTACTTGTGTGTTTTAGCAAAATTATAACTTACTGTATATACTCATGAAGATAGAGGCTCCTCCCTCCATAACTGTCATCCTTCGGCCTGGGAGGGAGTGAATAGGCTGGCCCAGCTCCATCAGGGCTAGCCTGAAGAGAGAGGCTCCTCCCTCCATAACTGTCATCCTTCGGCCTGGGAGGGAATGAATAGGCTGGCCCAGCTCCATCAGGGCTAGCCTGAAGAAGAAGAGCCCTCCCTCAAGTCCATCTGCCTTGGTCCAGGCATCAGAGGGAGAGAAGAACCACTGGACTTCATTCCCTTCCCCACCACCATTCCCTTCTCCTTTTGTGTCCTGTCTTTTAGATTGTAAGCCTGAGGGCAAGGAACCGTCTTATTAAAAATAATAATTGTTAGCAGCTCTGAGAGCCATTAGGGCTGAAGGGCGGGGTATAAATAACGTAAATAATAATAATAATAATAATAATAATAATAATAATAATATATGTCTAGAAAGTTTAGTACTTATCTTTAGGGTGGGCACAAACAGTTATACCAGCTGGAATTTTGTAAGTTCTTTGACATTGTTTTCCTTTGCTTTGTCCTTTGCATCCTTTGTTACGTGCCCATATGTTTTATCCTCAATTTACCAACAGTTCATATCAAAATCCATAATTTTGACCCCCAAACCTGTCCTTGACCTGTACATGAGGTCAGCTTATAATTGAGTACAGGGCTCCCCCGGGTTACGAAAATAATTCGTTCCGCCGCCGCTTTCGTAACCCGAAAGGCTTCGTAAGCCGAAAAACCCATAGGCGCTAATGGGGAAAAGCCACGATTTGGTGTGAAATAGCGCCGAAAAGCACCAAAAATTTTTTTCGTAACCCGAAAAAACATTCGTAACCCAGAACAGTTATTTCCTATGGGATTTTTTCGTATCCCGGAAATTTCGTAACCTGGGTATTTCGTATCCCGAGGTACCACTGTATATACAATATGTCTTGGGCAGCATAAAAAATAAACAAAAGGTAGTAAGAACAGAAAGCTCAAAAAAAGATAGAAGCTACGGCTAAGTGGCATGAACTGTGCAGAGCATACCTCTGAGTAGACATGCATAGAATTGCACTGTTATTCAATTGGGTTTTAATTATCATGTCTACATTAAGAATATTTTATCTTGTTGTCCTCTGCCTTAAGCTAGGGATCTTGATGGGTTGGGTTTCTTCTGTTATCCCTCACTCATCATTATTCAACTACTAACATTTTCAGTTGTCAGATACAAACTGTTTTTTTCTTGCTTCTTCTATTATTCTATTATTTTATCCCAGTTGGATTATTTATTTATTTTATTTAAAGGGTTTATATCTTGCCTTTCTCCCCACAGTGGGATTCATTGTAAAGTATTTAAAGATTATGTATTCCACTCTCCCTTAAGGAACTTATTTCCATTTTGACACCCTTCTTTCTTTTTCATACATGCAAACATGATCATTATTCTTTGGTTTTGGTTTCTCTTCACTGGCTGTTTTCCCCCCTGTGTTTAATTTCAGGTTCTGTTCTTCTGAAATCTCTAGTTTTTGCTTATTCTTATCTTTATTTCTTGGTATCTTCCACTTCATTCTTCTGTTTCACGGTTGCTTGTTAAATCTTGACAGCAGGGACAGCTAGTGGCTCTTACATCAGTATAGTGATGAATCCACTCCAGATTTTACTCCAGGCTTTAATGGACTTTTCCAAGATGCTGAACCCTATTGCTAATAGAATCAGAACTTGGAGGAGAGGTTCTGTAGGGCTAAACCTAAAATGAATGTGCTGCCCCACTGACATGGGATCCATCAGCCACCACTCTTTGTGTTTGTTTATTTTGCTATCCATGCTTATTTACCTACCTGTACAAATAATTATCAATCAACAATATTTTAGACAATTCTCCTTTTTATAAAAGCAGTAAAATGTATTTAATTCACAAAGCTAACTTCATCTTCTATGTTCTTCTCTTTCTCAAATGTTGTTTTCCACTTTATTTGTGTGCTAACGTGAATGTAAGACATCTGGGCTGGTGCCATTCTTCTTCTATTGTGTTCAACCTCTACTTTTTTAGGCACTTCACTTTTAAGTTTCTTTAACTGAAAGAGTGAAAGAATCTTTGTGTAAGAACAGAAGGGTGAGACGAGCCTCCCTTGAAGAGTCCAAAAAATGGGATGGCAGACCTAAAAATGTTCTCTCCTTTACTTCATCCTCCTTACCTCAGATGGTGGGGCCTCTGAGGAAATAGATCAGCTTTTTGTTTAATGCTTAGAGAATATAAATAATTATAAGCCTATGTTAGGTGCAGGAGAAGCCTCTTTTTTCCAGAAATTAGGTGATATGGAAGTCACCTCCAGTTCACTTGCTTTATGTGTGTGGGAGAGGGAGAGGGAGAGTTGGGACAGTGAAGAAGGTGGATAAGAAGAAAATCAATGTGTTTGAGATGTGGTACTGAAGAAGAGTGCTGAGGATACTGTGAATAGCCAAAAAGACAAACAAATGGGTATTTGAGCAGATCAGACCTGAACTCTCCCTGGAGGCCAAGATGACCAAACTGAGACTACCATACTTTGATCATATAATGAGAAGGTATGACTCATTAGAAAAGAATAATTCTAGGAAAGTTAGAGGGCAGAAGAAAAAGGAAGGCTACAAACTAGGTCAGTGGTTCCCAATCTTAGTTGGGATGCTACCCCATTGTGGCTGGAAGTCTCGCCCCTTCTTCCAGCTGGCGGCCATCCTGATTGGTTGGGAGGCCAGGAAGGAGCGGAACCTCCAGCCACCTACAAGCCCCAGCGGCCTTTGCAACTGGAAGTCCCGCCCTTCTTCTGGCCAGTGGCCTCCCTGATTGGTTGGGAGGCCCGGAAAGGGCAGGGTTTCTGGCTGCCTACAAGCCCTTGTGGCCAGAAGTCCCGCCCCTTCCTGTCCTCCCAACCAATCAGGGAGGCCACTGGCAGTGGCGGTGTCGGCAGCAGACCAGAGAAGGAGGAAGGGTAAGGAGGAGGAAGGGTGAGCCCCAACTGGCTGACACCTGAGAAAGGGTCGTTCGACCCCCAAAGGGCCGCTGCACTAGATGGATGGATAGTCAGAGAAGTCATGGGCATGAATTTGCAGAACATGAGCAGAGCAGTGGAGGGCACCTTGGGGATGTCTCATCTACTGGATCGCTATGAGTCAGGGTTGACTCAAAGGTAGCTAACAACTATATATATCTATATCCCCTGAGGCTATTTCAGACCTAATAAAGGTGCACTCATATATATAATATATATGCACACCTATTTATCGGATTTGAAATAGCCTGGGGATCAACCACTAGGGAGCATTTGGGGACAATTTTTTTTTTAAAAAATTGATCCCTGCAGGACCACCCTGTTGTAGTGCCTCAGAAAACGACAAACTGCAGGATTCCACAGAGTGCAACCATGACAGTTAAAGCCCAATTCCGGTTCTGGAATTGTTTAGTGCCAAAGGGCCCAAGGAGGAAGACAAGAATTGGTTTTGCTCTGGGGTGAATTAAACAGTTCTTTAAAAAAAAAAACAAATAAATGATTTCACATACTGTACACAGGAAGTACTTCTACAGTACCTAAGATGGAACCCTTGAGCACACCACTATTTTTATCTTGTGAGTGGTTTCTGTTGTTGTTGTCCTCTGTGGGAGGCTACGGCTAGTTATGGCCCACCACATTTTAACAGGAAGAAAGCAAACTGAAGAAGTAGGGGATTAAAACACCAGAAAAAAATCCCCACGTACTCACATGTAAGATAATCAGACATGCTTACAAACATAAAGGATGCATTTAAATTCCTGCATGTGGATGTGAGTGAAGGCTGTAACACTTCTAGAGCAGGATAGATCTGAATGTGTGAAAGAAGGCGAAGAAGTGATGGAAGACTCTTTAGGAACACTTTGAAGACTTAATGTGGCTCTATTGGCAAACCATGCAAAGATTTGATTAGAAAGCAGCATGGTTGAAATGGAGTTGTAGGACAAAAAGGGCATCCCCTCATGGCAAGAGTGTAATGTTTATTGGCACACGGCAGCATCATGTCAAGTCTTGTTAGTGAACATGAAGCCACCTTTTGTTTGGATTTTCAGCATGAAGTTGAGATGATCTAATGATCAGCTGCATGCTCACCAGACATTTTTCCTAACAGAGGGTATTGTTTCTCATCCTAGTCTCTAGAAATGAATATTCTATTAACTCAAGCTATTAGTGATTGTGGAGAGTGCATACTAAGAATCTCTGTTTTGGAGACCCATATGTCCGTTTCACTCCTATAATGTCAAAAGGTTAATTGTAGCATCAGAACTATGAGGCTATTGAAAATGTACCCCAGTGAAAATAAAGAGATTATTTTAGTGACTGAAAAGCAGAGTAAACAGAATAAGAGCTAGTTGTTTCTGATGTAATGTGTTAAAGGTTGTTGACAAACTCACAATAGATGGCAACCTACTATATCATTGCTATTTATTACTTGTAAAAGTGCCCAAAATATATTTCACTCACAATATTGCACTATAGCTCATATATTTGGAAATATTTATATTACAATATGGCAACTCTTTCCTTGAGGGAAGTGTGTAGTATTATAATGGTATCTTACTGATCTTTTTGTTAGATGGGTTATCAGTTCTACTGTCTTCTAATGTAGTGTGTGTGTATAAGTGCATGCTTGCTCACTCACTCGCTACTTCAGTGCTACTCAGAATGTTAGTCCATGAACTGTTAATAGGTCTGCAAGCCATCAGTTGCCAGTCCCTTATGAATTTCCAGGAAAGAAAGAAACAGTTGTCATTAATAGGAACAAATATATTCCCAGGCACATGGTGGGGGGTGGGGGTGGGAAATTGCCAGTCCCCAACATCAGATACTTTGAGATGCATTGCTCTGTGTCATTGCGCTCCAAAGAGTTTTGTTGAATGGGATAAGAACAACACAGGATGAATATGCATGGATGTATTCACATCTATTGAAGATTCATTTTTTATTACAGTGGGCCCTCCTCTTACGCGGGGATCTGTTCCGGATCCCTCCACGTAAGGGGAAATCAGCGTATACTGGAGCCCCATAGGAAACAATGGGGCTTGTGTCCCATTAGTTCTTCCGGCGCGGCTTTCAGTGTATGCTGAAAGCCGCATATGGTGCACCTGCATAAAACACAGGCACACTGAACAGAGCATGTTCTTCTGTACTGTCAATTTTATAAAGATATTTGCCATCAGCTGATCATGCCTCTCCTATATATATACCCTGGTCATACTGACACTTTCTATTTATGTTATCTCTTGGATAACTGAAAACCAAATGTTCTTCATAAGGTGGCAAAATTTTGCTATATTGTATGTAAATTACACCCCCAACTGATTGCTGTCGAAAGCTGAAATGTTTACAGCTGATCTGAAATCGTATCTGAAATTGTATACACAATTTTTAATAACTGTGTTGTGTAGTTGTTGTATTGTCAAGTTTTGTATTAGTCAATGACTGAACAAAATTTTTTACTTACTATTTACTTTACATACTGTACAAATAGTCCATTAACTTGATTTTCTGTGAAATTCACTGCAGAACGTCAAATCAGAATTTTAATTGTGGTTCAGAGATTAATTCCTGTTGTTTATGCCAGCATTTATGCCTCTGATGGGCCACATTCAATCATACTAAAGCAATTTTAGTAGCATACTAACCCTTCTTGTGCGTTTACTTTACAAATGGTGGGAAATTGTGTTATATGGCACTCTGATACCTTTTATTTATGTTATTTGCTAGATAATTAGAATCCATATGATGTACTTAAGGTAGCTAAATTCTGTTATGTCATATGTAAGTTATGTCTGCAATTGGTCAAGAGTTTGACTCTGCTGTACGCTCCTCGATTTGAATTTTAATATAGTTAGTAATTGTGCTGTACAATTATTATTTTATTGGTTTTTATTATTTTATATTGGTCAATGACTGAATAAACAGATTGATTGATTGAGGCGCACTGTATATGAGATGCAGTTGGAAGTGATTCTGCGGATGGTACGTTTAATTTGAAGAAGGTCTTACATAGACAATTATTACATTGGCTGTGTTCAACAATATTTTTCCCAATGATGGTTTTTGTTTTTTGCTTTAAAATAATGAACCCATTACATAATTCTTTCTGCATAACTATGGGAATGTGCAAAACAGGGGTCTTAGTGGGAAATGCTGATCTATCATGTTCTTTACCAAGTTCCTTTTGTAAGAGATGTAGTATTTATAGACTTCTGAATTCGGCAAGGCTCATGATAAGGTTGGAGTTCTGCCCAGTGTGATGATGGATTTGTCTTCTGTACAGAGTGATGAAGGGATTGTCTGTTTTATCCATTCATATTTTTAGTACAATATTCAGTCTGCATCATTCTCTTCTAAGATTGTGAAATATCAGTGTTGGGCACAAACAAACACATAAAATTATATTCAGTTCTATAATGTTTAATATTTTTTCTGAATTAATCAAAAATTATAGATATAGCCATCTGTGGAAGGAAGTGAGTGGAAGTGGATTTTCTTATACTTAGCCACTTCAAAACTCTCTCTTCTAGGTCATTTAGTACCTGAGGACACGGTATGGGACCACACAAGAGCAGGTTTAGAAATTAATCCACAAAATTTACTGACTCACTTAGTTTTTTTACTAGCATTTGTTTCCTAAAATAATAAAAGAGCCCACTGCAGCAAAGATTTCCCTGGCGTCTCTCCTTGTGGCAATTCTTACAGAAAACCAGACAAATGACAGAATTGAAATATGAAATATGGCACAGAAATGTAGTGCAGTACAGATACTGGAGTTATGTTTATGACTTTCATATCTAAGGCACAGATGCATAAATGTCACTACAGATTTTTTGTTCATGTCATTGCTTTTAGCTCTGTGATGACATTGATTCAGAGTTCTCTGTTTGTAGACTTTGACCAAAGACAGCTATAGAAAGAGAACATGAAGCAGAGTAAACGTGTCTACTTATATTAGTGTCTGTCTGTAACATACTTGTGAATTATATGTGGAAATACCCTTCTTGCCTCTCCTGGTTTGTTCAACTGCCATCCATCTCCTCCAGCTGAGAAACAAAGGACCCCATAGCTATGTCCTATGTCCGAAAAGGGAGTAGCATGGACCCTTTATCTCTGCCACCTGGCATTTGGATGTGTTATTTCCAAGCCAAGGAAATAGTTAACAGCCATATTGTAGTAGGGTGGGCAAAATTGTTGTTGTTGTTGTTGTATTTATACCCTGCTCTTCAGCCCTAAAGGCTATCAGAGTGAAGTTCAATTTGCTAGAGAAAGAGGTTATTCTAAAGAGAGCTCATAGCACATCAAAGTATTCTGGGCTCCTTAAGTCACATCTGTCTTCCACTTCTTGCTCCTTTGAGCTGGGACCTCCAACACAGTTCTCCTGAGTTTTCTCCATGGTTTGTGATTAGAATAATATTCAGGAAATGGTCTCATCACAATAGAATACTGTATTTCTTTGTGTACCTGCCTGCACTTTCATTCCACACATAAATTATTCTTGATCCCAGGCTTTGGGAAATAAGGTCAGAATGTGTTTTTTGTAGAGTTTTCAATATTTGAGTGAAAGGAGTTGTTCTAAACCCTGAAGCAGTGTATGTACCAGCAGGATGCTCTTTCAATTCATGCAGATGGTAGCTTCATACCAGACAAAATTGATTATTCCTATCCCAAACAAAACATGTTCCTGAAAAAGAATTAGGACCATGTTTTTTTTCCCCTAACAGAATTTTAACTAACATCCAAATCCAAACTTTGTTTTGTTTATTTTTTGTAAAACTATTTTTTCCAGTTTTGAAACTCAGGCCATCTTCTGACAATAAGCTTCATGGAACATCAGCACACAGGGTGTGTGTGTGTGTGTGTGTGTGCGTGCACGCATGTGCGTGCGCACACAAAGATACATATAATTTCTTTTTAAAATCTAGGCACTGGCATGTCTTTTATCAAAAGGAGGGTGGTCCTGCACGCTACATGCAGCAGTACTAAAGCAAAGTGGGAAGAGCAGATGTATTCTTACTAGTTTAAATACTTTCCCACCAAACATACAAAGTATTCTGTGCATGCCTGCTCATGTGAAAGCCACAGTGCATTAATTTCCCAGGCTATAAACCAGATGTCAGAGTCAGATCCTTGCAACAGATCGTCAGGCTTTAAATAGCTTCTCATCACTAGTGTCTGACTGTGCATTTTAGAAGAAGAAAAAGGAGGAGGAGGAGCTGCTGTCACTGCCACTTACATTTAGATTCAAAATCTTTAAAGCTGGTTTCAATTCAAATTATCCAGTCCAACTGCCATTTTGTCTTGTTAAATATTAGTTCTCCTTGTATTTAGGGAAATTCAGAAGTTAAAAACACTTTTACTTTCCGTTAATTTGTTTGTGTGCCATTGTTGAAGTAATTTATATCTTACAAAACTTATCACTGGCATTTTGATTTTGGTTTTCCACAGGGCTAGTCCAAATTTTTTAACACATGATTTAGATTAGAAAGTGAGTGAATTGTATGCTCTGCAAAGCCATGTCCTCTCTGAAAATATAAAATCAGGTGTCCTGTAGTACTGCATTCTGCTGTTTATTTACATACACGCGTGTGTGTGTGTGTGTGTGTGTGTGTGTGTGTAGTTGTTAGCGCAGATCAGTAGTATATTAACTACTCTGGATATTTAATCTTGATAATCCCCTTTGGTAGTTTACGAACATTACAATCACTATTGCTGCTTTACCAGCTGTTAAAGTGAAACTGACTTCAAGGACTCCAGGGATGTGCTAAAGGAAATAACTATCTCTGGCCCGGTACAGATGGGCAAAAGCACCGTCTTGCGGGTGGGGTGACGACTCAGCATCCCCACGCTCACAGCCCTCCCCGTGCTGCCCGGGCACCATCTTGGTTCACAGCCATTCAGATGGCGTGCGCCATGATGATGTCATTTTGGTGCAGTGCCCAAACTTTGCTGCACCAAAGGGGTGTGATCAAGTGGCCCAGCAGTGGCTATGGTGCCGCTTCGCAGGCACAAAAAGGAGCCGGAAAAACTGGCTGTTTTTTGTGTTCTGCGGAGGCTGGATCGGTGCCATGATGTGCATTTGCCACGGCACCAATCCTGCCTGTTTGTACAGGGCCTCTGTATGCTGGTCTGAGTTTTATATAAAACCACACGCTCTGCATTCCTTTTTTTAAAAGTTATGCATCTCTGGAGCACTGCATTTTATTGTGTTTTGTGTTGGATAGTGAATATTGTGGGAGAAATCCAGCAGAATTGTCTCCCTCTTTCCCCGCTGCATCTCAGTCATTCAGCAAAGCCTGACACACCATCTGAAAATTTGTTCCATGTTTCCCAGCCATCCAGAGCAGAATTTGAGGATGTGTGGATGGAGCAGTATGGGAGGGGGAATCACACATACAAACACACTGATAGAAACAGTTGGAATTAAACCTCTTGCAGTCTAACCCCATATGTCTTGAATGATGTTCGTATATTTGCACATTTGCATTATGTGCTTAAGCATGTTTTATTTTTGAGAACTGTTTTGCCTTGCGGCTAACATAATAAAGATTACAATCCTCCTAGAATTTGACATGGAGCTGAATGTATATTCAAGGATCATAGAGTAAAAAATTGCACTTTCCTTATTCAAGTGTTTGCTTTGTAGAAAATGAAGCAAATGTGTCTTCCCATTGAGGTGATGCCAAAAGTTTTTAAAATTGTTTTTCTTTCCAGATGTTTATCCTTCTGTAGCATAAATTCATTTTTGACAGCTTATGTGCCCTTACTTACCTACGTGTCTTAGAACTCATTACTCATTGTATAATCCACTGAATCTCACACAGTTGAACTAAGCTATTTATTCTTTAATGCTAAGATCATGTCTTGTTTCTACAAGAGACAGGAAAAACAAACCATCTGTCAGTAACAAAAAGTTAATAATTTTCCCTGAAAAAAATTGTTTATGTTAATGGAACTGTATGAAGATAGTGTTATGGTTTCATTTGAAGTATCTACAGAAGTATTCATGGCTTTAATTTTTGTTTTAAAAATCCTAATTCATCTTAAAGCCAGAAGTGCACATATTAAATCAAGTATTAATATATATTTGAGCTTTAAGATAATGACAGCAGCATTATTGATACATTATTTAAAAGCTGAATGGGAAAACAACTTTGTTATAGGTCTGGAATGAAGTATTTTGAATTTAAATGAGCAAAATACTATAAATATTACTTGAAAGTTTTGGATTTTACAATTATGTGGTAGATATTCTATTTTCTTTCTCTAGTTATGTTTCTGGAGTACTGAAAATATTAACAAATGTCAGAAAATTAGAAAAGAAAAGGAAGGAATGTTTTAGCTCTATTATGTTAAGAATTAAGATTATTTTTAAGATATAGTATATTTTAATTATTATGTGGTTTTGTTTGTTTTGTTAGTGATACAGTTTTTGTTGATTTTAATCAAATATAAAAATTCAACAAATAATACTTTAAAAAAGATAACAACAGCAGCATAAATGAAGATTAATTGTCATTAATTTTTTTGTAATAATTTTTATTGAATTTTAAAACATTACAGTTGAAAAAAAGAAACAAAAACAGTGTGTGGATTGTGGAAGGAAAGTGACAAAAAGAAGAAGAAGGAAAGAAAGAGAAAGAAAGGGAAAGAAGAGGAAAAAAGG
The DNA here is from genome assembly GCF_019175285.1 of Sceloporus undulatus. NCBI lineage: Eukaryota > Metazoa > Chordata > Lepidosauria > Squamata > Phrynosomatidae > Sceloporus > Sceloporus undulatus. The sequence goes on from NC_056523.1 coordinate 243,007,197, forward strand.
AAAAGAGAAAGCAAAAAAAGAAGGGAGAAAGGAAGAGAGTACGGGGTAGAAAAGATGTACAGTGGTACCCTGGGTTACGAAAATAATTCGTTCCGCCGCCGCGTTCGTAACCCGAAATCCTTCGTAAGCCGAAAAAGCCATAGGCGCTAATAGCGAAAGCCGCGATTTCGTGCGAAAAAGCGCCGAAAAGCACCAAAAAATTTTTCGTAACCCGAAATAACCTTCGTAACCCGGAACAGTTTTTTTCTATGGATTTTTTTCGTAACCCGGAAATTTCGTAAGGCGGCGCATTCGTATCCCGGGGTACCACTGTATATTCATATCTAGTTTTAGTTCTGCTAATCTTAAAAGTAACAGTTTGGCAGAATAACCAAAAATAATATCAGTAATAATAAAGTAGCTTACTTTCAGCCGCTAATTCCTATTATAGTAACTGTCTCTGTTTCATAGACTGGCTTCTCTAGAAGGAAGGGGAAAAAATTTCTACCTGGATCCGTATCTACTTTTCTCCCTTCCCCATATCTTTTCAATCTTCTGCCATTTACTTTTGAATTCTTGGCATTTTCTTCCCATAGCGTATATTGTTATTCTGTCCATGATATAGTATTCATACATCCGTTCTTTCAATTCCTCAATTGATGGAATCACCATCGATTTCCAGTGTTTGGCCAACTCTATTCGTGTTGCGTATAACATATATAAAATTGTACTGATTACATTTTGAGTCAATATAGTTTGGATCATGTCTACAATGTTCAATAAAAATATTTCTGGGAGAAAGGGGATGTTAATTTCCAGTACTGCTTGGATTTCGGCATGTATTTTAATCCAGTATTTTTTCACATTGCTACACTGCCACCACATATGGTTCATAGTACCAATTTTCTGTTTACACTTCCAACAATTACTGTCATGTTGTTTGTTTATATTAGCTAATCTTGAAGTGGTTAGGGACCATCTGTGAAAAATCTTTTTAAAAAAATTATTACATTTGGTAATTTTTTTATTGTATTTCCAAGTATGTTCCCACTGTTTGACATAATGGAACCCAAAATTTCACTTGCAATTACTTAAATTGCTGCATTGTATTAGGCAAATCATAGATGATAATGCATTTTAGATATAATCCTAAACTTTGTTGGGCTAATGAACTATATTGGTACGTATGTCAGAAGACTACTGCAAAACCTGGTGTTCCCACAACACTGTGATATATATATAGGAAGACCTACAAACACAAATGTATAATGTTGGTGTTCAAGAAGTCACATTGTTCGTTATAATAATAATAATACTCTTGTGAAAAAGTTTGTTATTACAGTCCGTCCTCGCCTTACACGGGGGATCCGTTCCGGATCCCTCCGCGTAAGGCGAATTCTACCTATGCTCGAGCCCCATTGGAAACAATGGGGCTTGTGCACGGCGGCGCAGGTGCGCGCGGGGCACAACGGGCGCGCGCACCCATTCAATTGCATGGGACGCGCCGCCCCTTCCGCCCCATGCGTGCCCCGCAGCTTGAGCGCGTATGCTCAAGGCTTCGTATGGCGCGCCCGCATATGGCGCAGGCGCACTGTACTCATGCAAAAGGAAGTCAGCAGCTCTGTTTGTTACTGAAAAGCAAATTGACAGTTCTGCATGTTTGTTTGTTTTTTGTTTTTTGTTTTTGTTAAGCCCTGTATACAATTTCCTCTTCTGCTTAAGAGGATCTTACCAGTCCTCAAGCGTAGTTGAAAGGTGGGCTTAAATGGGTCGAGGGGATGGCCTAGATCCGAGTCGTTTGTTTCCCTTCCCCACTGAATCATTGGTTTGGCAGAGATCCCAGCTACTCACATGGGAATAGTAGTAGTGAAGTACTCTCAGCCGCTGTTTGTGCATTCCAGCTGAACTTTGACTCAAGGGCTCAAGTGGTACTTATGAACACTGACTGGGAACACATCTTATTTTGCTCCTTCCCCTATTCTCTGGATGGGGAACAGAGAGGTATAAAGCAAGGAAAGGAGTCTTCACAGGATAGCAAGAATTCATAGAATCAAAGAATCATAGAGTTGAAAGAGACTACAAGGGCCATCCAGTCCAACCCCCTGCCATGCTGGAAATCACAATCAAAGCATCCCTGACAGATGGCCATCCAGCCTCTGTTTAAAGACCTCCAAGGAAGGAGACTTCACTACACTCCAAGGGAATGTGTTTCACTGTCAAACAGCCCTTACTGTCAGAATGTTCCTCCTAATGTTTAGGTGGAATCTCTTTTCCTGTAGCTTGCATCCATTGTTCCGGGTCCTATTCTCTGGAGCAGCAGAAAACAAGCTTGCTTACTCCTCAATATGACATCCATTCAAATATTTAAACAGGGCTATCATATTACCTCTTAACTGTCTCTTCTCCAGGCTAAACATACCCAGCTCCCTAAGTCGTTCCTCATAGGGTATGGTTTCCAGGCCTTTTGCCATTTTAGTCACTCTCCTTTGCACATGCTCCAGTTTCTCAACATCCTTTTTCATTTGTGGTGCCCAGAACTGGACACAATATCCCAGGTGGTGTCTGACCAAAGCAGAATAGAGTGGTACTATTACTTCCCTTGATCTAGACATTATACTTTTATTGATGCAGCCTAAAATTGCATTATCCTTTTTAACTGCCGCATCGCACTGTTGACTCATGTTCAACTTGTGGTCTACTTGGACTCCTAGATCCCTTTCACACATAGTCTCGTTCAGCCAGGTGTCCCCCATCCTATATCTGTGCATTTCATTTTTCCACCCTAAGTGCAGTACCTTACATTTCTCAGTGTTGAATTCCATTTTGTTAGCTTTGGCCCAGCTTTCTAGTCTAGACAGGTAATTTTGAATTTTGATCCTGTTCTCTCGAGTATTAGCTATTCCTCCTAATTTGGTGTCATCTGCAAATTTGATAAGTATGTCCCCAGTTCTGTCATCCAAGTCATTGATAAGGCTGATGAATAGCACTGGGCCCAGGACAGAGCCTTGTGGGACCCCACTGGTCACTTCTCTCCAGGATGAAAAGAAGCCATTGTTGAGCACTCTTTGGGTTCAGCCACTTAACCAATTACAAATCCATGTAACAGTTACCTTGTGTAGCCCACATTTTACAAGCTTGTTTGCAAGAATGTCATGGGAAACCTTGTGAAAGGCCTTACTGAAATCAAGATATACTATATCCACAACATTCCCTTCATCTACCAAGCTGGTAATTTTATCAGAGAAAGAGATAAGATTTGTCTGGCATGACTTGTTTCTCTGAAACCCATGTTGACTCTTTGTGATTATGGAATTGCCTTCTAAAATGTTCACAGACTCTCTGTTTAATGATCTGCTCTAGAATCTTTCCTGGTATTGATGTCACACTAACTGGACGATAATTGTTTTTTTCCCCTTTTTGAAGATGGGGACAACGTTTGCCCTCATCCAGCCTGCTGGGACTTCCCTGTTCTCCAGGAGTTCTCAAAGATTATTGCCAATGGCTCTGCTATTACATTAGCCAGTTCTTTTAATACTCTTGGATGTAGTTCATCTGGTCCTGGAGACTTATATTCATTTAGATTAGCAAGGTATTCTTGTACTATCTCTTTGCTGCTTCTGTGCTGAAATTCCCCTATTCTGTCCTCTGCTCCATTATCCTCAGGTTGAGCATCCTTTTCCTTTTCTGAGAACACAGAGGCAAAGAAGGTGTTGAGTAATTCTGCCTTTTCTCTGTTTTCTGTTAGCATTTTGCCATCTTCTCTAGGCAGTGGCCCTATGATTTCTTTTTTCTTCCTTTTGCTGCGGACATATCCAATGTCATCTAGAAGATGGAGGAAGCTAGAAACTAGAACACAAACCAGTGGATTCTAATTACAAGAAAAGAGATCCCACCAAAACATTAGGAAAAACTTCTTCACTACAAGAGCTGTTTGACAGTGGAATGATGGATTCTCTGTCTTTGCAAGTCTTTAAACAGAGGTTGAATGGGTATCTTTCATGAGTGCTTGACTAGTGTATTCCTATACGATGGGGTTGGATTGGATGGCCCTTGTGACCTCTTCCAACTTTAAGATTCATGATTCTGCTAAATCTTAGCCTCCCAGTATTTGAATTAGCTAAGACTGAAGGTAATAACCAGTTTCCTGTTACTCCTACTGATACTCTTTTTATCCAACCATTTTAATTTTCCATTGTTGAATTTCAGTGGCTAGGTTTTTTTCTCTCTCTCTCTCTCTATTTTAGTTGCGAGTACTGATTCATAGAAAGCACCCACTGCATTGACTCTGTTGGTCTGAAAGATTGCATTTAGGTGTCCTAAAATGCTTCAGTTTGCAAAATCTATTCTGTATGCGCCAGCAGCTAGCTTGAGAATGAAGAGCACTAATGTCATCTCTGACCCACTGCACTTCCACAAAATGTGTTAACCACCCTGAATATCCTCAATCCTGTCTGATTTTGGAAGCTAAGTAGGCCCAAGCTTGTTTAGTATTTGGATGGAAGACCATAAAAGCAAAACAGAACTCTTCAAGTTGGACTAGGGAAGAATCTTGCCTGCAAGTCAGAGTTGACAATATTGGGCTAGATGGACAGTGGCCTGACTCAGTAGATGGCACATTCCTATGCTCCAATAGAATAGGAGCTAACATACATAAAATGTCCTGATTGCTTTATCACCTTGTCACTGTACTTTGCCAGATACACATCTTCAGATACTGTACCTACAGCTAGTTACAACTGTTTACTTGTAGAGGAAATTCCAATGTAAGAAGGTTAAACAGAATATTGTCTTTCATAAGAGCAGCTACAAATCAAAACATAGTCAGGACTTTTCATTCTCTGTATAAGCAATTATGGGATGTTAGAGAAAGAGAAGTTATGCATTGGCATTCTTGTATCTGAATGCATTGGCAGGTCTGTACATTAGAGTCAAGATGGATGTACTTTCCACAGTTTGTTTATTTAGTTATTTATTGGTTATGCAGCCTTCCCCCAAAGTGGGACTAAGGCAGCTCATAGAGGAAATGTTAACAACACAAGTTTAAAAACAATTAAAATAATTATTTTTAAAAGGATACAAAAGTTTTAAAATTAAACAAACAAGGCACACACACCCAATAGGAAGCCTCCTTAACAGCATTACATATTAAAAGTCTGCCTAACAGAAAGATGAAAAGAGAGCAGAGGCCATTCTGGCTTCCTGCAGAGTTCAGAGGGTGGGAGCAGCCACTGAGAAGGCTCTTTCCTGTGTCCTCATCAAGCATACCCATGGTAGAGGTGGAAGCAAGAGAAAGCCTTCCCCTAAAGGGCTAAAGATTCTTGCTTTTATATATGGGGAGATAGGGTTTTTCAGATAGTCTGGATCTGAACCATATAAGGCTTTTATGGGTCATGACAAGCACTTTGAACTGTGCCAAGAAACAAACCAGTAGCCAGTGAAGCTGTTTTAACAAGGGAGTTATATGCTCCCTATAATTAGCCCTGATCAGCATTCTGGCCACAGGATTCTAGATCCGCTGATGTTTCCAAACAGTATCCAAAGGCAGCCTCACGTAGTGTGCATAACAGTAGTAGAAATGGGGTGTAATCAAACCATGTATCATGTAGTTACATCTGACAAGGAGTGGGTGCAGGTGGTGCACTAGTTTTAACTGTGCAACTGTACTCCTGGCTAGTGCTGAAGCTTGGACATCCAGGCTCAGAATTGAATCCGGAGCATCCAAGCTGCAAGTATAAAATTTCAGGGGGAGTGTAATTTCATCCACCACAGGCAGAGTCCCTATTCCCTGATCTGCCTTATGACTGACTTGTATAGATTAAGAGTGGTTTGCACCTCTAGCTTGTGTAAATTAAGGGTGCATTTACACTATAGAAATAATGCAGTTTGACACCACTTTAAATGCTGGAGCTCCATCCTGTAGAATCCTGGAATTTGTAGTTGTACAGGGTTTTAGCCTTCTTTCCCAAAAAGGGAGGGCTCTCCTTCTTACTTTAACCCAGGCCTGATGGAGCTGGCCTGCCTTTCTCTCTCCCAGAGGCCTGGACCATGGCAGAGAGACTGGAAGGAGGGCTCTCCTTTTTACTTTAACCCCGGCCTGATGGAGCTGGCCTGCCTTTCTCTCCCTCTGAGGCCAGGGCCATGACAGATGGACTGGAGGGAGGGCTCTCCTTCTTAAGCCAGGCCTGATTGAGCTGGGCCTGCCTTTCTCTCCCTCTGAGGCCAGGGCCATGACAGATGGACTGGAGGGAGGGCCCTCCTTCTTACTTTAGTCCAGGCCTGATGGAACTGGCCTGACTTTCTCTCTCTCTGTAGCTAGATGGAATCAGATTATTTTATATATCCACCTCTTATACATAAATTACATCATTCTGTAGTACAGATGGACTGTATAGAAGATGTATATGGATTTTCTCGCTGATATTTTACCATTTGGATATTCATTGTACAATTTATATATTTACTGTATACCTGTTCAGTATGTGTAGAATATCATGCATACTCTCTGAATTTTGCAATATAGCAAGTTTCACTCTTTTAAAATAAACCTCTTATTACTAGGTGCTGGAAAGCTTTAAAATCATGGATTACAGTTTACTGCTTGGAATCCACATATTGGACAGTGCTGCAAAAGAGAGAGAAGGCGAGACCTCTCAGAACCCATCTGATTCTAAACGCCCAGGAGGACAAAGAGTTCTCTATTCTACAGCTATGGAATCGATACAGGGCCCAGGAAAATCTGGGGACTGTGTCATCACGGAGAGCACCAACACGTAAGTCCCTTAAAAATGTATAGTATGTTATTGCATACTTCTAAATCCACCCCAACATCTGAATAGTAATCTAAAAAGGGCCTGTTTATCTTTCAAGTTGTGAGTGATGGAAGGAAAGGTTAATACCATTTGGGAGGAGCATCAACAAGAAAGTGGTCGGTTTATCCATCATATACTTTAAAAACAGAAGAGCACAGGCACATGCTTTAATCCCTAGCATTACTGGTGCTATAACACTATTTGAGCAAATAAATATCAGAGGAGTAATAAATTATTTTAATGATACAAGAAAGATGCACAAAATGTGTGATTTATCTGAGCAGAAATAAAACAAAGTATATGAAGAGAGGATTGGAGAGAGAGACTGTCTTTTGGCTGTATCTGCACAGCAGAAATAATCCAGTTTGACATCAATTTAACTGGCATGGTTCAATGGAATGCAGAGCAGAGGCAGCCCTAGTTTCCCTTATTTGTTTGCCTTTGCCCTGTAGCATTTACTGTTCAGTCTAAATAGCATGAGTTCTTTTGCTTTTCTTCAATTAATACATTTCACAGTATTAAAAAAAATACACTGATTCTTTTTTTTAAAAAAAATAACATCTAATGTATAATATCACAAAATATTTTTGCTGTCTTCAGAATGGGAGGCATTCCAGCTAAAAGCCACAGAGGAGAGAAACTGCTGCTGTTTATGGGCATCATTGACATCCTACAATCTTATAGGTAGTTCAGAATAACATTATTTTAATACCTATTCAATTGCTACATTTATGTGCTGCTCTTGTAAAATAAAGCAGCATATTCCACTAACCTATATTTGTTCGTGTGTCATCAGATTAATAAAGAAATTGGAACATTCCTGGAAAGCACTTGTTTATGATGGAGTAAGTCATATTTAAAATTATCAGGATATTTTCATATTGATTTTGTGTTAATTATTCTTTCATATAGGTAATTATATGCTTCATATATAGTTTATATATTAATATATGGTGATTTGCTGAATAAAATAACCAAAAGAAATGTGAGTCCCTGTGCTAAAGAGCTTTATTTCTCTTTAAGGGATAGGTTAAGGAGAAGCAAGGGTCAGAGAAAATGCAAGGACATTGATTTTTGACTGGTTATAAAGACTAGAGAAACATGTTTTTCTGTGATTATAATTGTATTGACCACTGCAAAAAGTCTGAAGCGTTATAACACTGAAGCAGCTACACATAGTACGCAACCTCATAACCTACTTCATAATATTGATGACTTATTCAATGCGGAGTCCTGTTTTCGGTCCTCTGTTTTTTGACCTGATCAGACTTGTATCCATATGCTATCCATACAAGGATTTATTCAGACAACTGCAACTAGAATTCATGTCTTTTCCTTTGATTAGAGAAGGGATAAAGACATCACAGTAAACATAAAACATTTTGGAGGCTAAATAGAGCTAATAATCTTAAGCCTTCCTTGACTAGTTTTTAAAAATTGTTTTTTTAAAAATAATATGGGGATTTAATAGATTGAAGATGAGTTGTAAACTTTACCAGTGATAACTGGATTGTGAAAGAGAAACACTGGATTTTGGCTAGTGAATGTATCACAACTTAATTTAAAAACCTCCTTCATAAACTATGTAGTCTTCTTGGTATCATTTTCCTTTTCTTACTATCCTAATATTAATAGCCCTTTCCCTTTTCTGTAGGACACTGTTTCAGTGCACAGGCCAAGTTTTTATGCTGACAGATTTTTAAAGTTTATGAGTTCCAGAGTGTTCAAAAAGAATCAAAGTAAGTGGATGTCAGTTTGTTAACCAGCCTTTCTGTTAACTCTTATTTTGTGAACCTGTATCCTTTGTACAACTGAGCTGGGAACCATCAATTTATTACTGCTTTACCCAAACTTGTGCCTTCCAGATGTGTTGAATACTGTGCTGGCTGGAGGAATCTGAGAGTTGTCCAGGGCATAAGGTTGGGAAAGGTTGCTTTACACTAGGCTGCCTCTCAGGCTGATGTGCAGAACTGGCAATTATTTTTCTAATATTTCAGGGACTAGTAACACATTTGTATCTATTGGCTACAGCAGTGGTACTCAAACATTTCCCCCCTGGGTCCCCCTTTACATCTACATGTGCACGTCAGGGACCTGCTTTTGATGTAGTATAGTTGGCCCTTGGTATCTGTGGGGGTTGGTTCCAGCCCTTCCCCCCAAGATACAAAAAAACCACAGGTGCTGAAGTCAGAATTTAAAATTTAAGTTTACCTGTGATTGAGGGCAGCCAGGCTCAGAAGCAGTCTCTGAGCAGTAAAGGAGGCTGCGGCGGTAAGGCCTGGGCATCAGGACACATTCTTCCTGCTTCTGTAATTTGACACAACAGCCTCCTGCCTTGGGAGTTAAGAGGAAGAGGAATACCTGGATTCCTCTTGCACCCGATTCATGTAGCTGGAGGCTGCTGTCTCCCATTGACACACAAACCTTCTGTTTCAGCAGTTAAGAGGAGGAGGAATAACCCCTGAATTCCTCCTGCACCCAACTCATGAAGCTGGAGTCTCTTGTATGTTGTGAGAGAAAAAAGTTAAAATACGGAGGTGGCTTAAAATCTCCTTTTCTCACAATGCCCTGGCACAGCTCTGCATTGCCTATGAGAGAGGCTTTCCCCTGAACACTCCTCAAGTTCTGAGACTTCTCTGACAATTTTGTTAGGGAAATTGGGTTTTAAGCCACCTCTGTTTTTTTTTATCCTCATACACACTGTGTTATTGCTGCTCCTCCGCCCAGCTCGAAGTCAGGAGGAATGGGGGGAGCAACAACCTTTGCTCCAACCATGCATACACAAGCTCCAGCCTCCCTACCACACTCTGACACTCACTTCCTTCTTTTCCTCCCTCACTCCCTGCCATGCAGTCTAATGCTGAAGACGCAGCAGCCAAAAAATGTTTCAAGCACTTCCCCTCTCTGGAGGGTGAACTAATCGGTGCCTGATGTCTTAAGGCACACCCCCTGAAAAGTTGTCAAGTCCCCCAGGAGGGCACCCCATTATTTGAGAACCTAGAAGCTACAGTTACTCCTTTGTTTTCTGGAAACTTCATGGACCTGCAGCCAATGGCTTCAGCCTGAGTAGCACTCCTCTGCAAGAATAGAAATTTGAAGCCTGGGTGAAACACTAAGAACATACCAAGAGCTGAGCCATGCTGGATTAGACTGAAGGCCAATTTGGTCTCGCATTCTGTTCACAATGAGGAGCCAGATGTCTGTGATGCAACTGTAACCTACCTTCTTACATTCTTCCTTCTGACAAGCAGTTTTCTTACAGTCTCTGTGATATATATATATATACACACACACACATATACAAACACGTGCGCGCGCGCATAGAGTGCCCTCATAAACCACTGAAATATTTTGTGATGGTACATTCTGCCTTTGATTCAGTTCATAGACCCCCTCTACTACTGTTATATTTTCATGTTTCTGCTGTTCAGCTGACACAGCAGACAATAGCATCCCATCCCAAATCCATGTTCACACACAGTGAACCTAATAAACTTTGAAGTCTGGATGTGTATAATCTATTACATGTTATCTGTAGTAAGAGGAGAGCATTTTATTCAAGCATTTTGTGAATGCTATGTGCAGGTTTGTGCAGAAGACCCCTTCCCCTGCCCCCAGGCATGAGTTGTCCCATTAGGTGCAGTGTTCAGCCTTCCAGATGGTGTTGGGGCAGGTTTGGGATAGCTTATGGAAACTACAGTACAGCAACATCTGAATGGTCACCCAGTTCCTGCCATTGGGATGACTGCCATGGCCTTTTCTCCTTCAACACACAATTTTCTCAGTACAGTATATATGCCAGTTAGCATGGCAGGCTGGTACAAAAAATGTCAGTTGTATGCATATTTTCCCATCCCCCTCAAATATCTTCAGTCTGCCTTGGAGAAGGAATACAAGAAATTTCTATTTCTTGACCCAGTAGGGGATGTAGTATTGATGGGAATTTGGGAGGCACCCAGAGGTCTCCACTTCTGAAAACTACTCTGGCGGGGCCTGGCTGCATACATGCCAGTGAACTCTCTGCAAATCGTCTCTGAAATCATATGTGATAGCTGCATCTTGTACTGATCTTACTGATGCTTTCTATTTGTACAGGCACAGGTATCAGTATTTATCTTTGCTTTAAAAAATGACCATAGAAAATTAGTTCACTAAAACCTGTTGAACTTATTTTATTGTCGTTTCAGATATCCAGGATAATAATGTACATTTTAATGTTTCTTTTTGATTATAGTTTCAGTCAAACAATCTTTTCCTTAATATTTAGGTTTATATAATCATAAAATCCTTCATGTTGTAAAATGTAGGTGAAATTATGCATAGTCTCATAGTAGATTTTGCCATTAAAAAGTTCAATTCAAGTTTTATTATTCTATCCCTGTAAGCCAGTGTTTCTCAGATTTATACTGGCCTATGCTGCAGAGTCTTCAGAAGGCAATTGCATTCTTGCATAAAGTTATGAAATGATGGCAATTATTTTAGTAATCTGATCAAATCAAAGACAACGAGAATAATTATGAGTTTGAACAAGTAACAATTGTGAAATACTTTATATAAACAATAAGAAATTCTGCCTCTTGATTATAAGAAGAGACCACACCTAAGTTACTTTTCTCAATTTTCTCCTTTTTAAAACACAGCATTAAAGTCTTCTCCCTCCAAGAAAAGATGCAATTCCATTGCTGCTTTAAAAGCTACATCACAGGAATTTGTATCTGTCGTTAGCCATGACTGGAAAGATGAAAAACATGACTTGCTTACAGAGGGACAGAGCTATTGTAGTCTTGATGAAGAAGGTAATGCTTTAAGAATAGCTGTATGTCCTACTCGTATAAAATCATGTTTATTGATTTTCACAGAAATTTCACAGAAATCTGCCTTATTAGATGTTTGCCATAAATAAGTCCCTAAAATATATTAAGAGAATTTATTATCATCATCATTGTTAGTTTAGTATTAATATATTTGTGTTTTCTACAAGTAAGCATGTTGTATTTTCTGTGAACATGGTTAATTTCAGTTTTTAACATTTCTAACATGTTTCTCTTTCTTTTCCCCACTGCAGTATTAGCCTCCCGACACAGGCCAGATTTAGTGCCAAGCACAGCCTCTCTGTTTGAAGCAGCTTCTTTAGCAACAACAATTTCTTCTTCCTCCTTGTACACAGATGACAATTATCAACACGATGGAACTAGGTTTTATTCTAGCAGGTAATCAAAACATTTAATCTGTATTTTTCTCCCTGTCTGGTCATTTTCTGATTTACATTTAATCCAGAGAAGAACATACAGACATCTTACAGATGAGATTCTATGCACACCAAAGGGCTCTGAAGCTGCAGAATTGTAACTGTTGTTGATTTGGTCTTGTTGACCCACCAGATTCATCAAGAGGTTGTAGAAACATGAACCCCTGATTGCATCTTTAAAGCCACAGGATAACCGTTTCCCTCTACCACTTTCCTGACTTCTTGGACATAAGGGCCACTGTATGAGTCTTTCCAGTTCCCATTCAGTTATTGATTCTTAGCATAGTCTAAGGGAGGCTCATACTCTGAGCTAGGGGAACAAAGTATCCCAACATTTTGAAATGAGGTCTCTCTGTGTTTAGACTGTGGAATTACTCAAGTATAATCCTTTACCTGTCAAAATATGTCCCAGTGAGTTCAGTGGGACTTTCTCCCTGGCAAGTGTGTATACTAAATTGCAACCAGTATTTTCTTTTTCCTCCTATGCTGGACAAAACACTGAATTTATTTGTTCTTCAGTATCTAATGGTATCCCTGATTTTAAGTTCTGCTCCTGACAGCTCTGCAGCATTGCATTAAGAGTAACTGAACTACATGCTACTCTTAGTTATTGCTGTTGTATTTTTAAAGTAGAAAGAAAATTCAAAGTAAAAACAAATTACAGTCTGCTTGGTCCTTTCTGTTCTGAAGTGTGCATTGCTTTGCCATATGATTTATTGGAATGTTTGAGGGCCTTAGTATTTTCTCCCCAAATAATCAGTTTTTCAAGCTATTCTTTATCTGTTCACCCCAGGGAAAGGTAATTGAATTGTGTTTAGATTATATGTCAGCTTCCTCCTGGGTGACTGAGGCACCAGTGCTAAGCACTATTAAGGTGCTGAGTGTCTCTTTTGAAGATAAGCTGACTGAAGTGATAGCCTCCAGCTGTTACATTAAAACCTATGCTTGTAAATGCAGTAAGGCTTTCTGGAAAGCTGCCTTTTAAAAAGACATAATCCTGCAGTACTTTTTTATTTGAAATTGTCTGAACATGCCTTTATACACCAACAAAATAATCATTGACATACTCTAAATGAAAAATAATTTGCTTATGACTTTAAACTGGGACAAGATGATCAAATGGCCTTTTTGTATCCACGTCTGTGTTCAAACAAACTCTTTCTACATAGATTGGTATTTTTCCAGAGATGGAGGTGGAAACATCCTATAACGTGGGTTGATTCCATCTCTTGCTCCAAAATAGGCAGGAAAACCAGACTTGGAGGAGTCGCCACCAGAGGGAGCAACCCCCACCATCCCTCAGTCTTTTTCCTGCCTCGCTCAGAGTAGGCTGTGTTTTTCCTTTTCTCCTCCTTATTTGCCTTAAAGACTTGAATATTTCTTCTATTCTTCTTATATTCATGATCTGTTCTCTCCTGCCTTGGCAACTACCTTCAAAAACAGCAATGTTTTCTTTAGTCTTGCTCTACCCCTTTGACTTTCTAACAGGAATTGCAATGCAAATGAGGCATCCCTGGCAGAGAGCATTTTAATCATACACTGGGACATTTTTTATCAGTACCTTGACTCTTTTTGCATCTGAAAACAATTTCAAACATATAAAGTATTCCTACATACAATAAGAATATGTTAGACTAGGGCCAGGAACAAGCCAGGTGTCTAGTTCCTTGCTTCAAAAAAAAAATCTAATAAAAATGGCAGCAAATAGTCTGATACACATTTAGCTACTAGTCTTGCCTACTTATTGTCCTCTTACTACATATGTGCTATGCTTTTGTTTCACACTTCCATTTGATTTCAGCTTTTTATTACATCTCTAAAACAAGTGGAATTGCCCACCCCTTTTTTCTGTCTGTGCAGTGTTTTTATGTGCCAGAATATTTATTTGCAAAGATGATGAAATATGAGGCACATTAAGCATTTCCAGTGTTCTGGAAACAAGCCTGTGTTTGTTTGCATTTAGCTCAGCATTAGAAAAAAATACCAGCATGAGAAAAATGTTTGCTGCTATATGAGATATGAATAGGAGACTTACTTCTGTCCTTGCCGATACAAATGTGAAACCATGGTAACTATATGCAAATAGGTTTCTTGGAAAGATACTGTATAGCGATATAGATAACTGCAGAGGTTGTTTACCATTTGGATCTGTGTCCAGATATTTTTTGTTACAGAAATTCTTTCCACTCTGAAACTCTAAAATAACTAGTATTCAGCATTTTGAACCTCTGCTTTTTATTTTTCTCTTCGTTTGAATTATATGTGGATGCAAACTGAATGCAAAACATATGAGTAAAACTTTTACAGACTAAATAATCAACAGCACTAATAATAATTCTGTTTATGGTTCAGGATGAGTGGAACAGGAAAAGCTATGACATACCAGTCATATTCAATGGGTGTGCCAAGTGTTGCTTTTCCTGTTCTCCAAATAGCTATAATAATTGTCTGGATTGGGTATTCATTTGTTTATATACAGACCAAAAGAATGTTGAAATGCCACTACACTGCCTGAAGCTTTGAAATAGGTGGAGTGTGAACACATTTTTATTTTCAAACAACATTGAAAAATACTGGTTGCACCTGTCCCATTTTCCCTACAGTAACTTTGGGAGGTTTATTCTAACATTGAATTTGAACCAAGATGGCATTGTTATTTTCACTGCTTACTCATTTTAATTCAAGGTCAGTGTGGTCATGAATCCACTCTGGATTTTAGTCAGAACATTAAAGGCATTTTCCAAGGTGCTGAGCCTGTCCCCAAGATAAGTTCAGCACCTTGGATAGCTCCCTTCTGCTGACATGGAAGCCATTAGCTGTCCCTGAATGGGTTTCTGGTTGTTTTAAGGTAAGACGCAGGAGGCGGGCCTTAGGTGCAGTTAAATAGCCCTGCAATACAATGCACCTCATATTTTTTAAAAATGCAAATATGAGGTTTGACCCATTTCACTTTATTTTCATTCATTGTGCTTTATTTTTATATCCAGTAAAGTATTGCCTTCAAGTTCAACATTCACCTTAGAAGACAGTGCTATCTGCTTGACTTCAGAACAGAGCACAGTGGAGACAGAGAATGATAATGCTTCTGTACTGGATGTATACTTAGTAAGTTCACCATCCATGTTGGACTTTCTTTTTACCAAGCTTTGTATATTTTTAAATTGTCAATTTGCTTTGATTTCGCAATGGGTTTGATTCTGCAGATGTATGACTTAAATGTTTCACTTAATTAATTTTGTCAAAAGTATTTCTGCATGTGTTTACCTGCTGTTTGAACAGCAAGAATTTTTAGGGGCCCAGCACATAGCCAGGATTCGCTTAGAGGCAAGCTCACCAGAGACATGCGTCATTTCTGTCAAGCACTTTTTTTTAATGTTTACATACAGCCTGAACATAAGATGAAGATTCACAGCATTAGCTGTCCAGCAGAGTCTGGCTCCCTGTCAGTTCCCTAGTGGAATTTATTGTCTCATAGCATTTCCAATCCAGTTCCATCTATGAAGCCTTCTTCAAAACTACACCCTTGGGTAGAGTCTGTTGTTTCTACTGCAGAACTCAGAATCTTCTCAGGGAGTCAGTGAGAAAGGTAGATCATCTTAAGGCCAAGTCTATGGCCATCCTTGAGAAGAGACACCCACCTCTATAACAGTAATTTGTCAGGTTTATCTTGCCTAACCAGTTTGGTCCATTTTAGCAATCTTGACATTTTGACAACCCATAGGCTTGCAAGATGGGGAAGTTCTTGCAAGATCATTTAGATAGTATTACTCAAAGGCTGGGAGTCCCAGAACAAATACTGGTCATTGGTGGCTGGTATTTGGAGAGTTTCCAGGAAAGAAATAGTCCTTGGCATATTAGGGTTAAAAATTCTGGTCCCTCACATCAGTCTGAGGAGCAGTGATTTAGACCAGCCCCAAACCCATAACTGTATTAACTATTTCCCCCCTTTTCCCTTGGCATTTTTACAAAAGTTGCAAACAGGAGGGAGAGCAACCACTCAAGAAGAAAAGAGGTATGACACAATGGTAATTAAACTATTCCTATGCTATTCATAATTTTTATAGCATTATTCTCATGGTTACTGTTGTTACCAAAAGATGCATACCATTTTAATATGCACATAATTCTCTTTTCAAAAAAAGTTGGTTCCAATTCAAATAATGTTTGATTAAGCATGTGTGCACACATGCACACATACATACACATATATATATGTACACATAGGGAGAAAGACAAGACGATAAGTAAAAGACAAGACGAGAAGTATTTATGGCATCCTTCACATGTGTTGCATTACAACTCTTGATAATCTCTAGCCAGCATTGCTATTGTCAGAGACGGCTTGGAAGCAAAGAGTTGTAGGGCTTTTACAGACCAGCCTGAAAGGCCAGCATGGGGCAGAGTTGGGGCATAGCATCCTCACGACGCATGCCCAACTCTGCCCCCCAGGGCACCTTGACACTGTGCGCTGCTTCACATGGTGTGCAGCATCATGGCACGCCTCCAGTGCTGCATCCAGCACTGAAGGAGCATCATATAGTCATGCTGCTGTGGCCATGGCACCCTCAAAAGGCTAGATTGGGGCTGTGGTGTGAGGGAGGATGCCGTAGGCTAGGAAAGGGGTAATGTCCCGCCACCCTTTTGGGGCTGTCTTTAGAACCTCATAGTCTAGTATAATCGGAGGGCACCCAACTGGGGAATACTGTTCTGTGATATTTTTAAAGAAACTGCCTAGAAGGGTTCATTGGCAATTTCTATTTTGATGGGCTAGTCTTTGAATTATTCTATATTTCTGATGCTTTCTAGAGCTACACAACTTAAGAAATGTGGCCATGGTTGTTTGTATTGAAACACAGGCACCATGACTATTTTTTTAGTTATAGTGCTATTCTTCAGGCTAGAGGCCCTTTAAATGTAAATACAGTGCAGCCTTGACTTACACAGAGATCCGTTCAGGACCCCCCCCCCCAAATAAGGCAAATACCGCGTAAAGTCGAGCCCCATTCAATCGAATGGTTTTCATGTTTGTGGTGGCACAGCACACAAGCGCGCCATAGGCGCACACACCATTCCCTGTATTGCAACGCGGCTTCTGCATAAATTGCAGTGCAGCTTCCACATATGGAGTGGGCGCACTGTATATATTTCATCTTGTCTTTGTATTGGTTACAAAAAGTTCTCCTAGATTGACTCACTTACTGTATATAGTGTTAATAGCAATATCCAGAGTCAAAGGTCTGGTAGAAATTGGAAAACGCTTTCCACTTTTCATGCATACTACTTTCCAGTACTGGCTTAAGTGATTATATTTATTTAGGGACAGCTATTATACACAGCACTGAAGTGAATAAAAATCAGAATCTGCTGCTGGTGAGGGGAAAAAAAACATCTTAAATGTTCATGCTCGACAGTTGATCTTATGTGTACATATAATACTAAGCTGCCATCCCAGGATACCAACAAAGGCCTAAATCACATCTAGTTACTCCCAACTAGAGTTGATATGTTCAGATAAAGTAACTTACATAAATGCTGCCTTACCAAGTTGTGGTTGGTTCAGCAGTTGGAACTATTGTTGGGACTAGCAGTTGGATTTAGGCCAGAATGATTATGAGCATACAATCCATCTTTTGCAGATGAACTCAGCATAGTATATGCACACAATTGCCATGTCACAGAAGGCATTGTCCTTTGTAAATTTCACCTGCCTCAGATTTCTGAAGGTATTCAAGTAATTGATCATCACCCTACCTTGCCAGCTCGTCAAGTTGTGGGAATTAATGATTTTGCTGTTGTCCTAAAAAAAAATTAAGAAACTGTTTTAATAGAAACCTTTGGGAATGAAAATATCTGTGCCAAATACAAAGAACAATGGGTTCAGTAGAGGTCCTGTCTTATTAGAACAGTTTGTAATTCCTGGTAGTTAATAGACTATTCTGCAAATGATTGCTATATAAATATTATTTGTACAAATTTTTGTGTGTGATTTAAGATACAATTTATTTGAAATGGCAAAAAGTGTTCTCACTGGTAAACATCTTTGTGAACAGCTGACAGCTGCAAATGCATCTAATATTTTAGTTGCTAAACTACCTATTCATTGCAGCCAAAAATGTAGCATAATACTGTAGCTCTCCCTCATGTTCTAAAATTTGATCCAAGTATGCCAGTTGTGCCATCATAGCCCCTTATTGTAGATACGGCTGGAAGTTCGTACAATATAAGAAGGATGGATTATATCAGATAATGTAACTAATCAGTTCTTCAGTTTGAGACATCATGTATTAGAGAGAACTCTGTACCTTCTTTTAACCTGGCTGTTTGTGAGAAAGAATTTTATATTATTAACGTTCACAGTGTAGGAGAAAATGAAAGGGCAAGGGAAAAGTATCCTGGTTAGTTGTTGCAGTGTTAAGACAGCACACAGTGGAGAGTATACTAAGCCAGTAACATACTAAATTTTGTGAAATCAATTAAAATTGTTACCTCCTTTTTTAAAAAGAAAATTGTATGGGTTAGGCTGTGCAGGAAAGCTTTATTGTTAATACACAATTATGCCCTTTTGATGTCTAATAGCTATTGAAAGCACTCAGTCCTCCACATTCTACATGCAAGAACATTGGAACCAGTTCTTGAATCCTCTTTAATATCGTACAGTATCTTTCCTTGATAATTTACTGCAGACCCATATTTAATAAAATATGTCAGTGTACACTTCCTTTGCTCAGGTTGTAAAGGTTCAGCATTCTAGGCTATGCTGACTTTATAACTATCAGCCTCAAAGTGAATGCAGTCTTCTTGTTGCCTATCTGCGAATTTATTATATCCACAGCCTAGATTCATTCTGGGCTGTTTTGACTGAACTTGCAGAAATGTACTAATCCGAAGTGAAAAAAGAACCCCTTTGTCACTCAAATGCTTCCTCTTTGCCCTTACCCTTTCTTTGAACACAGCATGTAAATATTAGTATATCAATATAGTTAGTATATTAGTATAGCAATATAATTACTTATTGAACTACCAGCTAAATATAGCCATATGAGTGAATCGTTCATGGGATGGCAGCAGAACCCATTACATCTGCATGTTCATTATTTTCTAGAATAAACACAACAGGGGCTTCTTGTTTTTATTTTTTTTTAATCTTACACAAGAATTTTTTTTCTTAGCAGTATTCCTTAATTTGCTCACTTTGTCATCTTTATGTGTGCTCACCTTCTTTGTTGGGAAATAATTTATGCTTCTGTATGAACATATTTGAGCAATCATCTGAGGTTACAGTGCTAATCATTTGCTGCAGAGATGGGCAACACAGATTGTCCAGATATTGTTCGGATGCAGTTTCCATCAGCTGTGACTAACATAGTCAGCGATGAAGCATGCTGGAAGTTTTAGTCTAGGAACAGCTGGAAGAACACAGTCCCTGATTAACATAATTTGGGAGGAGACACTGTTTTGATGCAAAAGGTTAAGACGGAGTACTGATAGTAGGAAAATAAAGACATATTAGTACAAAAAATTAGGTAGGCTGGACAGTCAGTCTCTCTCTCACACACACAAACACTTGCACACCAGGGCTAGCTCAAGACATTTTACTTCCTTAAGTTGGGGAGAACAGTGTCCCCGCAGCTGATTAGACTGGCAGTGAAAGCCTTCTTCAGCACTGGTAATGGGAGAGCATCCACCACCACAACTGAGGCAGAATACTAGTTTGGAGGGCTAATTGACCAGATGTCATTTAGAGTGAGTCAGTTGAAATGAATCAGTGCTAGCACAATTTGCTATAAGTTACTCGACAAGCCAGAATTAAAATGGATCACCTGGCTATTTTGTTAAATGAATCTGATTGATTTACACCATTAGATTATTTGTGTTGGGTTCATATTGGGTCGGTAAACTAGCTTCGTATTATTTCTTCCAACGCAATACTGCCACCTATTGCTGATTAAAATAAAGTGAAAGAATCAAGTATTCTGCTAGACTGGGTACCTGTTAAAGATAATTGTATACAGGTTATTAATTGCTTACTGTTCATTACTTCAGAAGAGTTCAGAATAGTAGACTCAAGATGTTGTCATCTACAGTTCCCAACATGCCACTCTAGTTTTTTTTTTAAGTTTGGCACTGTAGTACAGGCCATGTGTTCCCTGTATCTTTTTAAATACAGTACATAGTTCTTAGACATCTAGTTAACCTATACATTTTAAATATATAAATTGAGAAATGTGGGGGTTACAGGAAATATTCACTACAGTATTGAATCATGGTATATCAGAAAGACCTAATTGGTACATATCCTAATGTACCTGTACAATTTCAGATGTCTTAACCATGGTATGATGTACATTTTAACAATGAGAAGTGGTTTTGCTGTTTGTGTTAATCCACCTGCTCATAAAGCCTTAGTCTGTGTGCTAAACTGGAATGGAGCTTTTTCCTTCACCAGCATATTAAAATTAGTTCTAGAGTAAAATATGCATATTTTTGCCCTCCTTTAGTAGAATCATCATTCTGATTATAATCAGTTTTTTCCCTTGTTTTATATCTTGCAGCAATTAAATATGTTTGGCATATAATTGGCAAACACAGCAGTTTAGTGTTATGTGGCAGATCTCCTGGCTCCCTCCTCTGAAATGTTTTGGGATAGCTTAGCTTCTCATCTGGCACAATAAGGGAGGATTATATAAAAAGAGAAGGACATAGTAACTGCTGGATTGAACAAAATACTATTTCATACTGTTGTTAGTTTATGTCCAGCCCAGGACTTTTTGCCATTTCAGCTAACTGCATGAATTGAGATTTTTTACAAGTATTCCTTGAATTTTATATGTCCCAGCATGATCGCAGACATGTTCCTGAGATTTGTACCCCAACAGACTCTCTGATGATGAAAATAGTTGTACCTGTGATAAAATACTGCTTTCTAATAGTTTACCTCGGTCTCCTTGAAGATTACAGCACTAGCATTTAGTTCTCCACTCCAGTGGTTTTATGATCAAGCTCATGGAACAATGAAAAGTGTTGTTGTATTATATGGCAGTTGCATGAGAACTTCTAGTCTGTGTCACAATGCTGCTATTCATATGTAATTTGTTAATAACATGCTGTGCAGTATCACAAATATCCCAGCAGTATCTGTGCAGCAAGTACAATATGTCTCTTTTACCTTGAGCCAGGAATATTGGAAATTTATCAGTATTTTGTGGGGCTTTTATGAGAATAAAATTTTGTACAGTGAACATTGTACATGAATGTAACATGAAATATCGAAAGGGTACTGTAGCTGTAAGTCATGCGTTTTCATTTTCAGAATTACTGCCTCAAGATCCCTCTTTTTTGTTTTCTGTTCATAATGGTCAAGAAAATGGCTACTATTAAGTACTTGCTTTTTTTTTCCTAGAGCATTATTGGGGACACTGAACCCCTGATCTGGCTACTCTGCTCAGCTTTCATGCTTTCTTGATGGCCAGAAAAGACACAGCTAGTGCAGCTTTGGCAGGAGAACATGCATAATGTTTTCTATTAACATGAAACAGAACCAGTCCGATGGAATTGAGTCCAAATATGTGTAGGAATGCAAAGAATGGTTCACAGTACTTTTTCAACCTAATACAGCATCACCAACAACAGTAGAGCATGAGAAGCAGCCTGGCCAATGCGATTCCTACAAGCAGGAAGCACAGTAATGCCAGTTCTGTTTCCTCCTACAAGCCCAAATCCTTGTTCAGTGCAATTGCTACTCCTCCCCTTCCCCGACTGTCAGTGTGCAGCATAAAGAGATATAAAGACCCTAGTTTGTTGTGTCCAGTGATAGAATTTTCACAAGTATTATTGGCCCATCATAGGAAAAAGGGAGGTTGAGCCCTGTATTAGAGCAGGGGTGGACAATCTTGAATCTTGAAATCCACCAAATAGTGGTAGGTGGAAAATAATGGGCAAAAGGGTGAACATACTCTTTAGAAGTCGAAGGCTTTCATGGCCGGCATCCATGTTTTTTTTTTGTGGGTTTTTTGGGCTATGTGGCCATGTTCTAGAAGATTTTCTTCTAAAACATTGCCACATAGCCCGAAAAACCCACAAAAAAACATACTCTTAAGAATTCAAGAATAGATTTATTCACGGCTGGATGCTCACCTCAAGGATTTGTGATCAATATCAGAACCAAACTCACTTACACACACTTGATGTTTTCTTCAAGCAGCAAAATGGGGATATTGGCCTGGTACAGACGGGCCCTTTGTGGCGCGCCCATGACGTGCTAGGGTTGCTCAGGGGCGGGACATGCACACACCCCGCAACCCTAGCATGTCATTGGCGCACCGCAGCTGCATGGCACCATACAGATGGTGCGCGCAGTGATGACGTGCCAGCAGCGCCATGTCCAAATGGCGTTGTGCCACTGGCACATCATCGCGTTGTCGCTGGTGCTTTGGTGGGGCACAAGTGCACAGCAAAAAAGAAGCTGCTTATGTGTGCTCCTTTCTTGCTGCGCAGCAGCACCACGCAATTTGGTTGCTACGGCGCTGCTGCAGAGCGAGGAGAGGTACCTCCCTGGTGTCTCTTTTTGGTGCTCTGTACCACGCCATAGTTGCCTTTTAGTTGTTTCTGTGGTTAGACAATTGGGCACCCTTGTCTGTCTCTTGCAACTCACCCAGACTTCCTTCTGCTTGTAGATCGTGATCTACTTTTTAATGATCTCATTTGCTAGAGGGAACTAGAAAGTTGTTTTAGCCTAGGGTTTGGGGCAAGGATGTTTGTATGTTATGTTTGCACATAACAGCAAGGAGCTGTACTACCTAGACAAGACAGTGAGTAGTACCTTTCTTTTGATTTAAGAGCAAGGAAAGATAGACCTGTAAGGAGGATGCTGAGGAATAAAGAATGGTTGTCTGTAGCCGGTTACAGACCGGCACTTGGGACGTCCGCAGGACGTCTCATTTTAAAAAAGGGGCGTCTCTTCTAGACGCCTCTGGGTCTAATACGGACTCTGTCCGTACAATATGGCGCCGGCCGTTCCACACGGCCGGTGCCATCTTTACGTATCGGACGCATAGCGTCCAAACGTGTCGCGGCGCCTATGATGTTGCGAATGCGCCAGCGGCGCCTCACGACATCATAGAGGCGCCGCAAGAAGGAGCTCCATTTTGGAGCTCCCTTTTTGCTCCGCGCGGGAGGCACGCGGTGTGGCTGCTGCGGCTCCCGCACAGAGCAGGCGGCGGCGGCGGCAGACCGCCTCAAAGCGGCGGTCTATAACCCGCCTGTATCTCCTTTGGAGACATAATCTGTTATAGAAACAAGGATATTTCTTTTCGTGGGACAACTTGTTGGGCAAATGTATTGAATTAAGGGATAGTCATCTTGAGCGAGGAATGCAGACTTCATTTCTGGCCAGGAAGATTCACCAGAATGTTAAGACAAGTTAAGATAGGTTTGTGTTAACATGATAGTGATGATCTGTTCTAAAGGCATCACTTGCCATAGCCCTAGAGCTTTTTCTTATAAATCTGCAGTTACTATGCATTTGTTCCCATTTTATGTAAACAAAATTGTAAATTCACCACCACCACCACCACCATGAAATACTGAGGGTACATTATAACAAGAATATTATTAGCATTAGAATTAACTAGAATAGATCCACTAAATAAATTGAATTTACAAAAGACTTGATAAGTTTCCATTGATTTAATGGATGTATTGGAGCTGGGAGTAGCGATAGAGGCAGACCTTCAGTTTTAATTGCCAAGGAGATTTGGAAAATGGTTTGCTGACTTAAGATTTTGGTCTTCTTGTTATATGAAGTCATTTTAATTTTAGTAGAGTTCCATCTTGGAGTCTGAAGATGATGAATATATAGCCCTGTGTGAAAGTCTTTTAAAAAGTTATTTGCTTATTCAGCTCTAACTGATGTGTTTCATTTGCAGTATCAGAGTGGGCTGGAATAGCTACAAAATGGCTAGTGAGACTGGTGGAACAAGCAACATACTGTATGAGAGAAATGCACTGGTGGAACAACCAATGAATGAGAGAAATAAAGGGTTTTTTTTTTAAAAAATTAAATCAACAGTTTGGGTAAGAGAATATGTTAAGTTTTTCTTGCTTAAGTGTGTTCATAAATCCTCTTTTTTTATTTTACAGTAACAGTCCAGAAAAGGAAAAAAATTAAACATGAGTGTTTTTGAAGGGGAAAAAAGCACTTTCTGCACTCCAAATTTGCAAGGAAAATTTGTGGATCTAAAATATGTGATCAAGAGAACATCTGTGGAAAACACCAATGGATTTTTGCATCCTAGAAATAATACTTAGACTTGCAGATGAGACATGAAACATTCCACACTTTACTATGACGTGCTGTTGCCTGCTGAACTGTGAAGAACTGCTTACACCTTATCTTAAGCTGCTTTCTCTACTGTTGCCAATCATCTTTTCAGGACATGAAAGTGATATTTTCTTATTGACTCTCACGTGATTTTTCATTTGCATGTATTCAGTGATTATGCACAAAACAAAGTATCTAATCTGCTTTGCCTATTTAAAAAGCCATCATCACACTGGTGATTATTATGTAAATCAATTCTGCTTTCCCCCAGAATTATAATTGCTCACCTATTAATTTCACACAAGGGTTAGTGTAATATGTCTGCACATACTTTATGGAAACTATCTTCTGTAAAGAAATTTTCACTGTTTATTAGTGAAAAAGTTATTTATAACAAGGCCTTATGTTGTGTACATATATTGTCTTTGAAATATTTGTGATTAGATCTATTGCTTGTAAATGATAAAATTACATAATTTATTTAGTATATTCTACTGTAAACTATAGTTTTATTGACAGAAATAAAGTATTTTGTTCTCAGAATAAGTCCTGTGAGTAGTCCTAAAGAAATCCCATAGTCCCCTCGCCCCAATATTGTTGCTGTCATACAACAAATAATTGATTACTGCTTTGAACCACTTATTTTACACACATGGGAGGTTGTGAACAACATACCTACTAGCAGAGGAAGGCTGCAGAAGCTTGAACATTCTGCAGAACTCTCAAGCAAAAGGGATGCTAAGCCAAAATCTAAGGACATGATTTTTCCTGAATTAAAAAAAACAACCATGTATTTAGTGTTGAAGACCTACTGAGCTCATGTCACAGGTTTGTGCGGCAGTGCAGCCAAAACCTCTGTAATACTTGTGAATGATGTTAATGCAGGTTCAAATGAAAAAGATGAAATGACACTTGAATAAATATAGGTTATACATTCACAGTAACAACCTTGTTGGAAAGAGTGGCCTGTAGCAGGAACTCTGACTATTCTGGACACAGAGAACCTCATACATATTTTTATATGCTAATGAAGTGGTAGAACTTCCCCACAAGAAGATAGGAAATCCAGATGTGCCTCATCTCCAAGCTGGCATCACATGTAGCCTTCAAGGTGGGAATGTTTGTGTGCCTCCATGCCTTCCAGGCATTTGCCAGCTCTAAATTGCTCCCTTGGCTGCTTTCCACTTAGAAGATAGGGATATCCATAAGAATGCAAATGCTGTTAGGACCAGTGAATTTTGAGGGAGAGAAATACAGAACTGGAGGAAGTAGGGTTGAATAATCTATCCCTCCTCCTCCTCCTCCATCCTCCTTGATGATGATGATGATGATAAATGTCCTGCTTCACCCTCCCCTCCCCCCCCCAAAAAAAACACCTGGTACTTAAAGCAGCTTACAATTTAAAAGAATAGTATAGTTAAAAACATATGCCTCTTTTAAAGTTAATGGTATTTTCCACTGAACCCCTGCTGGTTTGCTTACTAAAACTTAGGGGTGAAATAGTGAAAATAAGCAGGTTTCCATTCGGTGACGCATACCTTGAAGTCAGCCGGAGAGCACACCCAAGCCTCTCGTGGAGATGAGTACAACACACACAAAGCAAAGAGGGAGAATGAGGTGAGGGGGGCATTACTGTATTTTGATCACACTTCTGCTCTGATGCTCTGTCCATGAGAAGGGCTGCGCATGCAAATATGTGCAGGTTCACAGGGATGGCCATCCAATGGGATGACAGTCTTCATCGGTTTGCTCTTGCAAAGGGTAACAGTAAAAAAAAAAGTTCCCAGCAGCACGGCTTGAAGCCTTGCCATGTGGTCATGACATGTGCACTTCAGCCACCTTGGGAGCAGGCGGTGCAGTTGGTGATGTTTCAGTGCAGCTTCAGAAAAGGCAGCTTCAAACTGCTTTTTCCTGCCCATCTGTTTCACCCCTTAGCTTCCTCATGACTGATCATTTTTCCTTTTTAATAAAAAGGTTACAGATACTTGCTGTGTAATGTCTTAATTTTTGCCATGAGCGCTGAGCTTCCTGCATCATACCGGTGACATCTCTTTCTATGCACTGCCTTTTCTCATATTCATTGTTGCACTTTTTTTCAGGGACATCAGTGTGGGAATGAAATAGTGGTTCATCTGGATTGCGCTGTCAGGACAGAAGCTCTGGTAGGGCAGGATGTTCTCTTGTTTATTTCTCCCACACAATTCTTCATTTTTTTTTAATCACCACCCCAATTAGGTGTGCTACTTCCAGTCTGATACAGAGAGCCTCCATCATTCTGGGGCACTGATGCTCTGGTGAACAAAAAACTAGACCAAAGAATGGCCCTGTGCTTAACACCAGAGTAATAAACAGTGTATGCTAATACACCACCTGTGGGTACCTGTTGTCCTCCACAGTAGACCCTGTGTCCATATATACTGGCACTTCTCTTAGTGACGGAGCATTCTTCTTTATCCTAATCCCCTTTGACTGGCTGTCAAACAGCACAGAATGGCACTGTAAAGGAGAACCAAACCAAATCCCATATCGGGCACACACTTCATATATTTCCTATTTGCTCTATTTATATATTCTCTATCTCAGGCCCGCCGGCCCCCAGAAGCCAGTTCACTAAACTAAGAACTGGAATGACTGTTGCCTTTTCACTTATTCCTTGCCAACCCCATCTCTTTCCCTTTTTAAACACTGGCTGTTGTTACTTGCACAAAAACCACAACAAAGTGTTATCAAGCTACCTTTTTCACTTTAGTCTCCCCCAACCCTATCTCTTTCCCTTTTTTAAAACACTGCTGTTGTTACTGCCACAAAACCACAACAAAGAGTTATCAGCTACCTCCTTTTCAATTTGAAGGGTCATTTCATATTGTGTCATTCAAATGCACGTATTTTGACAGAGAAGGCAAGGGAATGAGAGACTGAAGCTGCCGTTAACTAACTGAATCCCAGAGCATGACTGGCTGTGCTCCATAATGTGTTTGGTGCTGCAAGTAGAAAGAGCGACGGGATGCCGCTTTGTTCTCACATACAAAAGCTGCATGGAGTAGAAAGGAAAGGAGACTCAGGTTTGCAGCGTGTCTCCTCAGGAATGCCCTAGTTTATATAATGTCAAAAGGAATTGGAAAGACTTAACTGAGACCTTAGAGAACCTACCTGGTGTAAGGCAGCGTTCCGTACTCCTCGGCTGTTCGGCTTCTTTAATGAGCTAATAAAAATGTTTAATTTGGAAGTAATCTGTGTTCGCATGCAGCTTATTGTTTCGTAATTTGCTATCCATTTATAAAGGTATCAAACAAGAACTCATTTGTATAGGAGCCTTTCTGTGAAACGGCTCCCTTCCCTCCTTGAAGGCTACATGTGGAAACTACAATGATAAAGTTGTTGAACAGGTACAAAATCATTTCCAAAAGGGTTATTTAACTAGGAGCTCTTTCAACACTACACATTATAGCACCACTGTAACCTCCACCTGGCTGCATCTCGTGGAATATGTAGCTCTCTTACAGAAAATTCTAATGTAGAGACTCACTGAAGAAAGAAATTGGCAGCTGACCTTCCGTAGACTTCAGTCACTTCTCAGATGCATTTGGTGGAGTGAAGGCAGGTATGTGAGGATGGTCATATACAAATTACAAATCCTTTGTGTATGAAAATGAAGTTGCAGGTCCAATTTAATGATGGTCATTAGTGCACAAAGACATAGGAAACTGAACTTTGTGCATGGAGATGAAGCTTCAGATCCAGTTTGCAATGGGACTCGCTGTATGAGGGGAATAGACGAATGTAGGGGACCCCCATGAGGATGGGGCCAGTATGTTGAAGTGCATGTAGTGAGTCAGGAAACCATTGTCTTTGTTCGATCCATTGCTGAGGGCTGTAGTTTGTGGATAATGTCCAGTTCTGCGGTTTCTCTTTCCATCTACCTGGTATTCTTTGTTCAATGACGTAGCTGGAATGCCCAGGGAGACTGAAATGTTCTGCCACTGGTGTTTGTGATTCCCATTCCAAATATCAATTTATGTCCATTTAGCCTCCTGGTGCAGGGATTGGCCGGGTTGCCAAATGCATCTGAGGAAGCAGACTGAAGTCTAGGAAAACTCATGCTGCAAATTTCTTTCTTTCAGTTAGTCTCAAAAGTGATACAAGATCTCTCTAGTACTGATTCTACAGACAACACGGTTATATCTTTGAATGTCTAGAGAATCTCAGTACGTCTTAGAAGGGGGATTTAGGATGAAAACAATGGCAGTTAAAGTTGAAATATGAGCTGAGCTGTGAAGCGTGAGAGGTCCCCAGGAACTTGAATGTTCAGAATCGTTAACGTGAAGCAAATTTAGCATTATATATGTTAATATCATTATATGGGATCAGCTACATAGTAAGAGGCTTTAGCAGGAGAACAAGTGCTGTGTGTGCCTTTAAGTTAAGTCCTTTCCGACTTATGGTGACCCTAAGCGGGCCCTATCATGGGGTTTTTCTTGGCAAGTGTTTTCAGAGAGGGCTTGCCATTATCATCCTCAGAGCGGAGAGTGTCACTTGCCCAAGGTCACCCGTGGGTTAAAATGGCAAATGGGATCACAAATTCTGGTTTCCAGAGTCCTAGTCCATGTTCAAACCATTACAACACACTAGTTTCCCCATTTTAAGTTAGTGGTTCAGCATAAGACATATAGAAACAGAGCTGTCTGCATATGCATATACATGCCTATTTCCCCTCCCCCTAACAGGGCTCTCTTTGTGAAGAGCTTTATTTTATATATATAAATATAATAATAATATAATAGCGAGATTATTTTTCAAACAGGTTCTCTCCCATGCTGGGGAAGACAAATAGTGTGAATGTCCAATTTCAATGAAAGGCAGAGGAGGCAACAGACCACACAAGGAATTAACATGTAATATCCTTTCCTCTCAACCAAGGGTCACACAGTATATGTATTCCCAACGCTCTCTCCATGCCAGCATTTCTCTGAAGATGCCAGCCACAGATGACAGGTGAAACGTCAAGAAAAACTCTTCTAGAACATGGACACAGTGCTGCAAGATCTATCTATATACTACTGAGTCCACAGCACAACGCGATGTCTTTGAATCCATGATTCTTAAGTCACACTCTCTCATCCTCTGAGGGAGGCAAAGGCAAAAATAAAAGCTTGCGAAGAAACTTGCCAAAAAACCTCATGAGACAGAGAGGTTGGACGGAGTGCCACCAAAGTCCTCAGGCGACTGTGCAGGCAAACAACAGTCCAAGACACACTGCAGAAATAATCCAGTTGGACACCACTTTAACTGCCCTGGCTCATGCAGGGAATTCTGGGAACTGTAGTTTTGTGAGACATCTCTGTCAGAGAGCTCTGGTGCCAGTTCCCAGGAGTCCAATTAGGGCATTTAAAGGTCTCAAGCTGGATACTCCTGCAGTGTGTTTTGGACCAACAACCACAAACACACAACCACAACTGGAGGCCAAAGCCCTGTGTGCTCTATTTTGGTTTTTTTCAGAACTGTAGCAAACTTTGTTTACTTCAGGGCATCTTCTTTCTGTTGAGGTTATCAACCATATCACCTCACTACCCTCTTACAGTGCTGCTTTCCACTTTGCTTTGCTCGGCTGACCTGTTGCATCTGGGGCTTGTAGTCCAGTGAGCCTAGAGCTCTCTGGCTAGAAGTCTCAATCATCTTTCAAACTCCAACCATCCCCAATGCAGCGGAGGCAGACAGAGCAGTGGAAGAGCCGGGCTATAGAGGCCTACCATCATATACCACACTACTCTTATAGTGTTGCTCTTCCACTTAAGCTCTAGCTCCCTCCCGTTGCTTGTGGGGCTTGTAGGCCAGTGGGCCTAAGAGCTCTATTGCTGAATATTTAAACGCACTCCTAAACTCAAATCCCAGAATGCAACGGGAGGAGGCAGACAGAGCTATAAGTGGAAGAGCACCGCTAAAATACAAGAGTGTAGCTGGGTAATCTAGTCCGTATGTGGAGGCCCCGAGCAACTGCGGTCTCAGGGCGCGCAGCAGCCGGCTTGAGGCGGTGAAGGAGCCCTGGACGGCGGCGGTGGGCCGGGAGACCTCCAGGGCCTCCCCCGTCTTCCTTCCCCGCCAGGAAGCCGGTGAGTGGCCACAGCTTCACCAGGAAAGGCCTCAAAGCCAGGCGCTGCATTCATACTAGAGGAAACCGCGTTGGCACCGCTTTAACTCGTTGTCTGGCTCTTTGCTATGGAATTCTGGGAGTTGGAGTTTGTTGTGTGCCTGGGCCCACAACAAACTCCAACTCCAGAAATTCCATAGCAAAGAGCCAGACAACGAGTTAAAGCGGTGTCAAACCGGGTTATTTATGTTTACCCCCACATTGCAATGCACTCATTGCCCGGGGAGCCTGGACTGGTGATACAGTAGAGAAGTCCAGGGGTTCCCAACCAATGGCCCTCCAGATGCTTTGGACTACAACCCCATAATTCCTGGGACTGGGGTTTCTGGGAGCTGAATCCATCAAAGCAGTGGGATCCAATTTTTGGGCACCACTGGGTTAGAGGTAAAGGCTGCATGAAAAATAAAAGACATAGAAGGATCGTGGGGCACCTTTTGAGGCATACTGAGAGAAAGAAGTTGGGAGCAGGAGCTTTGCTAGTCTACTTCCTCAAGATGCATTGGTAGATGCATTTGATTCAGTGGGACTGTATGTCTGAGGAACAGACGGAAGCTAGGACAGTTCACTGCTGCCAACTTTCTTTTAGAGACAGTCTCAAAGGTGCTGCAAGTTTCTGCTACAACTGATACTACAGACTAACAGGGCTAGTTTTTGAACTGTATCATTAGTTGCATAGGACAAATGCATCTGAGGAAGTAGACTAAGTTAGCAAAGCATCTACCATTAGGGAAAGAATGAAATGCCTTGGGGAATCTCCAGAGCCTGGATTGTGGGCCCTCCTTTCCCAGGACACATCCTAACGTCCTCCATTTTGACATGATTAACAAGCAGGAGTTTACATTTACTCTGTTTTTCCCCCCATTAAAAATGAATAACACACATAGTAATACACAATACTCACATAATATGTCCATTTATACAAACATTCATACCTATATACAATAAATATGTAGAGAAATCTTGTAGCACCTTTAAGACTAACTGAAAGAAAGAAGTTGACGGCATGAGCTTTCCTAGACTTAAGTGTACTTCCTCAGATACATTTGTATTGGTCATATATATATATATATGTGTGTGTGTGTGTGTGTGTGTGTGTGTATGTATGAACATATGAATATATACAATAAAGATACAATTGAAAGATATAGCCCTGTTAATCTGAGATTAGAGAGATCTTGTAAGCATCCTTGAGTACAACTGAAAGAAAGACATTTGGAATATGAGCTTTCCTAAAGCTACATCTTTTCCTCAAATGCTTTATGAGAGCTGCTTCCTCTGAGCATTAAAAAGACAGGGCCAATACACATGTGTCTCTAGGAGCGAGCCCCAAGGAACAAGTGGTTTTAGTTGCTAAATATACATATGTTTTGGAAAGTATGCTGAAGAGGTGTGTCAATGCACCACCTTCTTCGACATTAGAAATATATAGTGTCCCAGTATCTATTATATAAGTGGAAGGAGCTTAGATAAATTAATAAGAAATTTAGTTGTGGTTCAGTAATACATGGTAATATTTGGGATATTTCAACAGTCCTACCCTTTTGGTGCAGGATTGTATTAATGCCAAAAACAAGGAGAGAGGTTTCCTACCATCTCTTAAGGTAAATGCAAAGGTGGCAGTGGCTTTCTGGGAATTATAGTTTAGGCCACCCGGAGTACAGTATATTCAAATCCACAAATGTGCATAGCATCCTTCTCTTTGTTGTATTAGCCCAGAGAGGGATTACGTGTTGGAAGAGAGCGTCAGTCAATAGAATGGCAGCCGTAATGGAAAATTCCATTGTTTAATGGCCTGTGGCATTTCCAAAATAATGGAGAGAAGGTGCAAATTTCTTACCCTTTCTCCATTTTTTTTTCTAGCGAGAGGTTTTGAACATGTTAATTTTGCTTTCTAGTCTGATGCCTTAATATTTTTAAGTTTGCCAGTAACTCAGTCTTTTTTCTTTTTACTTCGGTGGCGACGGTGGGTTACTTTATGGAATAGTCTTCTGAGTACTAAAATGATTCTAGCAGCTTAATTTCTAGTCTGATGTACACGAACAAAACACAGATCCATCAAATTGTATGCTTTTGTGGATCAACTAAATGTTCAGAATGCTTGAAAAGCTACCTTTTGTATCACCCAAGAATTCTCTTCAAAACATAGCCATTAAATGAAAAAGATGAGGAAACTTGTAGACACCTTAGCTGGCATCCTACTACAATTTGCACAGTTGTAAATCCAACTTAGGTTTGCAGAAGTCCTTCTTTTTTGGCTGATTTGATATTAAAATTCTCTACCAGCCACATGCAGTGATGAAACTCTGCTGCAAACCCACCTCTTACACACTGCCATTCCTCCCATCATGGCCATTACATGGTGGAGAGTGGGGGCAAACAGAGAAAAGTATATCTATGT
The DNA here is from genome assembly GCF_019175285.1 of Sceloporus undulatus. Classification (NCBI taxonomy): domain Eukaryota; kingdom Metazoa; phylum Chordata; class Lepidosauria; order Squamata; family Phrynosomatidae; genus Sceloporus; species Sceloporus undulatus. The sequence goes on from NC_056523.1 coordinate 243,040,095, forward strand.
TCCTATAGCTAGATGCACACCACTGATGGCATCCTTCTGCCCTCTGAGAAGTCACAAGATGCCCGCATAACTCTCTATCAGCCACTAAATGGGTGTTTGGGAGGAGACACAGGTAAAATATTATCTTTCGTATCCTCAAGTAGACAGAGGCCCTTCATCTCTCTGAGGAATAATGCTACATAGCCCTCCCCCCCAAAAAAAAGAAGATAGAGGAAAGAATAATAAAATACAGGTCCAAAACACACTGTAGAAATAATCCAGTTTAAGTTCACTATAACTGCCCTGGCTCAGTGCTAGAGAATCCTGGGAATTGTACTTTATTGTGGCACCAGAGCTCTCTGACAGAGAAGGCTAAATGTCTCACAAAACTACAGTTCCCAGAATTATCTATCATTGAGCCAGGGCAGTTAAAGCGGTCTCAAACTGGATTATTTTTGCAGTGTGTTTTGAACCATTGACTCAACTCCGAGTCATGAAATATTAAGAATATGTTGGTTTGCAGGATATCTTTCCCCTCACCTGTCATGGAGGTCATACATATTTGTAAGAGAAGAAACAGATGATGCTGAATAATATATTAAGAAAGCTGAAAATTAATTTTGGAAAAACCCATTGATGAAAAACCAATCTGAGTCAAACTGAGCTCATTAGGATATGAAGTGAGTTTGCAGACAGGGATTTTGTTTGTCTAAGAATAGTGCATACCTTTCTTAAAAGAACATAACTATTGTTATTATTCATGAGAATTATTAATCCTAATTATTTATTCTTAATAATAATACTTGGAATCAGAGGACTTGGTGTGACCCTTTCTAACAAGGTTACAACTCTGAAAGTTGTGGAGGCCCTTGATAACACTTGCACTAAACTTCTGCTGGAGATTATTGATTACCTTAAGTTACTTTAATTGATTTCTTCATAGGAATCTTGTTCACGATCTTTAGACTCTTTTCTGATGGTGAAAGCCAAACACATTCAGCTTATATGTGGAAAAAGTTCAGAAATTGTCACCGACGAGAGGTAAGTTGCACATAGAATTGGTCACTCAGTAATTCTGGGAATTTCCCAAACATAAATCAATACACATTGGCATCTGATATTTCAACATGAACATTGAATGTTGCAATCCATGGAAGAACAAAAACATAGCCAGTCCATGGTAGCTTTGTTAAGCATTAGTTGTTAAAACGATTGAGTACTATGGGAAGAATTCATTTAGTTTTTCTGCAGATGGAACAGTTTTCAATAACAGAATGATGCACCCTCAACATCTGTTTCAGGCGATTTCCCAGAGCCATTTTAGAGAGACACAGTAAGGTGGCAAGGACTACAAATTCCCACCTTCTGGCTGCTCACATTAAGGCTCTGTACAGCCTGGCACTTTGTGCCAGCCTATGGGCAGAGTCAAGGTGCAGCATCCTGACGCTGGACACCTTGACTCTGCCCAAAGGGTGTCATGATGCCACGTGCCGTTCCACATAGTGTGGCATCATGGCACGCTTCCTGCACTGCATCCAAATGATCCAGCACCGAAGGGGTACCATACAGCCGCACTGCTGTGGCTATAGCGCCCTTTGGAGGGCGCAAAAAGAAGCTGCTTTTTGCAGCTCCTTGTTGCACCCTCCAGAGGGTGGATCGGGGCCACGGTGTGAGGTTGCCATGGTCCTGATCAGGCCAGGAAAGGGGCGGCCTGTATAGCCCCTAAGTGAATAATAGTACAGATTATATGTTTAGGTCCTTCTTTTCTGAGATCTGAGAGCTGTATTGGCTAACTGGGGACCTTGGAGGGCTGCACCCCCATGTCATGTCCAATGGTTTAGGGAGATTTTGTTTTTCCTTAAAATGGTCCCTAGCAGGGAGCCGAAGAACAATCTTGCCATGGGACTAGGCTTGTTTAGATCCAGCAGAGGCGTTTTTTTTCTGGTTTACTTTCTAGTTTGGGAAAAGCCTCTTAACCCTACTACATCCTTTGAGGTCAAAACATTGGGAAGTTGCTCTCCTTGGGTGTGGTGGAACATTTTTAACAAAACAAAACACCCAAAAATGTTTTTTAGGACCCAGGGCCTCAAAAACAGCCCTAGGAGGAGGCAATATTTTCCTCAAACCTGGTGTAAGGGGCGGAAGTGTAGCTGAATGCCTTCAGAATAATTTTATTTACTAGAAAATCAATGGCAGCTCACTTCTTAATTAAGAGGTTAATTGATGAAGTTCTTAATTGAACGAGAAGTTAATTAATTCAGCATACAAACTTAGACAAAAGCAGCAACATACACAACAATACCAGTATATCTTCAGTCATTAAAGTAAGTGAAGAGCATTTAGGAAAGGTTTCCAAGTGACTGCTTGTATACCTGATATTCTTTTGGTGCATTGTTATAGGATGTGATCACACTGTTATCATTTCCTACCTGATGTTTCTTGTTCCAATATTTTCTGTGCATAGTGGATTGAAATCACACGTTAGAAGCAACTATTCAACAGCCATAATGTAAAAACTGACCTTAAGCTTCAAACAGGTTTTCAGTATTGAATTCTTATGATAGAAACCGTTAGTATATATAGAGTAATAGAGAGCAAACCCCATGATAAGTTTGCCTTGAGGTTGCCATAAGTCAGAAATGTCTTGAAGACACTGAATAACAACTCAGTAGTACATTCTTAGAGTCTAGAATCACTGCATACTCTTCTTATAGAATTGTTGCTTCATTTGCAGTGGCAAATGAATGAAAGTTTCCATTCACACATTACAGAGGTGGGCAAATTGTGACCTGCAAGATGTTGCTGGACTGCAGTTCTCATCAGCCTTAAATATTATATTCAATGGTGGGGGATGGTGGGTGCTCTGTGTAACAAACTGTAGAGCCACAGCTTGCTTGCCTCTGGGGTACTGGAAATATCACAGAGAGCTTTAAACAGCCTTCACGTTAAACCAGATTTAATTCAAAACTATTGTAACATCCTTTTTTTGCTGTCTGCTGTAGTTTTGATGTCTATTCTATTCTTTAAATGCTCTTGTCTCATTTAATTGTATATGTCAAGTTAAATGAGTTACCATTAATTAACATAGGCTTATATGCAGTTCTTTCATTGGGAACACGTCTAAATAGATAGTCTCTGTACATTTTCTACCACTGTGAGATCTGTAGTTCCTGAAAAAGAAAATGTGATGTTTTGTCAGCTTTCAATGTATCTGCAAATATATTTTCCTGTTTGTAGAAGCAATGTGTTGTATTTTCTTTTGACTGCCATTCAGGTTAACAAGGAGTCCATGTAGACTTACCATAGGCATACCAGAAACTCTCAACAGCCCAGGTACAAGGATTTTTGGCAAGACAATAAGCCTCCTTGTTTACGATAGGTCTTGAAGATTATTTGATTATTTATTTATTTATTTTACAATTTTTGTTTTATTTCATTTTCTGACTACATTTTTTCCTTGCAGTGTTTACTCAGTTGTTGCACTAGGAGCAGGCAGAATATAGATCTGGATCTGCTAATAGATCTCTGGGTGATTTTCAGTAGATCACCAAGCATTACTAACTCACCCTTCTTTAATAGCAACGATGACCCCATCCTTCTGAAATGGAGAAGATTGAATAACTATCAATAGAAATTGTTGTGCAGTAAATTATTGAATAAAATCTCTGGACTATACAGATCACGTTTCTTCTTGCATAATGTAACTTCTGCAATGTTATGTACCCAAGTTTGTTCCAAATACTTTAGTTTTAGCCTATGTGTTATTTTGTAGTACTGATGTTGCACTAGTCTTACTGTTGTTTTTTTAAGGAGGATAAAATCCAAGCTGATGTTTGTTCTTTTTGTTTTTACAGATCATTAGATGAAACAACATATGAAAAGCTTGCTGAAGAAACCCTAGAGTCATTGATGGATTTCTTTGACGATTTGGCAGACAAGCCATTTACTCCCGAAGACTATGATGTCTCCTTTGGGGTATTTTAATTTATTTTAATTCCTTGCTTCTATACGTGTTTCTAATTTTATCATTAATTAGAGCACCTTAAACTACATCTGGTTGTAGGTATGTTACCATTACAACTTACTAGTACTTCTACAATTTTGTGAAGGCACAAAGATTTCCAGAAGTGTTGGTAAACACAATATTCTTCAAATTTTATGTAATCCCATGTAAATACACAAACATCTTTTAATCTTGCTGTATTATTTTAGAAGCTAACAGATCACACTGTGAAGCCAGACTTGCCTTTCCCAGTACTGCTTCTTTGTAATGGTAACATACCTACAACCAGATGTAGTCAGGCTTTTAATGTGCCTACTCAGTTAAAACCATTTGCCTCACCCCCCCCTTCCTATGCATTCAATGACACATCTTTTTTTCATTCTGAGGTTATTGCTTTTGCCTGCCTCCCTTCAGAACTTAAAGTTCTACTTTTTCATTTTAGCAGTTCAAGTGTGGTTGTGATTCATGCTTTGGAGAAATCTTACCAGTTAAATATACATTATTTTTATGTGTAGGTGCATGTTCTCTCATTCATAGGGTGCTTACAAGCACTGATTTCATCATTCATTAGCCTGCCACAACCATGGATTTTACCACATGGAGAAGGGTTCAGAAGCTGTCATCTTCCACTTACAACCTTCCCCTCTTAACATTTTCTTTTTGCTTCTTCCATCATTTTTTTTTAACCTCAAGGAAAAATGGAATTCCTTAGTGTCTTTTGACTGTTAGCACTAGGAGCTGTCCTTCAGGAAGCCCCCATACTTCATATTCACATGGGTGTTATGGATTACTTGCATGGCTTGGCCACAGGGTGTCACAATCGAACAGTTGCTGAAATAACTGGAGGACCATTTGATGTTTCATGATAAAATATCACGGTTTAATCTTTCTTTTCATTCTGGAAATAAAATCTCATTTGAAAATTGCTTTTTTCACTAGGAATCATTAATCTCTACACAGCCAAAATACTGTAGTATTTGTTAACATTAGAAAAATACATGAATGGGAATTTAACATTTTTCAGGTTGCATGTGTATGTATGGTTGATACAGGCTGAGTCTTCCTTATTCGGAATTCCAAAAGCCAAAATATTCCAAAATCCAAAATGGTTCATTTGGGTGGCTGAGATAGTGGCACATTTGCTTTCTGATACTTCAATATATAGAAACTTTGTTTCATGCATAAAAGTACTAAATACAGGTATTCCAGGAATACAAGTATTCCAAAATCTTAAAAAATAAAAATCCAGATCCAAAACATCTCTGGTTTCATACATTTCAGATAAGTGAGACTCAGCCTGGTATCTTGTTTTTTCACAGTGGTTATTTAAACGTAACGTGTAAATATTCTACCATCAGTTCTTGGAGCTCACCTTGATTTATTTTACTTTCATTAACAGAGTAAAGACAGTTTCTTGTGTGCCTGATACATAATCAAAAATTGCAAGCATTAATTTACTAGGGAAAGCTATGTGGTCTCAACTTATTGCTATATTCCTAATATGTGGCATAGGAAAAAAAAACTTCCTATTTGTTTTTAATCCTTGTTATCTATCCTTTTAAACAAAATTGAGATGACAGTGGAAAACAGGTGGGGGTGACTTGTGGTCTTTTAGATGTTGGATTTCAACTCCCATCATTGTAGCCTCTGGGTAAGGAAGATTGCTGAATTCTGCAGTATTCTCCATCCTTGAATCAGTGTCATTTTGTTACCTTGTGGATGATTCCCAAGATGTTATTGGAAGCAAATAGTGAGTGTGAAGTAAGTTTCCAGAAAACGGCGGATACAGCACTATTAATGCATGGCAGGTTTATATGCATGCATGTCCTTGTTCTTGAAAGCATGGCTATGCAATAGACAATATGGAAAATTAACACAAGAAGTAATATGGATGAGAAGTAATCAAAACGAAGCAATATGGCTGTGATTTTTTTTTTTATTGTGAGCTTTAAAATCCTATATATTGAAAGTTCTTTGTTGTTATTACATGCCTTCAGGTTGTTTTTGGTTTATGGTGACCGTAAGACAAATCTGTCATGAGGTTTTCTTGCCAAGATATATTCAGAAAGAGGTTTGCCTTTGCCTTCTTCTGAAGCTGAAAGTGTGACTTACCCAAAATTGCCCAGTGGGTTTCCATGGCTGCTTTACAATACAATAAACTGGAAAAAAATATGCTTCTAGCTAAAATTGATGGTTTTGTGTCTCCCTCACCATTTCCCCCCCTGCAGAGTGGAGTATTAACAGTTAAACTAGGTGGAAACATGGGGACCTATGTGATCAATAAGCAGACACCAAACAAGCAGATATGGCTCTCCTCTCCAACCAGGTATGTATATTTCTGGATCCGAGAATAATCTGAAAACCCAGAATTTAACTAAAATGTCTCCTACTTCAGCTTTAAAATTCATTGAGTTTACTCACTTTGGATCCCAATGGTTTAAATGGGGCTCTCACATTGTCTGTAACATGGATATTAACTTTCCCAGGTGGCATAGCCTACTGAAAGCTGTAGTCCAAAAAAAGTAATTTTTATAAGCCCCCTATTGACATCTGCATAGGCTTAACATTATAGCTGCATTATAGATTTAATAGGCTGATAAAAAAATTAAGCCTTTTTTTGAGGGAAGGGTAATAACTATCGATTTTATTTATGCTTTTGCTTAGCAACTAACGCTGGGCTAACTTTACAGTTTATAACATTCTGGAAACTAGAGAGAGAGAATGTACATTGCTTATTTGCATCTGTGTATTTGTACCTGTTAAATGCTTATGGGCTAGTGCTAACTGAGCTGATACCATATGTTTAGGGATGGTTTAGACTTTTGGAAAATCAGCAGTGTTTGATTGACTGCAGCTGTGTTCCCAAAACTGGCAACCCAGATTTTCAGAGTGTTTCACTGCTATATCATGCATCAGGGTATTTTTTCTGAAACAAAACAAAATTTTGCTTTGAATGAACTGTTCTCACTTACCTAAGTGAATTATTATGTATTAAGAGTAAAGGTTGTGGTTAGGATTTAATATACATTTTCCTGACCTCAATCAGAATTACAGTGTTCCCCTCCAAATAGGAATCAACCAAATGACAACCAAAACACATTATTTCTGCTTTTTTGCACCATGATTAATCAAAAAGCAAAATGAGACATTTTTGTATCTATATATTAATTTAGCTGGGTCAAAAAAAAATACTCAGTGATAAAAAGGAATAGATTTATTGGGATATTTTTGTCCTAATGTTTTTAGATTTTTTTTTTTTAAAAAAAACTGTACAGGGCAAGTGGCTAAAGTTCAGGAATAACGTTTACAGCCGTGTAGCTGACAATGCCTTAGAATGCCTACAAGATAAGTTTACTACTTTGTTGATTCTGCAACATAATGTGACTCTGATGATCTAAAATAAAAAGAAATCAAATATTAAATTGTAGTTGCCACTCCTAGCTCAATACTGTACTTTCTATAGTTGTTGAAAATCAGAGGAAGCTAAAAACAAGGTAGCCATACAGTGTCCTTTCTGCCCAGCAGAGGGTGCCCCATAGCAGTAGAACTGATGTGTGCTCAATCACTCCTGTTTGGAGAAAGAAAATACAGTGGACCCTTAGTATCCGCTGGGGCTTGGTTCCAGGACCTCATTGTGGATAACAAAAATCCATGGATGCTCAAGTCCCATTTAATACAATGGCTTAGTAAAATTGTGTCCCTTGTATAAAATAGCAAGATGAATTTATGGAATTTTGGAATTTATGCATTATTTAAATATTTTCAAACTGTAGAGACTTGAATCCGTGGCTAAAAAATCTGTAGATACAAAGGGCTGACTGTAGTTAAAATGCTGTTTTATCTAAATTTATATCTTGCTTGTGGCCTAAAAAAAGTACCAGATCCTGTCTGATCTTGGAAGCAAACAGGCTCAGCCCTGGCTAGTACGTAGATGGGAGGCTATCATTGAATACCAGGTGCTAAGGGGTATATTTCAGAGGATTTAACTGTCATGGAACTGAGTATTCCTTGCCCAGGGTGAAATTCGTGGGATCGCCATAAGTCTCCAGGCAATTTCAAGGGGGTGCGCACACACATACACACACTGCTTAGGTGACACATATATTAAAATTTAAAAGCAATCTTGAACACATTAGAGAGATATTAATTTTCTCCTCAAACATCCAAACTAGGTTGCTTTCAGTCATTTCATGAATCTTATTCTGTGATAATCTATGAAAACTATAGGGCCAGAGTGTAAAGTGTAGAACCAAAAATAAAATGGATACTTTACATTGGGTTTAGTGGGCTATACCACCTGGGAAAGTGGAATTGCAGGCATACCTCAGTTAACAAAGCCTCTGACAAAGAAGTTCCTTTTTACCATTTTTGTGGGAGCCAACCACCCACCCTTCTTTTTGTATTCTATCTAGCTAGAAGGGTTTTTTTAAAGCATTGGCAGTGGGAGGATGGTGAAGGACAGAATTTCAGTATTGGATTGTAACAGTGTAAACAATGCAATATAACATTACCTGGGAAAGAATAGAATTCTGCCTTAGATTATCCTACTGTAGCTGTGTGTGCTTATATACAATTGGCAAGGTAAACTGCCTCCAGATGACGGCACAGCCCACTCCCAAAGTGGGCCACAGTCACAGGTCCCAAGCTGCACTGACCAGGGGGCGGTTTAAACTTACTCCTTTTTAATCCAGTTCTTTGGACTGGAATGCAGCCTTGGCATGGTTTCCAGCTGCTTTGGGGGTGTGCATCATGTAAACGCCCCCCACCCCCAGAAGCCACTTTATTTGGCCTGTGTGTTTCAGGCCTTATATAGTTCCTCCCCCTCCAATCCTGTGAGGTATGTTAGAGTGAGAGATAGCTGAAGGTTTCCCATTGGGCTTCATGGCTGTGTGTGGATTTGAACCAAGGCCTCTCCTGTGCTTGTCTGACACTCTAACCAGTACAGTGTTGACTGCATGAAACATGGCCTTGTAGAAGAGTGTCTCAAGTACCTTAACACCTCTTCACCTCTTTGTAGTACAAAATCTTAAAAGTAACTTGAAAGAGGATAGTCTACTCATACATTCAGGTTTTGCTGATCTTTGACAAAAGATTACTGAGAGAAAGCAGCCATGTAGTGAAGAGGAAAGATAATTTTATAGGGCGAAAGTGAGTCCTTAGAATAAGTCCAACTGTTATTTTCATATCAGCAGGGCCAAACACACATGCTGTTTTGCAACCTACCAACATGTTGGATAATTCACATGGACTAATTGTCCAGGGTTCTGTTCTGAACTAGTTGGAAACAATACCAAATCTTTGTGGTAGGAAAACAACAGCCAAGTTTGGGTACTGGTTTACTTAGCGCTGGATGACATTGCAGGTTTCTTTTGCTTTTAAATTGGTGCTTCTCAAACATATCTGTCAGACATATAGACATTATAGGAAACAGCAAAGCAGGAAATGTCTGTGAGTCACATTTCTGTTTTTGGCACTTCAGCTGTAACTTGTGAGAGGTTTGTATGTTGTCCATGCCTCTGGAGCACAGTCTTGTCTCCCTTTCCATACACTATAGCAGAGTACTTGGGCCCATGGTGGGGCAGCTCTCCATTTGTATATAAAGTATGAATGGAGTTCTGTTACATACATGAGAAGTTTTAGGCTGGGGAAGGAAGTAAAACTTGCTCCTCTCTTGCCTACTGTGCTCCTTCAGTTTGTACAATTTTCTCCCAACTTAATACCAATATGGGAACTGAGCCAGAAGAAAATTGCTTAAAGCAGCCTTTCCAAACTAGCAAATTTTGCATGTACTGGACAGCAGTTCCCAGCATCCATAACTAACATGGCTGTGGTAGCTGGGTGTGATGGTGTCTGAATAATAATAATAATAATAATAATAAATTTATTTGTGTTTCCCCGCCTCTCCCAATGGATCGAAGCGGGGTTACAGACTACTGAAATCGACACATATAACACTCTTATAAACCATAAAATATTAAAACATTCCAACAGCAATATTATGTCAACACTCATCAATATAACAGTGCAAAATTCCATCAACCATCCAACATCCATGGGCAAGGCAGAGTATCGTCAGCAGGGGTATAGATCTTCACACTTCGGGGGGGAAAGCTTGAGAAAAGAGCACAGTTTTAAGTCTCTCTTTAAATGTTTCCAAGGGGGTCGTGAGACGGAGCTCCTCAAGTAAACTATCCGTGGGGCCATTATGGTGAAGGCCTTTTGGGATGATGAAACATATTTGGAAGATGGTGTTTCCAGTAAATTCTTACCCGATGTTCTGAGAGTGTGGGGAGGATCGTACGGGGAGATGCGGTCCCTCAAGTAACTCAGGCCCAAGCCATGTAGGGCTTTATAAGTGATAACCAACACCTTGTACTGTGCCCGGAAGCAAATGGGAAGCTAATGAAGATCTTTTAAAATAAGTGTTATATGGTCAAACCTAGATGCACCAGTGACCAATCTGGCTGCCATATTTTGGACTAACTGAAGCTTCCGGACTTGGTACAAGGGTAGCCCCATGTAGAGCACATTACAGAAATCTAGACGAGAGGTTACCAGAGCGTGTACCACTGTTTCAAGGTCCCTTTGGCCCAGGTAGGGTCGCAGTTGGTGTATCAGCCGAAGTTGATAGCAAGCACTTCTGGTTGTCGCATCTACTTGAGATGTCAACTGCAGGGATGAGTCCAGAAGTACTCCTAAACTGCGAACTTCATCCTTTAGGGGAAGTGTGACTCCGTCCAGGACAGGTGGATAAATTTCCTTCCTGGGCCTGGGGAACCTATCACAAGTACTTCCATTTTCTCTGGTCCCAATACATCTAAAGTCCCAATACATCTAAAGAGGTCTCTGACACATCTGCCAAGCTAGAGAGTACTAATTTAAAACAGTAGGTCGTAGCAAGACAAGCTGGGGGGAAAGGGTATATTTTGCTTTGCTTTCCAGCTTGCTCATACTTATGAACAAGGCAGAAACAAGGATAATTGCTCCATGGACAGCAGTCCAATCATGTCTAGTTTGACCTTTTCTTGCACATTCTGTCAGTGTTGCTTATAATACATGGAACCATCCCTAAGGTGACAAGGCGGGATATAAATAAATAAGTATTATTATTATTATTATTATTATTATTATTATTATTATTATTATCATCATCATCATCATCATTATTATTAAGACACTGGCTGCCTTCTGATTGTAATGAACAAGAACTGAGTCTACTTGCTTCATTCTATTATATGTAGCATAATTCATTATTTTCTGGTTTAAGCAACTTGTAGTTTCTCGCTCTGTCTGGACCAATAAACTATGGTTTGGTAGAGTCCTTTGCAGCAAGACTGCACAATAAGATCAAGCAATGGCTTGCAATTTGGTTTGGAGTGCTTACGCAAACCATAGGTTGGCAGTTTGGGCATAATGGCAGGTTATAATTTCATTGTATCGGAAAGACATTAAACAAGCCTATGTGTAAAGAGGAGTGACAGCATAGTGTATGTTCATAAATTACAAAATTCTGTCTGGGAGGACTCTGAAATCAACCAATGTGAAAATTTTCTGTGTATCCAGGGAAATGTGTTGAAACTTAACTTCTCAGGTTTCCTGGCCTATCCTCCCTGCTTTCACTGTCAGGGTTGCTTTGGCCTTCTGCATGATGTAAGTCTTCAGTATACATAGCCTTCTGTCGTATTTTGTAGACATAGCGCCCCAGTGGTTCCGTTCCTACCTCTTGGGTCGATTCCAGATGGTGCAGCTGGGGGACGTGTGCTCTGATAAGAGGGCCCTTACATCTGGTGTCCCTCAAGGAACCATTCTGTCCCCCATGCTATTTAGCATTTACATGAAACCGCTGGGAGAGATCATCAGGAGACACGGGGCACGGTGTTATCAGTACGCTGATGACACCCAAATATGTTTCTCTGCGTCTCCAACTGATGCAGTGACCAGGGATGGCATCTCTCCTCTAGACGCATGTCTGGAGTCAGTAATGGGCTGGATGAGGGAAAACAGACTCAGACTGAATCCAGAGAAAACGGAAGTACTGTACTTGTGATAGGATCCCCGGGTCCAGGTTTGGAGATTTGTCCACATGTCCTAAATGGGGTCACGCTTCCCCTGAAGGACTCTCTTTGCAGTCTGGGGGTGCTCCTGGACTCATCGTTCCACCTTACATCTCAGGTGGATGCGACAGTCAGGAGCACCTGTTATCAGCTTCGGTTGATACGCCAGCTGCGACCCTACCTGGGCCGGGGGGACCTTGAAACAGTGGTACATGCTCTGGTAACCTCTCAGTTGGATTTCTGTAATGCGCTCTACATGGGGCAACCCTTGTACCAAACCCGGAAGCTTCAATTAGTTCAGCCAGACTGGTCACTGGATGTTCCAGGTCCAGCCATATAACACCTGTTCTGCAAGATCTACATTGGGTGCCTATTCGCTTCCGGGCACAATACAAGGTGTTGGTTATAACCTATAAAGCCCTAAATGGCTTGGGCCCAGGGTACTTGGAGGACCGCCTATCCCCATATAATCCGCCCCGCACACTCAGGTCAGCCGGGAAGCAACTTCTGAGGGTTCCTCCTTCGAAACACTCTACGACTGCACAGAGGGTGTTTTCAACCTCAGCCCCGCAGTTATGGAACTCGCTTCCCGAAGAGCTCCACTCGACCCCCTCCCTCGACCAATTTAGGAAGAGACTCGAAACCTTTCTCTTCGAACAAGCTTTCCCCCAGATGTTGTAACGCTTCTTCCCCCCCTCCTCTTGCACCTGCACTTTGGCTAGTTTTTGTACGGTTTTTAATCTGTGTTTCTAATTCTTGGTTTTAATTGTTTGATATTGCATTGTTTTTATTTATCGTTTGTTGTTGCCATGATGCTGTAACCCGCCTTGATCTCAAGGAAAGGCGGGCTATAAATAAACGATTTATTATTTATTATTTATTTACATTTTTACTCTACTCTTATTCTTTCACAGTGGCCCAAAGCGTTATGACTGGACTGGGGGGAAATGGGTGTATTCTCATGATGGCATCTCTCTTCATGAACTACTGGCAAAGGAACTTTCAGTTGCACTTAAAACCAAATTGGATTTATCAGCTTTAACATATGCCGGACAAGAACATACTTGATATTATCTCAGAAATTGAAAAACTTTGAAGTTTGGTCCATGGTCTTCCTCACTCACCTATTTTTGGATCTTAATTCAACTTGATTTTTTTTTGAAACACTTGTTGTTGAAGGTCATTTTTCTTATGAAACAATATGAAAGTATTTTTTCTAGTGTTATATGTTTCTCTCCCCCTCTTCCCATTTTGTTTAGGATGTATGTCCTTGCCTGCTAACCTGTGAACTCTGGAGATAAAGATGACTTTGGGAACTACTGGGTAAACTACTTTTAGGAAATACTATTGCTAGTTAATATGCTAGCTTTTGGAATAACTAATCTGCAGTTGTTTGAATTATTCCCTTTAATTGGAGATTTAACCCCGATAACTGAAAAATCAAGATTGATTTATTTAAACCATGGAGATTATAATGATGAAAACCATTTATACAAAATGGAAATGTATTTATACCAGGTGTAGTATGTCTATTGGTCTTACCAACAAGTGCAGTGATTTCCAAAAGTTACCTTGTGATTATAAACAGTGAAATAATATTATTGTTGAATTGAGAATAACTAGATTAATAGTGAACCTCTTTAAATAATTGTTGGATTAGCAGCTCATGGTTAATGCAGTGTTTTGATTCCCTCAGTGCAATGTTAAAGTTTAGCATGCTTAGAAATATTCCACATGACAAGGGAACAAAGCCATTTTAAACAAAATGGCCTGGCTTTAGAGCTCTACTCTACATTTGCTGTTAGAGAGGAAGGCAGCAAAGAGCAATTTTCTGGTTCCTCAAGCACCCCTTTAGCACTGCTATCTATTTTGTCCCGTGGGTGATGATACAGGAGACTGCACAGAAAAAAAGAAATCAAAGAAAATAGCTATCCTATAGTATTGCACAAGTTCCCTCGACTTTCAGAAACAGATTTTCAGGGGGCTGCAGTGGCTAAAAGGAACCATTAGATTGTCTAGTTTCTGTGTGCAGAAGCTCTTTCTGCTAGTACAAAGCATTCTCTTCGTGTGGTGTTTCCTGTTTATTTATATGTGGATTTTCGTAGTTCATATCCTGTTCTTCATCCCCATTCTCAAATATCACAGCAGAGGTAGTGATACTATGAAATATCCAACAGTAGAATAAGGATATGTTTGTGTATGTAAAACTCTACAAATATACCAATTAATCCACAGCAGAGCTTTCTAGCCACAAAAGTCCATGTGAACAAGTAGATCTTAACACCAAGATGATAGTAAGGTTGGTGCCAGACATTTCTTGAACCAACCATGAAATAATGAGACCAGACACAGTATTTGGGGTTAAACAAGCACCATTTTTATTGACCTAAACCCTATTTAAATGTTTGAGGCCTGGTGCTGAGCAAACAAAATGGGGAGCAACCTGGTGCAGGTTTAACTGAGGCCCAGATGTCAACTTATCACACCTCCCCAGGCACCTAAGGGCAATCGAAAGAGATTTGTTGCTATCTTGGGCAGTCATTTTGGAAGGCAAACCTGGGGGCTCCCTGCCATGCACCACAACTTTACAGAGAGAGTAAGCTCCCAGATCAGCCCCAAGGGCAGACTCTTTCACAAGCCTCCTGGTCCTGTGGAGACAGTTCCAGAGCCCAGCCCTCTACCACAATAGGGTGCTAAGGTATACACCGATCTCATAACTTCTCCCCCCACTACCTGCCAGATGGAAGCCTATTTAACGACACCACTATGAAACAAAGTTCCACCAGATACAAAATGGAGTAGGCGAAATACCCAAGTAAAGGGGGGGAAATCCATACCTGGCACCAGAAATGCCCACACTGCACTGTTCGTGGAGATCCAACAAAAGAGGTTATGTGAGGGGGCAACAGGCCCTTAAATAACCTCCTTTCTCGCCACCTGCACATGATCTTGCTTGGTCCCACGGACCAAGCACAAAGCTCCCTCTCCTGCAGGTCTCTCATGGAGACCAACAAGGGCCCCCATCTCCTGCAGTCCCATTTGTCACGTGGCTTGGGGACATAAACTATTGATAGTGCATTTCAGAGGGAAAGCCTTGTTGAGTGAAACCATCAGATGTACTCCTTCCAGTAGAGAAGACTTGTTTCCTATTGCTAGTTGCAGTTGAAGAATTAATGCAGAACCTGGGGGGGGGGGGGACAAATGAAGACCCTGTAACCTATATGAGGTGGAGATGGCTGTTTGATAAAAATCTATGACCTTCCTCTGAAACTCTGACCTGACATACAGTGGGTCTTTGGTATCACCTGGTGTTTGGTTCCAGGACCCCTGTGAATACCAAAATATAACACAGCAAAATCAAAGTTTGCCGTTTGGAATTTTTCTTTGGAATATTTTCAAGCCATGGATGGTTGAATCTGGATGAAGAATCCGTGGATATAGAGAGCTTGCAGTATAGTAATTCCACCATTCTCTAATCATAAATCTGAACAATGTTGGCAGCAACACATAAGACAAATCTAACTCTGGAAAGAGTAAACTAAAAGCAAAAGGAGTTGAACTTGAAGTCCCTGGATTGTGGTTGTGTTCAAATATCTTCTTGCTGGAGAAAAATCTCTAACATAGGACCTACCTATTTTAATAAATATGAATCTTAACATTTCTGTCAGAGCATAATCTTTTTAACTTTTAAGAGTAGTTTTGTAAAAGAGTTCATCTTAACTCTCAAACTAAGGAACTTTTTTCCTCTGCGAACTTGTTTTCTGATCTTTGCCAGAGCTCTAATCATGTCCGTGCTTGTTTGATGTTTAAACTTCTCTGCACTGACCAAAGTTCAACAAAAAGGCAAAGTCCTCCCCCCATCTGAAGCAAACATTAAGTAGCAACAAGTTGTGTATTGTAATATGAGAGTGGCCCAATACATTTTCACTTTAAAAATATCAGATCTCAATGTTCCACCCATAGTTTTGCAATTTAAGATCAGGAAAGGTGAAAGAACAGCTGCAAACACAGAATAATTTTAGGAAAACTTAGTTTTTAAGAAAGTAGCAATAATTCAGCTTAATATGTAACTTTTAAGTTGATTTTTTACATCAAAAAGCACTGCTATGCCTATTATTTGTCAAGACTTTTGCCAATGCAGTATTACAAAAAAACCAGCAGAAAGCAACCCTCTTCCCTTCTCAAAATCCAATAAAATAGTCACTTTAGCTAATCAGTTATGAGTATACACTTTTTAAAAATATACTCTGACATAATTTATGAAAAGAAGAGACAGTCAGAAAGTTGATCAGCATCTACTAATAGATCGGCAATTATTTCTGGTAATTGTTTAGACAATGAAAGAAACACCAAGATGATGAGTACTTGCTTTAAATTATCCTGCTAAAATTAAGAAACTCATCACATTTTTGTCTAGGCCTGCATCTGCACTGCAGAAATAATCCAGTTTGACACTACTTTAACTGTCATGGGTCAATGCTATGGAATTCTGGGATTTGTAGTTTTGTGAGACATTTAGGCTTCTCTGTCAGAGAGCTTTGGTGCCCGAACAAATGACAGTTTCAAGAATTCCATACCATTGAGCCATGGCAGTTAAAGTGGTGTCTGGATTATTTCTATAAAGTGGATACAGCCTAGGACAACTATGGCAACTATTTAGTTCTGGGCTCAGGATTCTTTAAATCGATGTTTGTGTCACCTAGGGTTGCCATAATTGTCCACTATTACCAGGGACAAAATGTAGGACAAATTCAAGACCAAACTGTAGGACAACTGCAGGACAAAACTCAGCCCAAAATGTAGGACATTTAAGGTGACCTAGTGAATTTCAATGTTTTAATAAAAGGGAAAAAAACCTATACTGCAAATGTACATTTGTCCAACCCTACCTTATATAATAATAATAATAATAATAATAATAATAATAATAATAATAAATTATTTATGTATAGCCCGCCCAATCACAAGGAATCCGGGCAGGTTACAGCAATAAGAATACAGTGGTGCTTTCTGCACCGGCATTTGGGACGTCCGGAGGACGTCCCATTTTAAAAAAGGGGCGTCTCTTATAGACGCCCCTGGGCCTAGTACGGACTCCATCCGTACAAGATGGTGCCGGCCCTTCTACATGGCCGGCGCCATCTTTGCGTATCGGACGTTGAGCGTCCGTATGCGTCGCGCCCCTTGTGACGTAGCGAGTGCGCCCCTGGCGCCTCGCTACGTCGCAAACGCGACTTGAAAAGAAGCTCCATTTTGGAGCTTCTTTTTCAGTCCGCAGGGGAGCCGCGCCGTGTGGAGGCTCCGGCTCCCCCACGGACTAGCCGGCGGCGGCGGCAAACCGCCGCAAAGCGGCGGTCTGTACCCCGCCATAGAGAATACAATAACATTCAAAATAGTCCTTCCCAACCCCCATCCCATTACTAAAATTACAATTAAATAATCAGCATTTTAAAAGCAAAAAATACAATAGTATTAAATTTAAGAGAAGATTTGGAGGACAGAGCGACATAAGTCACAGTAACCAGGGAGAGGAACTAGGTAGGGAAGACCCCCCGGAAGAGATCCATCTTAAGAGCCTTCTTAAAGACTGTAAGAGTAAATATGTGGCGGATTTCCTTTGGCAGTTCATTCCATAGCTTCGGAGCAGCAGTGGAGAAGGCCCTCTGGGTAACTGAGGTTAGTCTAGATTTTTTTCGGCTGAAGCAGATTCTTCACCGAGTACCTTAGTGTGTGGGACGGACAGTACGGAAGAAGGCGTTCCCTTAAGTATTCTGGACCCAAGCCATGTAGGGTTTAAAGGGAATCACCAACACCTTCATATGAATATGGTATATGAATATAGCATAGTGACCAGTTAATCAGAATGTGTGTTCAGTCTCTTCCCATCCTATATCTGAACAATAAACTAATTCTCAAGGGTGCGAAACCTTATTTAGCTAAAAATGGCACCACCTCCAACTCCAGGCTTGGGAAAATCTCAAAGTTTGTAATGTATGTTAAAAATTAGGGGGAGGGACTCAAGGAGCCTATTAGAACTTAGTCTTTCCAAAGGTCATGGAATGCTTATTTTCTGTTGAATAGAAAGCAACACCAACCACATCAAGGAATTCCAAAAGAAAACCAGCATGTGTTTAATAGACTATAGCAAAGCCTTTGACTGCACAGATCATGAAAAGCTATGGAATATTCTTCAAAAAATGGAAGTGCCCCCACATCTGATAGTCCTGGTGTACTTTGGACAAGAACCTACTGTAAGAACAGAATATGGAGAAATCAGTTGGTTCTCAATTGACAAAGGGATCAGGCAAGGCTGCATGCTTTCACCCTATCTGTTCAATTATATTGGCTTCAACACCTAAGAAGGAGGAGTGAAGATAGGAGGAAAGAATATCAACAATGTAAGATTTGCGGATGACACCATACTACTAGCAGAAAACATCACAGACTTGGAACAACTACTAAGAAAGATCAAAGGAGAAAGTGCAAAGGCAGGATTACTGCTGAACATTTAAAAAACAAACAAAAAGAATGACCACAGAGGATCTACACAAATTCCAATTAGACAATGAGGAAATTAAAATAGCAAGCATTCCTGTACCTTGGATCAAACACTGATCAGAATTACACCTGCAGTTAAGAAATCGGAAGAAGACTAGCAATGGAGAGGGCAGCTATTAAACATCTAGAAAAGATCCTAAATAATAGTATACAACTGAGCATGCAAGTTAGAATTGTACAAGCCATAGTATTCCCCATCACCATATTTGGGGGCGAGAGCTGGAAAGTGAAGAAAGCGAGTAAGAAGACAATTCATTTGAGATGTGGTGCTTGAGGAGAGTGTTGAGGATATCATGGACATCTAAAAAGAAAACAAACGGTTCCTAAAACACATCAGACAAGAAATATCCCTGGAAGCAAAAATGATTAAGTTGAATCCATTGTGCTTTGGCCACATCATGAGAAGGCATGACTCACTGGAAAAGACAATAATGTTAGGAAAGATGACAGGACATAGAAAGAGAAGAAGAGGGATGGATTTTATTAAAGAGGTCACAGGTATGAATTTACAGGACATAAGCAGAGCAGTGAAGGAGAAGGAGATCCTAGCAGATGCCATGGCTGGCTGAATTCCTGATCAGAAATCTCTGCACTGCAACCTTGCTTGCAGTACTCATTTGTAACTGTTGTGTAGGTCATTTTTATGCCAAAATCAAAAGTAATTTGAGCTGGTACTCAGAAATCCAATTTCTTTGACAAAAAGTAAGATCCAACTATTGCCATGGTTCCTAGTTGCAAAAAGGAGATTGCATGTCATCTCTTATATTAAGTGTTCAATCATGTTAATAGAACTGGAATTACAAATATAGGGAAGAATTTCAGTTAATATTTTTACCAATTAATTATCTGTTTTCTTAATAGAACTTTCAGCCTCAGAGCAGGGGTTTTTCTAACAGTGATGGGTATGTACTTATGTTATCAGCGTTCTGAGTATAGGCTATTGTGTCAAGCAGTAGGCAAACACAATTACAGGAAATCTCTTCTGAGGAAGTAGCAGAGAGGAAGAGGGAGGGAAAGTATACGGCATAAATCATAATGCATAAATTTTACTCTTCCCAACACTGCAAATATAGCCCTTGGGTGGAGGAATTTAAAATCATTTATAATCTCGCCATCAACAATTTTATTAAATTTTATTAGATTTATATTCTACCTTTCTTGGATGCCTGGCATGCAAGTGGGCTTACAGCATAATTTGATTTAGAGGATGTCATGTACAAGATGGAGCAAGTTCATAAGCACTCCTGTCTTTGATCCAGATCATTACTGACCATAAACTAGGGTTTAAAACTAAACCAGCTTCTTCATATTAAATTGGAAAAGAGAATAGAGTTGGGTGTCTTGACTCTCTGGATAACTTCTCACATCTATTTCAAGTAAACATTACATAGCATGAAGAATAAGACAGAGCTTTGATGGACCACACATAATAGCAACAAATTTAGGAAGCCTCCAGTGCCATATTTTCAACCCATGGCTCCAACAAACATCTGAAGCCATTGGACCTCCAAGTCCCATTCTGGAGAGGCAGCCTGGAAGGCTGTCATGGTTGATCATATTCAAAGAGTTTAAGGTCTGCAGGTGTGAGGTCCTCTTTAACTGATAGGAACACATTCCCCTCTCCAGTTCCTGGTGAAGGTCATCCATCAAGCCATCCATACCTGGCTCCATTGCCTAACCAGCCTTCAGGTCAGAATAAAATCTAGTTGATCTGTCCCCTCCAAAAAGCCCTGAAGTGGAGAGGTTACTACACACTTCAGAACCTTCACACAAAGAGTAGGAGACTGGCTGATTGTGAGCCAGTATAGTGGGATTCAGGGAGATTTTTTTTAACCAACACTAGTAATGCTGCCTTGAGTCCCTATATTGGGGAAAAGGTGGGATTTATTATTATTATTATTATTATTATTATTATTATTATTATTATTATTATTATTAAGTCACATCCCTTGTTGCAGAGATGTGTGCTTTATTTTGTTTACCCAGTTGGCTTATTCTTCGCTGCCCACTTAAATGGCAGGAAGATCAAGAATCCAGTGTGCTAAAGTGGGATTCACATCTCCCAAGGATCTTGTCCATATCCTTGGCCAATACTGGAACTACAGCAACTACAGCATTGGAATCAGTATGGATCTGAGAGAGTTTATCTGGAAAACACAATTAAAATTGTTATGGTGGGCTGCTGCATGATATACATCAAGATAGATATTATGCAGTCCTCCAGATGTTGTTGGATTGCAACTCTCAGCAGCTTCAGGCAGTGAGGAATATTGTGAACTGCAATCCAGTTACATTTTGGAGGGCATATGATTCCCATCCCAGGTCTACATTCTCTTCTGCAGGAACCATACTGTTAATTCCCAGTTCCAGGGAGTTGTTGGGATTGCACTGGAGAGGCTATTCCTAGCCAGAAAAGTTTTGACTCACAATCTACAAACCTGGTTCTGTTAGGAAATACTTATTTGAAATGCAGAAATAAAATTAATGGAGCAAAAAGCAGGAGCAATAGCAGATGAATGTTAAAAAATGTTTTCAAATTGCTGTAGACATGTTTGAGGACCTTTCTCTCCTTCCAGACTGCTCATAAGTATCCATGTCTCCTTTCAAAAGTAGAAGGTATGAAAGGACCCCCTTGGTGCCAGTGGGTCACCAAGCTAAAACACCATTTACTCACTGGACAGCATAGTGAGAATGGAAGGATGACGTGGTAATGGGGCCCTTATGCATAAATGCAATGCAAAGCTGCCCTTTGCATCCTCCCAGTTCATCTGGACAATGTGATTTGCATTTTGAGGGGTATTGTTATTAGATGATATGCTGTTAACAAATTTAAAAGGATGCTGGAATAGTGTTGATATCGCTTGCTACCTTGACAAATTCCTTTTTCAGGGCCATGTTCTCAAACCCAGTGTTGGGATGCTTACACTATTAATTTTGGACTATGGAGAATGTAGAGGAGGGGCAGAAAGGAGAGCTTGGGAACATTTATTTTCTGGATTACAAACCACAAAATCCCCAACATGCTAGGTTGGGGCTTCTGGGAGATGTAGTCCAGCAAAGTAAACTTTGCATATTCTGCCACTAATACTCTATATAACAACTTCTTTGGAGATTTAATTGATCCCTTTGGTGATGACTGCAAACAAGACTTCCAGACAGCAGGGCCATTGCTAGGTAATTCAAAGACTGGAGCGCAGGCCTACATGACATATAATAACAGCATAAAATAGGCACCTGCTAATTCACAGCCAGACATACAGATTTAGAAATAAGATTTAGTTCAGTTTCCCCAAAAGCAAAGCCATAGAAGCCAGTTTCCATCTACAGAACAGCAAATGATATCACTGTTGTACTTCCTTGAATCAGCCGTTCTTCTTGAGTTTCAGTCAGCTCCTAGTAGTAGTGACTCGCTTGTTCAGAAACTAAACAAATACTGGGCAATGACTAAGCGCCACCTTTTGCAATCAGCTATCCCTCTATGAAGTCTTGGAACTGGTATTTCCTGCTTCACTTGGCAGGCAATCTTAGGGGGTGGGGAGGAAAGGACGGGGAATGTTTCCCTTATTGTGGGTACAGCAGCCACTACCTACCTCAGCCTGGAAGATCCTGGTGGGTGGAAACTGAGGTGAGGTGAAGGCCCAGACTGTGGTTTTAGTTTTATTCCTCCACAAGAAAGAGCCCAAAGTTTGAGGCATTCCTTTTGCATAACTCCAGCTCCCAGGATTTCCCAGCTAGTGTGGCCATGGGATTCTGACATGGAGCTCAGATGGAGGTCAGGGAGGCTTGATACTCACCAACAGTGTTGCCAATTTCTGGGGAATTTCCCAGAATCTGAGGAATTTAATTACTTTCTTTCTGGGGATTTTGACTGAATATTTCGGCAAATATTGAGGAATTTTGGGGATTTTGGTAAAACATTCCAGGGAATATTTTCGAGGCTTGTTGGCAACACTGCTCACCAAGTCTAGTGGGGAGGGTTAAGGTAAAGGTAAAGGTAGTGGTAGTCCCTTGATATGAATGTCCAGTCGTAACCAACTGTAGGGGGTGGTGCTTATCTCCATTTCTAAGCCGAAGAACCAGCATTGTCCAAAGACAACTCCAGTGGTCATGTGGTCAGCATGACTGCACCAAACGCTGTTACCTTCCCACCACTGCTAGGATGGCAAAAGCTGGGACTAGTGCCAGGCGCTCACCCCATCATGTGGCACTTGGGCCTCGAACTTCAACTTTCTGATCTTCCGATCATCAAAATTGGCATCTTTAACCACTAAGCCACTGCATCCCTGTTGGAGAGGGTTAAGCTCCTCTGAAATTAGTATCAGGACCACCGGGAGTCTTGTGTAGTTGAGCCCCCTGAGAAACTGCCAATCAGACGTTCGTAGCCATCTTTGCATTTGTTTAATGCTAAGTCTTGTGTATTTAATAATATCTCATGTATTTTCCCCTTTCCTTGGAAATGTTAAGCTTTAATCAATTTTATAATATTTAATTCTTTCTACAGTGTGGATGCAGCCTGCAGCTCCCAACTGGCACAGGGATTCTGGGAGCTGTAGTCACTGGGTGACTGTGGACAAGTCACACTGTCTCAGCCTCAGAGGATAGCAATGGCAACCCTCAGAAGAAACTTGCCAAGAAAAGCCCATGATAAATTTGCCTTGGGGTTGCCATAAGTCAAAAATGACTTGGAGGCTTGCAACAACAACAACAAATGAAGCATGAGTTCATATTTCAGTTAGTGTTTTTAGCTTTTGATCATGTGCTCAGTTTTCACTGGGTGCCCCATGTTTCACAAGTGCCTTGTCCTCCTTGGTGGTGAGGACATCTGGTCACCCTGCCGGCTAGACTACCCCTGCCTTTTGAGGAGAGGGTAACCAGGGGTCCTCCTTTTCCAGGACATGTCCTACACTTCAAACTAAGGTGCAAGAGGAATCCCAAAATGTCCTCCATTTGGAGCAGGCCTAAGAAGCACGACCTGACATTTATATGAGGATTATTCGGTTTTTATTTAGTCATGCCCTCCTTCCCCCATCCCTGGGCCTGGAATATCCTCCATTTTGCAATGGTGCCTTGTCTTTCACCTTGCCAGCACCTACTACTGCCTTCTGAGGAGAGGGTGACCAGGGGTCCTCCTTTTCCAGGATACGTCCTACATTGCAACCTAAGGTGCAGGAAGGATCCCAAAATATCCTTCATGACATGAACTGACATGAGTGTTTGCAGCCTTTCTTGGGTGATGTCCTTCATTTTGCAGTGGTGCCTTGGCCTCCTTTGTGGTGGGGCCACCTGCCCACCTTGGAAGGGGGGGGTCTCTCCCTTTCCTTTCCTTTCCTTTCCTTCCCTTCCAGCAGGTGCTCCAGGGCTGGGCTGCCACAAGAGGGCCTTAGCAAGGCAGCTGCTCACCTGTCCACCTGAGAGCTTCCCACCCAACAAGACAAAACCCTCCCTCCTCCTCCTCCTCCTCCAAGTTTGCCTTCCCTGCCTCCAAACAGGAAACAGCCTGAAACGCCAAAGAGAGAAAGGACAGGGCGCCTTGAGATAGGGTCAGCTCACAGCCTTCTTTCCAGAAGAGATCCCAGCCTGCTTCATCCTCAGCCAAGAAAAGGCCAAGGGGGGTAGGCAACGCCTCTCAAGGGCAGCCTCAGGACAACTCCAGGGCCCCCTTCTCTGCCCAACCTCTGGCTCTTCAGAAGTAAGGCTCCATACAGGATTGTCTTCTACTCCAGGTAAGGCTTTGGTTTTGGCTCCTTTTTAGTGCCTTGCTACTGGCACTCTGTCCTGACTCTTACAGCCACCATTTCCCTTTTCCAAGTTATATATATGTAAGCTGACTCTTTGACATACATTTTGTATACACTGTTCTTTTGTATGTATGTAAAAGAATCACTCACAACTGACTTACATACCGTTTCCCTTTTCAGAATGAGGCATGTAAACTTGACTGTTTTATATGTGTTTTATATTCTTTTTATGTATGTCAACTGATTCTTTTATATATATTTTATATTCTTTTATATGTAAAAGAATCACTCACAACTGACCCTTACTTACCATTTCCCTTTTCAAAATGAGATGTGTATCTGTGTATGTATATATGTGTATAAACTGATTCCTACATAGCATTTTCCTTTCCAAAGTTATATGTATATAATCTTATCTGATTATTTCATATATATATATATATATATATATGTATATATATCAAACTTTGAAAACAAAAATGACATGTAAGAATAAGTTGAGAGTGATTCTTTTGTATGTGTGCATGTACAGTCAGCCCTCCTTAACCACATATTTTTTTATCCACATATTCAAGCATCTATGGCTTGAAAATACTTTTAAAAAACATAAATTCCCCAAAACAAACCTTGAATTTTGCCATTTTATTTAAGGAGAACCATTCTACTAGACCATTGTATTTAATAGGACTTGAGCATCTAGAGATTTTATTATCCACAGGAGTCCTGGAACCAAACCTCACCAGAGGCCCATTGTATGTATGTATGAAGCACACAACAACAAATATATCTATCTATCTATCTATCTATCTATCTATCTATCTACACACACACACTGTTTGTGTGTGTGTGTGTGTGTATCAGTTAACAAAAGGCCCTGTTCCAGTTATATAGTATCCTCTGCTAGTTATTTCTTTGTCAAGGTGGGAAATAGGGACTGGAACTCATGACCGTGTTTTGAAACGTAATTGAGTGGCAATAGCTGAACCAGTTTGCAGTGTTTTTATCAATTTCAGTGTTAAAACTCTGAAGCCAGACTTCAGGCATGAGGGCTGTGTTCAACAAATCGGACTTATTTTCTGGGGGAATTATAATCTGGGGAAATTGTAAACATCTGGTCCTCTAAATTCCTAATGGGGCTGGCATGAGCTAATCGTGGAGGGGGTTTAAAGCTGAATCCTGATTATACAGTTTGCACCCATCTGTGCCTTCTTGCCTTGCCTCCCCCCAGCCTCAGTGTTTTTGCTTTTCTCTAGCTGTCCCTCCACTTGTTTGTGTCTTGCCTGCAGACGCCAAGTTTTCAGGCCAATTGTGGCCGTGGTGGCATCTTCCAAGGGGAAGGAGGCGCTCTTTGCTGCTTTATGGGCCACCTCTCACCTAAGTCTACGGGAGAGAGTAGAGTTACAGATGAAGGCCTTTTTAACAGGATTAAGGGCCTATATGTTTCTGTTTCCATGTTAAGTACTCTCACGAAAGCTGATGATGCTTCCTAGGCGGGTGAGGTGGCACTTGGGTGGATCAGAGTTTGTCTCATGGCCGGAGAACAATTTGTAAGAGAAAAACCAGGAGAGTTCTCACACTCAGGCTAGAGTCTCTTCTGGCAGGATATAATAAAATAAAAATCCATCTATACTTCAGATCAGAAAAAAAAAATCCTGTTGGATCCCTGTTGAGAGAGAGAGACGAGGTATAAATTCAATGAACGCATGAAAAAATAAAATTCTGAAGTGCTATATAGATCAGAGAAGTACTGTAATTTAGAAAGAGGAGAAACTAAAAGAAATGAAAGATCCCAATAAATAGTAGAATCTTATATTAATGGTGAATTCATAAATAGGTGAAATCGGGAGATGGTTAAGAGGGCTGAAAGTAAAACAATAAAGGATGGGGAAAGTTTTATGTGTAATGTTACACAATACAACACAAAATGTAATGCAATACAACTTTGTATGTAATACAATATTTAGTAATACTGCATGTAATGGATAACAAAATGGAGTTATCAAATAAACAGATATTCCAAAAGAGAGAGAGAGAGAAGTATTGCATCACACCTTACAAGAAGGCTGGGACCTTCCAGAGGTTAATGGATTGCAACTCCCAGCATTCTTATGGCAGCTAAGGCTGATGAAAGTTGTAGTCTTAAAACAACTGGAAGACTGCATGTTTATTTCTTGGGTCCACTTGCTTTCCACACTTGTAAAACAGACCCTCAGACTGCAGGGCCAAACAGTGGGGATACAAATGATCAGCAGTTTGTGGTCTGGAAGGGGTCCTGGGTCCCAACTATATTGCATGTGTTCTTGTCTTTCTTAGTAGTTTGTTTGCCTGTTGTTTTTTTATATCTATTCTTAACCCAGGAATTGTCAAAGAAAACAATAATGCTGTATAAAATTCTGTGGGAGGCAGCATGGTTTGATTGTTGGACCGTGACTCTGGAGACCAGGACTGGATTTCCCACTCAGCCATGAAACCCACTGAGTGACCTTGGGCAAGTCACAGTCTCTCAGCCTCAGGGAAAGGTAATGGCAAACTTCCTCTGAACAAATCTTGCCAAGCAAACCCAATGATAGGGCCATCTTAGGGTTGCCTAAGTCAGAAATGACTTGAAGGTACATAAGAACCCCACAAAATTCTGTATTACAAAATATGAAAGCTTTTTAGATGATCTGCCCTTGCTGTAAGAGATAGCATGACTGGGAAGCCACAAGGAAAGGAAGCCACCAGGTGAACAAAGAGGCACAGTAGGGCCAATGTGTGGGAGGAATAGAATGAGAGGGGTGGGCAGGCAAGGTTTGAAAAAGCCACAGGTAAAATGCAAGATCTTGGAGGACAGTAGCAGTAGCTGGAAACAGAGACCTGGGTCCAATACACACTGCAAAAAATAATCCAGTTTGACGCTTCCCTGGCTCAATTCTAGGTAATCCTAGAATGTAGTTGTAGTTTGTTGTGGTACCAGAGCCTTCTGACAAGGCTAAATGTCTCTCAAAACTATAGTTCTCAGAATTCCCTATCACTGAGCCAGGGCAGTTAAAGCAGTCCCAGACTGGATTATTTCTGCAATGTGTTTTGGCACCTAGAGATGATCAGCCTGGAGGATCAGGAGGGGGAGGAGGAGGAAGAACAGCAAGAGCAGACACACTGTCCAGTGGCACTCCTAGTTCTTTGGCAACTCCTCTGCAACTGAGTTGTCTGCTTCCCAAGTCGTTTCTGATTTATGGCGACCCTGAGGCAAATCTACCAAGCATTGCCAAGTTTTGTTCAGAGGGGATTTGCCTTTGCCTTGTTCAGAGGCTGAGAGAGTGTGACTTGCCCAAAGTCACCCAGGGGGTTTCCATGGCTAGGTGGGGAATCAAAACCCGGTCTTCAGAGTTGCAGTCCAGCTCCTCAAACCACTATGCATCTGAGGGCAGCTCCTAAGCATCTGGCTGGCCTAGCTTGGTCACTGAGGAGCATGCAACACATGGGAGCAGTCTCTGAGTGCAGATCAGATGATGAAGCTGGACAGGTGGCTGGGAAGGGGTGAGGGCTGGTTGTGGGTGGCAGTGACTGTGAGGTCCCTTCTCCTCACAAAGACTCAGGGCAGAACCAGCTCCCCCTCCCCTTTGAATGGCCCCAAAAATCTTCATCAAGGCTCAAACCCTTTCTTGGTGGCTCTGTATTTTGGCACAACTTTTTAAATACTAAAGAAGCTCATGATGTAGAAGTCACAGCTGAAATGAAAAGGACTAGGTCCCAGTGTTTTGCCACAATAAATGTTGCTAAGAACTTCCTTTTGCACTCAGAATAATCCAGGACATGTATTTGCGTGTATGTCTGGGAGGATGCTAGGAATTCCTGTAGTGTCTTTTTTTATCTTGTCTCCCATTCATTTGGCTGCCAATTATATCAAAAGTTGTTTGTTTATATTACAAGGCTTTATATTCCACCCTTCAAAAATGTTGTTGCTTTTGTTGTTGTTGTGTGCCTTCAAGTAATTTCTGATATATGGTGATCCTAAGGTGAACCTATCATGGTTTTTTTTGCAATTTTTTTCAGAAGGGGTTTGTTACTGCTATCTTCTGAGGCTGAGAGAGTGTGACTTGCCCAGGATCAGCCAGTGGGTTTCAAAAACATTACCAGGACACTTGGCACAACAAGGTACTACAGTAATAAAACAACACTCTGCAATTTAAATAGTGCATTTTTAAAGATTCTCAGATCACCTCATCTGGCCCCTTTCAGGACAAGGGGAGGACTCTCGGGGTGAGAGTGTTGCCTTGGAAACAAAATGGTACTTTATTCCTGTGTGCTGCTGAGTCTTGCTGCTGCAGCCTGCTTTTGTGTGGCTGCTATAAACTCTCCAGGGGTCTGCCAGGACGCCTCCTAACATCTCTCTTCACCATCTCAAAATTTCTCAAACTATGGCCAGCACCAGGGCTCAACAGAGTGATCAGTCAGCATTGGGAAATACTGAGCTGCCTGTCACTGCCATGGTGTGTTTTACAGGATTGCTACTTTGTGGATTCTTCTATCTTATTATTAGCTTTCCTGGTTCTGTTTCCACCTTTTTCGCCATCCTCTAAATGGCTGAAGCCACTGCATGTTCCTTTCTAAGGCTGCTTCTGCACTGTAGAACTAATCCCATTTCACACCATTTTAACAGCCATGGCTCAATGCTATGGAATTCTGGGAACTGTAGTTTGCTGTGGCACCACAGCGCTCTGACAGTGAAGGTTCTCACAAAACCACAAAATCTCAGAATTCCATAGGATTGTGTTGTGAAACTGGATTATTCTGCAGTATGGAAAGTGGATTATTTCTGCAGCCTTAGTCTGAGGCACATGGCAATTCTAAGATGGTTAGCAAAAAGTTTGATAGCAATCTCTATCTATTTGAGCTCTGCTTCTTAGACACTTAGGTCTTTGCTCTTTTAATTCTTGATTTCACTTCTCTTTCTCCATCTCACCACAACTTTTGCCTAAGATTGCACCTTCTTCTTTCTTGTCATCTTTATCCTTTTCTCACCTGCACAAGTATTGCCTGTGCTCATCTTGTCCTTTATCCTTTAGTCTTTTTATTGCTGCCTCCCTCCCCAACAGTTCTTGGCTGGAAGTCTTCTATTGACTTCCTCTCTTGTCCATTTTTTATAGTGCTACCCATAACACTTGGCTAAATGTGTCCTTCCTTTTCTTTCCACTTTCTCTTTCTGAATCTCCTAGTTCCCTTTCCCTTTCCCCACCCTTTCTTCCTTCTTCCTTCCACTTATCTTGGCTTCTCTTTCTGTGCCTCTCTGTTTCTTCAACTCTTTTTCCTCCCCACTCCTTCAAATCCTTAAAACCATGACTGGAATTTTTTACATTCTCCTATTTTACAGTTCTTAGTCCCATTAAACTCAATAAGTCTTGCTTCTGTACAGGCATTTTCCTATTGGTTTCTGGTTCCCTGTTGGTCCATCATGATGATCATTGTCATAATTTTTCCTCCCCAAAATATTTGGTGGTTATCAGTAGCAGTATTATGATTATTTTCCCTATTGTTTGTGGGACGAGAGAGGATTCTGTAACCTGACTGTAAAAAAAAATGTGGCCAGTGAGGGAACACTGGTTAATAGAAGCTATTCATTAAACAACTTACTTTTTGCTTGGAAAGCATCATCTGACCATTGAGCTAATAGTTAGTAATCATATATATTGCTATCCAGTGCTTATGATACATGGAGGCTTGAGAGAGGTTGCATTTGAACTTGGAAACTTCATCTGCAGTAAAACGCTGTGTGTACCCCCATCTGCACATGAACATGAAGAACTTAATTTTATGGTCTCTGCCATGTAATACGAAACACACACACCCCAAATGTGGTACTCCCTTGATACTTTTGACTGACTCTCATAATCTCAAATTGTTGGTCAGAATAGATGGGGCTGATGGGATTTGTAGTCTAAAACATAGAGAGCATCCAGGAACTGCTGGACCTCATCCCCTTCCCCACCATTACTCCCTTCTCCTTTTGTGTCATGTCTTTTTAGATTGTAAGCCTGAGGGCAGGGAACCGTCTAATTAAAAAGATTGTATGTACAGTGCTGTGTAAATTTACAGCGCTTTATAAATAAAGGTTAATAATAAATAATAATAATAACTAGAGAATAGCTTCAGTTCAATGTTGTGGTGGTGGGGCCTAGCAGCCATGTTATTCTGTTGAAGCGAAACCAAGAAAACCATAAGGCTGAAACAAACATGCCAAAATAAAGCTGCTTCGGGTCACTTTGGAGGTATGCTGTTTAAATGATGCATGCGTCCTAAGAGTCCAAAAGCCACACTAAAGCCATGCTCCAGTCCTAAGGTCTGGAGCGCAGCTTTGGCACAGCTTCTGACCTCTTAACATGCATGTGTCATTTAAACAGCATACCTCCAAAGTGACCCAAAGCAGCTTTATTTTGGCCTGTCTGTTCAGGCCCCTTAAAGACCAAGTTGTATTTGACACAGACTTTCATGGGCTGCAATCCACTACATTAGGGTGGCCTGAAATCCATGAAAGTTTAGGCCAAATAAAATTTGTTAATCTTTAGGTACCACAATGCTCTTTAGAGTCAAAAAGGAGCTACTGATTACAGACAATTGAGCTGGGGGTCAATCAGGTGGTGGTGGTTGTATAGCTGCTGCTGCTGTTGTTGTTATCATTCAGTGCCCTTTCCCCAGACACAGAATAATAGACTTTGAAGTGGCCTATCTTCTAGTCTAGTTTAAGTGCCTGCAGATGCAGAAAATCTAGTCTCTTCTTTAAAAAGGAAGGAATTCCTGTTTCCTTCCAAAGCACCCTGTTCCACTGACAACAGCTTGTATTGTCAGAACGTTTTTCTAATTTTTTTTTTAGTGGAAATCCCCCTTCCCTGAATTTTGAATTGCCTGGCTGAAATCTTGCCAATTAGATCAGGGGTGGGCAAAGCTTTTGCTGGAGGGCAACTACTCCTAAGTAGCATAGTCAGTGAAGGTTAGTTCACTTTTTCCTCCACAGAGCTGATTCCCTTGTGCAATTCTCATTCTCGCTCTCTCTCACACACACACGTACACACATACTAGTGCTGCTGGTAGCTCTACAAGGAAACTGTGAAGGCCTCCATATTGTGCCTGTAAGTTTTCCTTTGTATAGTTACTAACATGGGTTGGGCAAAGCTTTTTCCCTTCAGATGCTGGACTGCAACTTCCATCTGCCTGAACCAATGTAGCCAATGGTCTAACATATTGTGAGTTGCATCCAACAGCATGTGGAGGACCACACTTTGCCCACCCAACCACTGTGCAGGTAAGGGGCATCTTTTG
Source organism: Sceloporus undulatus (assembly GCF_019175285.1). Lineage (NCBI taxonomy): Eukaryota > Metazoa > Chordata > Lepidosauria > Squamata > Phrynosomatidae > Sceloporus > Sceloporus undulatus. The sequence goes on from NC_056523.1 coordinate 243,071,723, forward strand.
ACTTTAGCATGGAAATGAAAGGGTTAAATCATTTCCTTTGTAATGCAGATGGCATCTCTCCCTAAAGCTGCTTTTAGCAACAAACAAACCATGTGTTTATGCAGGTCTTGTGTCATGTCTAGTTTGGCCCTGGAGATAATCTGTCTTTCTGAGATATCTGGTTCAAATTCCTGCTTTTCCGTAGCTGGATCAAGCAGTTTGTAATTCAGTCTCTGTTACCCAATTTCTAAAATATTGCTACTCCATGTGATGGCAGTTAGCAGGAATTACATAAGAGATTTGGTTTTCTGGTTCCATTGTAATTGAACAACGATTCCTCAAAATCATTTACCTAAAAGGGATAGCCAGTTCTACTGAAACTGTAGGAAATCTGCAACTGCAAACTTCCAGATACAATGTTTATACTGACATCATGGAGAAGACAGTGTTCAAGGGCAGTTTATTGCTTGTTTGTTTGTTTTTATTTTTCTCTTCTTACCCTGAATCCTTCCTCTTGTTTTGTTCTGACAGGAAGCTTCAAGATTAGCTGGGGCAGAATAAATGTAGCAACTCTTAACATTCCTATCCAACCTGTTTGATAACTGTATATGGTCTTTGCATTTAAACCCCAAATGCTTTGAACTTTACTGAACTTTCAGTTTTTAAAGATTAGTCTAAGTAAACTGAGTAAAAGAATATGGATCAAAAATTCTAGTAGAGTCTTCCTTTTCTCGATCTAATGAGAGATGCCTAGTCACATGTTAAAACTTCAATTTAAAAGGAGCAATTAAATATTTTGACATGTGTATGATAAGACTCTCACCTTGTTTTGTTTTTATTTTTGTTTCTGGCATGGGTTTTGTTTGGCAGGCATAATTTATCTGCTCTGACCTATTTTTCTAGCTACTGGTCATCACAATTTGAAGAATCTTGTTTTGAAATAGCTTCTAGGATATTATTTACAAAGGGATTTGGAAAACTGTTCCCAATTTATATAGTGAACAAAATAATACAAATTTGACATCATGTTTACCTTCCCATAAGCAATACCAAAAGTCCATTAACAGAAGAAGTTAATTTATCTTCTAGGTTATATCAGTTCTCCATTTATGATGTGGCTATGTTTGGAATACTACATTTGAAATACATCATGCCAAAATTGAAGAACAGTCCAAAGTGGTATACTAAAGTAAAAGCATAAAGATAATTCAGAGCCTCATCAGACCCGCATTAAAGGCTGGCATCATGATGGAGGGGGGATGTGGCATCTGTATAATGCATGCATTGACTCCACCTCCATGCCAGAGTGACATCATGTGCCCCACCACACGGAAGGTGGCGTAACGGCACTCCTCTGATTCTGCTTCCAGATGACGCAGCACCAAAAGAGCACTGAAAAGCCACGGAGCCAGTGGCTATGGCACCGTGCCATGGAAAGGCCAGATTGAGGCTGTGGCATGTAGTTGCCGTAGCCCCGATCCGGTGCTAAAAGGGGTGGTCTGTTCAGCTCCTCAATTATAGTAGAATGGTCTAAAAATCAATTCCAATAGTAGCATAATTTCTAAGCATCAAAACCTATAAAAGCAAACCAGTGAAATCACACATTAAAATAAGAAGACTTTTTCCTTTCTGGAACCATCTCAGTAGATACAGGATATCAGTTCCTGTACAGATCAATGTTTCTGAGAATCATTCATGTTAATTAATCCAGAACTTTAGCTGGTTTGTAGAAGATGAATTCTCAGTAACAAATATTGTTTGCATAGCCTTTTAACATTCTCACTCTATGGATGTCCTGAGGTGCGTTAGCAATAGCAGCTTCATTTATATACCACTTCATATTGAACTAAGCAGTCTCTAAGCAGTTTACAACTGTAAGCTAATTTCCCCCAACAAGCTGGGTACTCATTTTAGCAACCTCGGAAGAATGCAAGCCTGAGTTGAGCTTGAGCCCTGGCTGGTACTGAACTCGCAACCTTGTGGTTTGTGAGTGAGTGGCTGCAGTACAGGCATTTAACCACTGCGCCACCAGACCTCCGTTTAGTATGGAATACTATGGCCATTGAAATGTGCTTAATGTTCTTAACCCATGTGTATATTACAAATAATCTGGATGTGTATGCATGTATCATATAACTGGTGGAATATGCTATTCCCTATAAAAAGCTCAGTGGTGCAGCCTTACAATCTAAGGTTGGTGCATGGTATAACTGTAGCTTTTGTGCTGCTTCAATATACAGCCAACATGTTTTCTGCCAGTTTGTTTATTTGACTTTTGTTCCCCAGTAAAGGTATTTTGCATCTTCCCATTGTTGGGTATCTTGTATGCATCAAGTGGTAACAGTATAAGTGAAATCCATTTCATTTCCAGGTTTTAACACAATACAATAAATTAAAATGTCAAGGTGTTTGTGAGTGTGAGAGAAATTAATATTTGTGCAAGTACCTATAGTTGCACCATAATTATTCCTTACGTTAAATAGTGTGCCTTGTTTTTTGTTCATAATATGATAGGATGGGCTGGAGTGAGAACCATTTTAGCTGTTCAAGCGTTGCTGAAGGCATCTCCAAGTATTCCTCACTGTTACCTGTATTGGCTAAGGATATTGGGAGTTGCAGTCCAACAGCATCTGGAAGGCTAAATTGCATTCCTAGGCTAGAGGTTCTAGCTGGCCTCTGATTCCTAAATAATAGCCACTGGCCTTGATTCAGATAATGAAATACATACATTGAAGTTAGCCTCCTTGTATCTGTATGTTGCTAGATGGGAAGCCTGGATCACTCATTCAATTCCATTCAGTTATGTAAGTATCTGCATTCACAATTAATTGTATATATTTACCTGTAACTGGGAGGGATGAAGACGGCCACATAGGGGATTCTCCTGATCATTTTGTGTTAGAACCATTTTAAGAATCTTTCTCTCTACTGCTTGGTACTTTATTTACGCAAAAGGCAAAGAATCCTTTCCACAGATTACGGGCAGAACAGATTCTTCTTCTTTCCTTCTGTTAATCTCTGCACTGTTAATCTCTGCAGTTGTTAACATAATCTAAGGGTTTAGTAACCTTCTGGATGCCAGAAGGGAAGAAATCACAGTTCAGTGAGTGAAAGTATATTCTTTCAAGATTCAGGTTGCAGTTCAATGTAGAGAAGGGTACACTTCGGGGGCTGGAAATCCCGGGAGGCTGCTGTTTCACTAAGACTGCAATCGCATTGGCATAATAAAAATGTTGGGGCTGGATTTAAATCATACTTGAGGATATTTATGGATACTTACTTGCTTATGTCTAGGTACATGCTGTCCAGATCCTTTGAGATCTGATGAAGTCAATCAGGAAAAACATCAAAGCAGACCAAGTGAGTGGCCAGCCCAGTGTCCACACTAGAAAGAGTGTGTGTGTAATTATGCCGTTAAATAGGACATTTAGTTTAAGAGGCAGGAAGATTTCTGCTTTCCTATGTGGCATGCCCTCTGGGCAACTACCACTCCCAGAGTTTTTTGTGCATAGGAGGAAGGAACAGCAAAGAAAGGAAGCAGCATAACAGTTAGGGCAATTGATAGCCAGGACAGTGGGGCACGATGCCCATGTTGGTAGGATTTACAAATCCCAAATATATTTGAGACAGTGATCCAAAACACACTGTAGAAATAATCCAATTTGAGACTGCTTTAACTGCTCTGGCTGAGTGCTAAGGAATCTTGAGAATTGTACTTTATTGTGGCACCAGAGCCCTCTGACAGAGAAGGCTAAATGTCTCACAAAACTATAATTCTCAGAATTCTTTAGCATTGAGCCAGGGCAGTTAAAGCAATCTCAAACTGGATTATTTCTGCAGTGTGTTTTGGATCAATGACAAGAGCACATAATAATTTTTTGTAAAGACTATAGAATAATACAGAAATTTTGTATATTGTCAATGACTATGATGAAAGCTGGGGGGGGGCGCATTTGAACAAGCTAGCAAGCAAAATCACCAACATCTGCATGGGTTCTATTATCAGATAAGAACAGTTAATCTCAGGAAGAAGTTACGTTATCACTAGAGTGTAAATGTGTAAGAGAAAATGACTTTGAGGAAATAATAAATGGGTTTGCAGTAACCGTGCTTGCTGGTGATAATTGAAATTGTACTCTACAATATATTGGGGGGGGGGTGTTTAACCAGGAAAATAACATTTTTCTTCTCCATAGCCTAAATCAAGGGTTGCAATTGCATGGCTATCCAGATATTGTGAACTACAGTACCCATCATGGCTCCGCATTGACTATGCAGGCTTGGACTGCGGGGAGCTATAGTCCAACAACATTTGGAGGGCTGCATGATTCCCACCATTGCCTAAATCAGTTTGTGAGTCCCAGGCAAATAAAACAAAAAGCATTTTCTTTTAAGTGAACTGGTTCACCTTTATTTCACTTCCCCATTCCTGTAGATATTGCAATAGTTCTTTCTCAGTTCGGCTGCTAAAATGATGCCGTATAACAGATCTATCTGAATATTTTAGAACAGATGGAACAACTGCAGAGGGAAGCTTGTTTACTTAAATTAGACTAAAATGGCAAGTAGAATCTCTTCACCCCCACAATATATTTCACATTTGCCCATATCTTTAGATGGACTGCAATTCTTATATATCCAAATATATACTTTTCTGAATTGTTAAATTATCTCTTTAATTATAGTATAAATTTCCTTTTTTTTATTTTTTTTTTTTTTTAGTTTCTGATAGGTCACTTTGAAATTATGTTTCTCAAAGCATGAACAGGCAGAATGTAGATTGGGATCTACTGCTAGGCCTCTGGGTACAGATCACAAAGATGGTTTTGCTTCTGAGTTGTTTAAGAGTATGAACAATGGTTGACATCTTTTTGACCAGTTATGAATCTAATCTATGGGTATCTATATGAAATTATTTTAAAGAATATTCTCACTCTAGGTAGATTCGTTAAAAGGCTTTATCGTTCTTCTGGTTTGCAAGTAAAACCATGCTTTTCGTGGTAATGACGAGATTAAAAACATTTGGTTCAGTTTCTCAGCTGACTGCAGTTTGTCATTAGTTTTGAATGGTGAACCCTGATTGGTATTAGCTTTGTTTATCTGAATGTAATTGTTTTAGGCTGCTAATTTAAGCAAACATAGTTAGAACTAATCATTATCTGAGTTCATAGCATAATAGCAAACTATTGGTAGTTGAGAAAGAAGCCACATTTTTCTGGTCTCTTCCATCAAGCAATGTTCCAAAAAGAAAAGAAAGGGAAAACTAGTTTAATTGCTAAACTGAAGCTAACGTTAAATAACTGCAGAATGAGAATATCAGATAAACAGGTTCAGCTCATTAACTGTGGCTTGGCATTGCGGCTAAATCTAAAATATACAGTTAAGTAAAGCTAGAATATACGGATCAGCGTCTATTCTGTGTTACAGGTCAAATGCTTGCTCATACTGAGCAATCTTAACTTGTATATTAACAGAACATAGTATCCTATTGTACCAAATCAGAGTATACAACAAGAAAAGGGAAAGAAGTGCCAAGGAGTACTGATGCCAGAGGTGCCTGTAGGACAAGGAGTAAATTTAGTAAGATAAATGGGATTACATGCTAGTACATAGGATTACATTCAAGTAAGCTATAGTTGATCAAATCTGAACTGTCCAGACAGTTACATGTAAAGAGAGCATTACAAAAATAAAACTGCAATTTAGAATCACATTCTTGGGGTTGAGATCAAATTATTAATGCCCTTTGCTCTTATTTGGAAGCCCTTCTCATACATTTTAAATTCATAGTAAGGTACAGTGCATACAATACACTGCATATATTCATGGCTACCTTCATATCAATGGGGTTTTAAAAATATAAACCCTGTGTTCTTCTGTCTGTGGGGATGTTTACATGGGCCAAACAAAACAGTCTCACCTAGTTTTCACAAATGAGCTGTCCAAACAGCATACAGGACTATTGGTGCCAAATCCAGGCCTTTTTATCACCTCAGGGTTATAAAAACTGGATATTCACATATGTATGTATTTTGCACTCTATAACGATGTTAATGTGAGGCTGGGAGTGGGGGGAGTTCAGAATTACATACATCCACAAGCATGGGGGCAGAGAGAGAAAAAGCAGCCATGGCAGTGTACCTACACATACCATGATTCATCAGTCTCGGGTGTGTTTGAAAGGGAGAACTGTTTGGACATTTTTCCCAAACTCACCTTGGTGTGTGTTGACAAGTCCATAGTTGCTCCAGATCAGAGTAATCCAAAGCAAAGCTACCAGTGTTCTGTGTGTATATACATAAATATATGAAGAAATGATGCTATGCTGGCATTACGTTAATTATATTAAGCAAGAAAATTCCCAGATGGAATTTGATAAACTTATACAAAGTTTCCCCACAATTTTGATATGTAATCCCCCCCCTTTTTTTTTCCCCCACAGATGTTAGCTCAGGACATTTTACTGACTTAGGCAAAGGTGCATAGGACCGCAACTAAGGCAAGCTGTTCTGGCACCTGAGACAGAAAGTCCCATGATTCTTTCCCCCACTCTCATGGGACAACAGTTCATTGCCTGCCAGTGACTTTAAAAATCAATTGCCTAAACCAGTTGGTTCACTCAGCTAAATGGCAGAGCCAGCTCTGGAAGTGGGGACTGGTATGGGCATGAGTCAGACATGCACGTAGTGTGGTGGAGAGAGCTCTGGAGTCATGTGTCTCCTGCCATAAACACAGTTTTTAGAGAGAGAGTAGATGTGTGATGCCTCTGCCCAGCACTGCCACTAATATTAGACAAAATATTCATTTGCTCCAGGTGGCAGATGGTAAGATGTGGGAGAAGAGAACTGGGGGTCACACATTGTGCCCAGTACTTTGACCTCGGTGTGTGATAGATGGCACAGTGCTATCATATGTGTTGAAGAAATATTCAGCTGCCAATCGGATTGGCTTTTGTACATGGAGTGAGAAAGGGAACATTAGCTCCATAGAGTCCATGGGAAACCAGTCTGATCACAAGACTCAAATTAAAATTTTAATTGCTTAACAAACTAACTTGGGGAGAAACTTTGAATGGGAGTAAACTGTTTTATCTTCCTTTCATGTTGCTTTGGATTTATGGGCTTTTTCTAAATCTGAAGCGGTTACAGAGGATTAAAATCTATGCTTCCATGTGTTCATTTTATGAACAGCAAGGTAAATATAAAATAACAAAGATGAAAATTAACTCCCTTGTAGTTAGCTCTTTCTTTATCCTGCCAGTTAGGCAGGAGAGCTGGATTGTGTACAGGTGTCACATTTTAGCCTGTAATGAGAGTCTGTGGAGCAGGCTGAAGAGTGCAGTGTGTGGGAATGCACTATCAGCTGCCTGTGGGCCCAAGGTGGTTTTGGAAAAAAGGGAACATTGATGCATATCATTTCTCTTTTTACTTCATGGTGTTGTGAATAATCCTATGTGACACGATATCCACCATGTCAAACCCATCACAAAGATTAAAAGAAACCTGCAAATTCTTCATGAGGATCAACAGAAAATGGGAGAGAATTCCAGGACTAATTGGTTGTTTTTTTTGTCCTGCACCTGCTGGTTAACATTTCTGCCTTTCTGTTGCCATCTGATTTCACCCCTTTTACCATCTTTGAGCACCTTTATTGTGTAATATGAGTTCAAGAGTAATTTATTTTACATCAAGTAGAAATATCTGTTAATATACACAGCAGCCCTATAGAATACAGAAAGCACTGATTCTGCTATGTCAGTGGTTCTCAAACTTTTTACCCTTGTGACCAACATTACATCAACAGGCAGATGTTGCCCCCCATTTGACGTAATATATGAATAAAAATAATTTGTTTGTTTAGTGTGTGCATTTTCATTCATACATTCATATACAGTCACCCCTCCTTTCTTGTGGACTTGAGGTCCATGGTCTTGAATATTCATGGAGGGGCGACTTCTGTTATTTTCAGTGGGGTGTGCCCCCACAGCATGCCCCCTGCATGCACTCGCAGGCACACGCCTGATTCAAGCCTATGGGGTTTCAACATAGGCGAGTCTCCATTTTTGCAGGGGGTCTGAAACGGATTCCCCGCCAAAACGGAGGGCCAACTGTATATTCATATTTTAACATTCTATAAGAAAATAGATGCTTCTCCTCCTCCTCCATCAGGCAGAGTCTCAAAGCACCCTCTTTGCCTTTCTCTTTCCCTCCAGGACAAAAAAAAAAGTTTGGGAGGAGAGGGATATCAGGGCCTTCACTCTCATTGTCCCTCTTGAGCAACTGTTGTGCCCCCTCTTGGGGTCTCACCCTAAAATTTGAGAGCCACTGGAACTTTTTGGGACTAGAGGATAAGACAAAAATGAGGCTCTATAGATGTTTCTAGACAACAATACCTCCAATGTTTCACCATTAGCTATGCTGCCTAGAGCTAGTGGGAATTTTGGCCCAAAACACTTGCAGAACACACTTGCCTACCTCTATAGTTGGTCTTTCTTATACACAGATTTTATATACACGGATTCAAGCATACACTGTTTGAAAATGTTCAAAAAAGGTATACATTTCAAATATCAAACTGTGATTTTCCATTTTTTATAAGGGATACCATTTTACTATGTCATTATATTGAATGGGACTTGAGCAGACACAGATTTTGTTATACACGGGGGATCTTGGAACCAAACCCCAGCGTATAATGAGGATCCACTGTCTCGCAGTGGATGTGCCATCGGCGTTTGAAGCTCAACATGTCCAAGACGGAGCTTCTTGTCTTTCCTCCTAAGCCCAACCTTCAACACTCCTTTTCTGTCTCTGTGGACAACATTTCCATTCAACCAGTCCAGCAAGCCCGCAGTCTTGGCTTTATCTTTGACTCTTCTCTGTCGTGTATCCCTCAGATCCAGACCACAACCAAGGCTTGTAGATTCTTTTTGTACAATATTGCCAAAATCCGACCATATCTCTCCGCCTCTACTGCCAAGATCCTGGTCCATGCCCTAGTGATCTCACGACTTGATTACTGTAATGTCCTCCTGGCTGGGCTTCCTCTTTCTCACCTCCGTCCTTTAATCTCTGTCCAGCATTCAGCTGCACGCATTATCACTTCCACCCACCGCTCTGACCACATCTCTCCTGTCTTGGCATCCCTTCACTGGCTCCCCCTCCCTTTCCGCATTCAGTATAAGCTCCTGCTGTCGACATTCAAAGCCCTCCATGGACTGGCCCCTCCTTACTTATCAGACCTTCTCTCTCCTCACCTTCCCACCAGGGCCCTCCGTTCTGGTAGTCAAGGTCTGCTGTCCCAGCCCAGGATTTCCTCTGCCCCATCCCGGATTCGCCCCTTTTCACTTGCTGCCCCTCACTCCTGGAACCTTCTTCCTCCACAAGCAAGAGCCATCACTTCTTTAACCAGCTTCAAAACGGAGCTGAAAACCATCCTATTCAGAGAAGCCTTCCCAGGCATCGCATAATTGTCACTTACTATCTGATGTTCTGTTGTTGGCTGTTTATCGATCCATTTCCTGTATTGCTATGTACTGTATATGTATTATCCTACTTGTGAGTATGTATTTTCCCTGGATAATGATTAACCTTCCATTATGAAGCCAAGCCCTCCCTCCAGTCCATCTGCCTTGGTCCAGGCCTCGGAGGTTGAGAGGAACTGCTGGACCTCTTACCCTTTCCCGCCACCACTCCCTTCTCCTTCTGTGTCTTGTCTTTCTAGATTGTAAGCCTGAGGGCAGGGAACCGTCTAACTAAAAAGATTGCATGTACAGCGCTGTGTAAATTTACAGCGCTTCATAAATAAAGGTTAATAATAATAATAATAATATAAATCAAGGGTAGAGGAAAATTTTGCCCTGCAGCTCCCCTCATCTTGCCCTCCAGTAAGGCCAATGTTACTGAATCAGAATAATAGAATCTTAGATTTGAAACTGACCTTGTTGCAACTTTAGGCCAAAACTTGCAGAGGGTTTTCCATCTCAGAAATATATCAGCCTTGCACAGGACAAGCCTAAGGCAATATACCCAAGAGCAGGGGTTGGCAACCTACGGCCCACGGGCCAGATCCGGCCCGGCAAGGCCTTGGGACCTGCCCTGGCCCGGTCCTGCCTCTGATTGCCGCCCCCGCCGCAGCTTCTGCGCCGCTCTGGGTGCCATTTTGAGTTCGGCCCCCCAGTTGTCTGAGGGACAGCAACCCGGCTTCCGGCTCAAAAAGGTTGCCTACCCCTGCCCTAGAGCAACAGTTCCCAACCTTTTTGACTTGCGGAGCCCTTATTTCTATAGTAGCACCTCTAAGAGGCCTACCTTATGTCTTCCAAGTTAATGGTGTTTAGGAATATATATAAAAATATATTCGTATTGTTTAATTTGATTTAATTTTTATTTCATTTTCCTGGAGTGGCAACTAAGCACCTGGGAAATGTACTTAGAGTTCTAAGGGCACCTCAGAGCACAGGTTGGGAAGCCCTTCCTAGAGTGCCAACAATTTCAGCAGTTAGAACTGGCAAATATTGTCTTATCAGTTGCAGTTTGACCCCTGCACTCATTCCAAATTGACTTTATGGAGGAATCCAGATTTGAAAATTAATAAAGAACCATTTTTATAGAAGATATGGCCCAATAAATGGGAGTGTTACCTTAAATCAGGTACTCAGTATAGATGGATTTTTGCCCTTTTCAATTTGTCAGGAACAATTTAAATGCCCTCTATCAGCTAAATGGCAATATTTACAACTGAAACATTTATTACAATCCAGATTTGGCCCTGCAGTTTAAGTGTATCCAAGGTTCCATTAACGTTAGAAACATTCATTGGGGCCAACCAAGTACTGTATTCAGAACAACAATTTATTTACTTGTGTATACATTTCTATTATCTATAAATAAATATAACAGGTTTACAGCAAGAATGGAATAGAGAATTGAAATATCCAGTTCTAACTAATCAATGGACACCAGTTTTATCATCTGTAACTAGTATGGTTATAGATCTGCCTGTCATAGAGTAGAAATTGCTCTTTCATGTATAACATCTGTTCAAGAAAGAGTTTTCTAAATCAGAAAATTGTTGGAGATGTAATCCTGCTAATGCTTCCATAACATATATGTCTGATAGTAGCTATATTTTGGGAAGAAGGAAATACAGGGTCTTCTTCTCTTTCTTCTGCTCTCTAACTTCACCAGCATCATTTTCTAATGAGCTGTGCCTTCTCATAATGTGGCTGAAGTACGACAGCCTCAATTTAGTTACCTTGGCTTTTAGGGAGATTTCATACTTGATTTGTTCTAGAACCCAATCATTTGTCTTTTTGGCTGTCCATGGTTTCCTCAGCACTTTTCTCCAGCCAGCACCACATCTCAAATGAATTCATTTTCTTCTTGTCTGCTTTCTTCACTGTCCAGTTCTCATATCCATACATGGTAATGGGGAATACAGTGGCTTCGATGATTCTAACTTTAGTATTACGCAATGTATCTTTACACTTCAGGATTTTGTCTAGTTCTTTCATAGCTGCCCCTCCCATTCCTAATCTTCTTCTGATTTCTTGACTGCAGTCTCTATTCTGACAATGTTTGATCCAAAGTATGGGAAATCTTTAACTATTTTGATTTTCTCATTACCTAGCTTGAATTTATGTAAATCCTCTGTGGTCATTATTTTTGGTGCTGTACAGACCAGTGCTTTGCGCCGGCCTGCACACATACTAGGGTTGTCACAGGGCGTCCTTTCCAGACGCCCACAACCCTAATACATTGTAATGGCGGCGCCCTTTCTAGATGGGTGCCACCATTACAACATCATGGCCGTGCCACCTCCAAATGGGGTGGCGCGGACATGATGTTTGGCTCCTCTAAAGGGCGCCTGTGGAGAAAAGGGCCGAGTAGCCCTTTTCTCTTGTTCCCCGCCACTGTCGGGGTGTCCTTGGGAAATAATAAATAATAATAATAATAATTTTATTTATATGCCGCCCTTTCTCCGATCAGGGCGGCTTACAACAGGTTAAAATACAATCAATAATACACATAAAAAAAATACACATTGAAACAAACCAACAGTAAAAAGCCCCATAGCCCGACCTCTTGGCCACGAAGGAGGAGGGAGGCCCACAGGATATTTATTCGGGGAATGCCTGTTGGAATAGGAAGGTTTTAAGGTCCTTCCTAAATTGGGCCAGGGTAGTAGACGAGCGGAGCTCTGTGGGCAGCGCATTCCAAAGGGCTGGGGCAGCTGTGGAAAACGTCCTCCGAGAAGTGGAGACTAACCTAGCCCCAGGCACCTTCAGTAGCTGCTGCCCAGACGTTCTGAGGGTGCGAGGCGGAATGTACGGGGAGAGGCGGTCCTTTAGGTATCCTGGGCCCAAGCCATTTAGGGCTTTATAGGTAATTACCAACACCTTATATTGAGCTCGGAAGCGAAATGTCCTTTTGCCGCTACCCCCGGCCTGGAAAAGTGGCAGATCGGGGCCTCAGGGCTGCCGCTGTGGCAGATGAGGCCCCAATCCGTCGGGGAAAGGGGCGGGTGCAGGCTACCCCAAAGGGGCAGTCGGTACACCGCCTTTGTTTTCTTTATGTTTAACATTAGGCCTACCTTTGTGCTTTCTTCTTTGACTTTTTCAGTGATTGTTCTAACTCTGTGTTGCTTTCTGCTAGTAGTATGATGTCATCTACATATTTTAGATTGTTAATTTTCCTTCCTGCTGGAATTCTTTGGCTTGCTCCATTATCCATCATGTGTTTTTGATATGGTCTCTAGTATCTCTTCCTTTCCTGAACCCCACTTGGACATTTTGCATTTCCCTCTCTATGAATGATTGGAGTCTATGCTGCAGAATTTTGAGAATAGTTTTTTTTTGCCTGGGAAATTAATGTCATGATCTTGTAGTTGCTGTAGTTTTTGTGTCTTCTTTTTTGTGGATGGAGATGTATATTGATCGTTTCCAGTCTGTTTGCCACTATTTTGTTTATACTGCCTTTTGTTATACTGAGATATTATTGTATATAACTCAGATCCCTTTTGAGTGTAACTAAAGTTAAAATTATTAAAATTAAAATATTTTTAAAATGACATCATATTGTACTTCCTGATTTACTCAAGTCAAGGTGCACAGTGACAAAAGTTAGCCAAATTGTTTTGGTACGTGAGGCAAAAAATTACAGTAGCATCTCCCCGTTTCTGGCAGAAAAAATACAATAATAAGCGAGCAGTTGCTTCCCTTTTATAATATCCTAAATCTGCTTCTTGAGCCAGTTACCTCACTTTGTTTAATCGTAGGGATGTCCCTGACTTTCGACAAACCAAATACAGTAATCATATTGTTTAGTCCATAGAAAGTTTTAGAAGCCTCCTTGTTTGTGCATGTTTATGGCATGTGCTGGTTCTTTCTCGTGCTTAAGAACCAAATATTTCCCCTAAACTACAAGTGTTTTCCTGCCTTACCCAATCGGTCTGTTATAGCCAAGCAAGAGAGTGTCTGTTTACAAGGCCCACTGTAAATGAATGCAGTTGTTTTGCTTAATTCTATGCAAATCAATTTAGATAGCAATTTTCCAGTTCCTGCAAAATTTCTGTTTTTGTTTTTATATACCACTTCCTTTTCTTTTGTCTTTCTTAATTTTTTTGCAATATAATTGGTGTGGCTCACAACAATTGGGAAGGTAGGATTCTTTATATCTTGCAGTATTTAATGCCATATATAAAGTTTAACAAAAAAATCTTTAGCAGCCCTCAACTTGAATTGAAAGACGAGTCACCTGCTACTCCATTAGTACTTGGGAGATTATAAGCCTTGGAGATTTAGCAGAGGATTAGTAAATTGGAGAGTGTACATTATCAGGCAGGCTTAGACCATGATTGTCTCTTGACTCATTTTCATTAGTGTTTTATTCAAAGATCGCTGGAATTATGTAATGATGACGTTTCAGGGGAATCTGTCAGGAATTTGTTTGGTTTTTTAAACTCCTTTTGCAAAAGTTATTTTTATAACTCTAGCCTGCAAAGTGTGTTACCCATTTTGAAAAACAGCACTGTAGTTCAGTCAGGTTGTTGGGGCCAGATGATATCCAATGCTGCATCCAGACACAGGTGGTAACTTTCTTAAGCGGTGCATTGAAAGAGGCAGGATGAAGTACAAGAAATACATAACCATTCTTGAAGCTGCAATTGGGATCACTCCCCTTAATAAGAGAGAATTGTTACCTGTGGTCCGACATGCAAATCTTTGGCAGCATCCAGGGTAAGTTACACATTGGGTAAATGAGTAATTGTAAAGGGAAATATTGACTCTGTGAAACCATGTGTAAGGTAGCTGTATGCATTACCTGCAAATGGGAGAAATTATTAATTAGGAAGCTGCAAGAACTGCATGTAGTTTTCTTGATAGTGTGTATATATGGTGTTTTTGGCTGGCATATGGATGGCCGGGATAAATCGGAGGCATGGTCAGTAATAACATTTAAGCCTCTGTGTAAACTTTTTAAAAACATGAACTTAGTAGATAAGCCCATTCAGACTTGGAGCAAGGGCAGATCAAGTGGGAATGTAATGGATTGTTCCATGATTACTTTTTCTGCTCCTCACACTTTTAATGGTTGTGCTGGAAACAGAAAAGGTTTTCATACTGGTGAAAAAGGCAAATTGAACTTGCTTAGGGTCTCCTCTGCCCTCACAAAAAAGCAAACTTCTATATATTATATTTTTGCATTCTGAGATAAACGTAAAACACACACACACACCACATGTGCATCATAAGCCCACAGCACATGGACGTTTGTGTGTGGATATTTTCCATGCCTTTACACTGCAACTAATGTCCCCCTTTTCTTTCCAGTTTTCACTTTTATGGTAGAGGTGGGAATAAATTTACATGTTATACATTGGCAACTTGGAATCATTGCATTACGAATGAGGGGATATTGTGATTCAGTATAAGTCGAATCATGCCTCAAGAAGACTTTTGATCAAATCTTATATATCCAACCCAGCAATAGGTGCTATGGCTTAACAACCAGTGTGACCAAATAGCTTATTTTGTTATTGTTTCCAAAAACTATTGTACTTTTTTGTGCTTCAGAATCACATGTTCCCCTGACTTTCAGCAAGCATTAATCAAACAATAAAGGTGTGTATGCATGCATGAAAGCAGATCTTCATGACCTAGATGACTAAAGGCATGATTTTTTTTAAAAGTGATTTATTGCAAAACAACAGCATATTTGAAATGGAAGCACGGTGTTGTTTCTCTTTTATGATGCCAGGCTCCAGAAGGGCCAATTTGTCTGTATACAGTTTGATATGAGCTTTTATCTATATCTTATTTTAATTTCTGTAATCTACCTTGTGTCTTTGTGCTGGAACAAAGTGGGATATAAATAAAATAATTGTATCTTTTTTGCGCTTGTATGGGTTTGTGTGCATACAGTATATGGGTTGTTGCTGCTGCAGCAGCAACTATTTTTGTTCCTGCTGATGTTTTTGCTCATGACTTCAAGCCAAAAATTTAATAGAATTTTAGGAGTAATGGTCTATCTACAGAATAATGAACTGAAAATCCCACCTCTTGTACATGGATAGATGTGTGGTGCTTTGGATCCTAGCCATTTTTAGCAAGTGCCTAAAGTGATAGGGACTGTACAAGT
Source organism: Sceloporus undulatus (assembly GCF_019175285.1). Classification (NCBI taxonomy): domain Eukaryota; kingdom Metazoa; phylum Chordata; class Lepidosauria; order Squamata; family Phrynosomatidae; genus Sceloporus; species Sceloporus undulatus. The sequence goes on from NC_056523.1 coordinate 243,087,340, forward strand.
AAAACACATTGAAATTCTGACTCATGTGAGGTAAGGGATGGCCTCTCCTACTTTGGAATCTGCTAATCACACTCTGCTCACCTTTTGTGACTTGGGTGTTACCTGCAGTTTCACTGTAGATGCACATGCTGTGGAATTGTGTAATTAGAAAATCTTCTCTTTTTTGGTTGCAGTTCAGAGCAGTGTGGATTAATTTCTGGAATAGTTTTATAGTATGTACGAGCAGACTGTGGGAAACAAATCTGAAGTAGTCCATATGGCTTACATTCTGTATGTAGTTGCACCTCAGATACAGTACATTAACCTCAGTGTTTGATTTGTTCACCAGTGGATGAGTAACATTTTAGCCCTTTTATATTTTTCTAAGTGTCTTAGGCTCTAACTTTCCAAAGTAATGTTCATCAGTCAACATTTTTTTTAAAAAGGATCTAAATATAATTGGACCCAAGCTTCATAGAAACACTGCTAATGCTGAGACCATTCTATAGAATGTTAGAGAATAGTGACCTCCACATAGAATCATAGAATCGTAAAGTTGGAAGAGACCACAAGGGCCATCCAGTCCAACCCCCTGCCATGCAGGAAATCCAAATCAAAGCATCCCCGACAGATGGCCATCCAGCCTCTGTTTAAAGACCTCCAAGGAAGGAGACTCTATCACCCTCTGAGGGAGTGCATTCCATTGTCGAACAGCCCTTACTGTCAGGAAGTTCCTCCTAATGTTCAGGTGGAATCTCTTTTCCTGGAGCTTGCATCCATTGTTCCGGGTTCTGTTCTCTGGAGCAGAAGAAAACAAGCTTGTTCCCTCCTCAATATGACATCCCTTCAAATATTTAAACAGGGCTATCATATCACCTCTTAACCTTCTTTTCTCCAGGTGAACCATCCCCAGCTCCCTAAGTCGTTCCTCATAGGGCACAGTTTCCAGACCTTTCACCATTTTTGTCGTCCTCCTTTGGACACGCTCCAGTTTGTCAATGTCCTTTCTGAATTGTGGTGCCCAGAACTGGACACAATATTCTAGGTGGGGCCTGACCAAAGCAGAATACAGTGGCACTATTACTTCTCTTGATCTAGACACTATACTTTTATTGATGCAGCCTAAAATTGCATTGGCCTTTTTAGCTGCCGCATCACACTGTTCACTCATGTTCAACTTGTGGTCTACTTGGACTCCTACATCCCTTTCACACGTAGTTTCGTTCAGCCAGGTGTCCCCAATCCTATATTTGTGCATTTTATTTTTCCGCCCTAAGTGCAATACCATACATTTCTCCGTGTTGAATTTCATTTTGTTAGCTTTGGCCCAGCTTTCTAGTCTATTCAGGTCATTTTGAATCTTGATCCTGTCCTCTGGGGTATTAGCTATTCCCCCTAATTTGGTGTCATCTGCAAATTTCACAATTTTCACTGTAAATATCAAGCAATCCATGATTTGTTCCCTTTGCTAGAGAAAAACAAAGTGCAAATAATGGAAATAATTTATTGTGTCCATTCTTGGAGATGTCAGACCCAACTGAAAAGAAAAGTATGACCTTAAGCAACATTTCTTGTGGCTTTGGTGCAAAAATCATTTTTGCTATGTTGGTATTTTTATCCATCTGTAGGATGGGAGGAATAATGTTAGAATTGGCAATATTTTTTGAAGCATTTCTCTGCACAGTCTTGTCGTGTGTAACTTAAATGGTGAGAAATATGTGGTAAACCTGCTCTCCATCAGACAGTGTTTCCTGATTCAGGGGATGTTGATAACAAATTATGAAATTTCTCTCTTTCTTCTTTTGTCAGTTTTCTCATTCCTGGTCTCTTACGATTTCAGCATGGCTTCCCCTTGACTTTTCCCCCCGCTCATACTTTACTGAAGACCCCTGGCAGCATAGAATTCATTCTTTTGTATCAATACTGGTTTTGTGAGGTTGGTTTCTCCATCCATCTTCCTTGGACCATTTATCATTTAAGCTGCAAAACACCATTTTGGGGGGGAGCAAACTTGTCTTACTGTCTGAAGGTTCTTCATCATCACAGTATGTTAAGATTTTAATGTATCAATTTAAATATAAGAAATAAAAAAAATAACTGAAAAGCATAGTGCAGGGAGCCCTTCTCCTAGCTCAGCACATTTGCAACAGGTTTCGCTACAAAGAGATACAGGGAGCTGTTCTTGAATACAGTACTCAGTCCTACTCTCTGTTTCTCCTGGATGTTTCTGCTCCTAATCTCATTTTGCAATATTTACACAAAACTAATTTCCACCATTTTCCCTTCTCTTTACTGTCTGTTAACCTCATGTCATTTGTATCTTCTGAACCTTCATGCTTGGTCCTCTTGAGAGGACAGTGACTTGTCACAATTCCAGTACTGGAGTATAGAGGAGATTGAGGTCAACTCCTGGACTCCACACCAAATCTGGAGGGTTGATAACTGTATTTAAATCCCCTATTGCACCACTTCAGACCAGGAACAGGGAATGTGTGGCCCTTAAAATGTTGTTAGACTGCAACTTCTATCAGCCCTATTGAGCATACCCAAGGATGAGGCATGATGAGAACTACAGTAGAACATCTAGTGGACTATGCGTTCCCCATTCCTGGTGTAGTTCACAGATCAGCTATGTGTTGCCTTAGTGGAAAGTATTTGCTTTACCAAAGACCTACATATGTTTTTAGCTACACACCTAGGATTTAAACTTACCATGACAAATGTCACTGAAAAGACTTGCAGCCATTAATTACTGTTAATAAATAGTAGCAACGCTTCTATTTTCTTTGAGGAGAAGTGAGCAATAATGACTGTGTTTATGAAACTCTTTGTTCTACAGAGATTTTAAAAATTGTTTCTGTGGTACTACTTGCTGTACAAAGTTAATTGCAGTAATCTTGTTTATCTCAGAATAGCCCTGAGGCAACATGCAGAGTAGCACAAGTGGGGATTTGAATCTGCATCACCCAAAGACAAACCCAACATTCAGTATGCTACTTTACATACGCCTATTATATTTTAAGAATAAAGAAAAGTGTGTGTGGTTAATGCTACAACAAAATTAAAATTATACATCCAGGGAACTTAGATTCAGAGAAAAACTGGATCCTGCATTCTGTCTAAATTTTTCCAATTTGAAAAAAAAGTTTTACATCTTATTTTACTTAGTGTTGTAATTTTTGTTCTAGATTTGCCATTGTCTTCTCCTGGCAATTGAGCTAAATTGCCTTCCCTAGCGTTGAGCCAAATTAGTTAAAGCATTCTCAAACTGGATTAGTCACAAATTATTCCCAGTTATTATTATTATTATTAAACTTTATTTCTAAAGCCTGTAATTATACAGTCCTCAGTCCAAGTGTCAGAAGAGGTAACATGTATTTGTACGACCAGGGTCTGAAACACACTGCAGAAATAATCTAGTTTGAGACTGCTTTAACTAATTTGGCTCAATGCTAGGGAATTCTGGGAACTGTCAGAGACATCTGGTACCAGAGCAAACTACAATTCACAGGATTCAAACTGGATTATTTCTGCAGTGTGTTTTGGACCCTAGTCATCTTTAAACTATGGTGACTCCATTAATTTCATATGGTTTTCTTAGCCAAGGAATACTCAGACAGTTTGCCATTGCCTAGCTTAGATTACCTCGTATTCTTTGGCTGTCTCCCATCCAACATCCTAAGGAATCCTGCGATTTGCAGTTAAGGGAGAGGCATTTAGAATTCTCAGTCCCAGAAACCTTGGGTCTCACTAAACTACAGATCCCAGAATTCCACAGGATGTTGCCATGGCAATTAGAGTGGAATATAGTGCTACAATAGTTTAGTGTGATATGGACCAAACTTAACCAAATGTTAACACTAATGAGATATTTGGTAAGAGGCATGAGTAAGCACAAAAACAATGCAAAACTTTATTTAAGAATGTATTTTGTGAGAGTCAGTGTGGCATAGTGGTTTGAGATTGGACTATGACTCTGGAGACCAGGATTTGATTTTGCGCTTGGCCCTGAAACCCACTGGGTGACCATGGGCAAGTTACACACTCTTAGCCTCAGGAGAAGGCAGTGGCAAACCTCTGAACAAATCTTGCCAAGAAAACCCTGTGATAGGTTCGCCTTAGGGTTGCCATAAGTCAGAAAGGACTTGAAGGCACACAGCAACAACAGCAAAATGTATTTTTGGAAAGCATGCTATAACCTGAAGGAAAAAAGGGCACACTATTGGTGTTTTCTGAGTTTCACAATCCAAAATGCCTCCCATTCCTTTTGTTTTTATCAGTTAATTGGTGGCTTGTACATGGGTTTTATTTAGTATGCTTCTATAAATTATAGCCTACATATTCTAAATAACTACCACTGATAAAAATAAAATAAACTGTAGCCTATAATAAAGGCTGTGGGGTTTGGGGTGTGAGTCCATTTCCTCCTCCTGATCTTTGCTTAGCAAAACATACCTGTTCAGAATTAAATCCCATTAACCTCACTGAGGTTTACTCTTCCTGAAACAGTGAGGTGGTATGTCCACACGGTACCAATAAAATGTACACGTATAGAACAGTAACACTTTGAAAGGAGGAAAAATATAGGCAGCTGTTGTATCCTCCTGGTTAAAATCTACCCTTCCTTGAAATGGAATGTACCTTGGGAGAGGCAACAGGCTGGAAGAAAACAAACCGTCAGGAAATGTTTGTCTCTTGACTCAGCTGAAAATCTTGGTCTACTACTGAAGACAAAAAAAAGGGTGAATGCATTTGTTTTCTGCAGTGTACGGTCTAGTATTCAGTCCAGTGCATGCTTTAGGTTAGTGATCTTACTTAAAATAAGCTTTTAGCAATTTCTATTTTGCAGACCGTGTTGAAAAATACACATGTAGCATAGAGTGTAGATTAAAGTCTGTCTATACCTCATTAATTGTTACTATTCAGTGATGTTCCACTTTTCATTTCCTACAGTAACATAATTTCTTGGCAGAATATTTGGATTTTAGAATAAATTATGTAGAGAGAATAAGCAAATTAGCATTCAACACATTTGTACTACACTGGTTGATGTTCATAATGTATAGAATGGTAGGGTTTTTTGGCACAGATTATTTGGTGTGTCCCATGAATGCGTATGGTGACTCATTTCCTTTGTAAGTTTGTTCTTCAGGGCAAAAGTAATGAGGAATTAATTGTGAGAAAGCAAATAAACGAGTGAAGATATTTTAAAAAATAATATTGAAGTACCCTTCTGCCAATGTCATCATCATACTTTCTTATCTCTGTCTTGTGAAATGGGAGGAAGAATTGATCAGAGATGTAGAAATAGGCTTTCTTTCCTCCTTTTATTCTTTTCTGCCATAGTCACAAAGGCTGAAAGATTTTTGTTTGCTTGGTGTAGCCCAGTTCTATTCAAGGTGTGGCCAGGAAAAGATGAGCGGTCTCCAGCAGGTCTTTCAGTTATCCTTCCATGACAGAGTACACCAGGACTCGAATTATCCTTTCAGTGGCAGTTATATATGATGAGTGGATGGACAGGGATTGAGAGGGAGCAGGGCACAAAGCTCCACTGAGACAGATAAGCATAGCTGGCAGGTCTGGAATTAATTAAGAGCTGGAATTAACTGACACATGTCCAGGGGAAGTACCTGGTAAGCTTGGGGCTAGCAGAACAAGCTAGGTGGCTGAGGGGAATTGGTTAGTGGGTTGGAATGGTCTGTGAGGTGAGTAAATGTGTCTTCCTCGTGACCCAATTTGTACTAAGAAGATGGGATTATATATCTGTAAAGAGTGCTAGAGAAGCAGAGCAGGGTGGCAAAGTATGTTTGAGACAAATGCAGCACTACACTGTTATAGCACTATTATTCCACCTTTTGGGTTTATTTATTTATTTAAGGGATTTATATCCTGCTTTTTTCCCAAAATGGTATTCAAATTCTGGTTCTGAAAACAGGTTCTGGATACAAGCTTGGGAGAATACTGCATTACACTGTTATAGTGCTACTATTCCACTTTTACTTCTATGGCTACCTCCCGTGGAATCCTGGGATTTGCAGTTTAGGGAAGGGCATTTAGAATGATCTGCCAGAGAGCTCTTAGGTCTCACTAAACTACAAACCATAGAATGCCCTAGGAGACAGCCATAGCAGTAAACGTAGAGTAATAGTGCTGTAACAGTGTAGTGCAGTATTCTCCTAAGCCTGTGTCCAGAACCTGTTTCTAGAGCCAGAATTTGTAGTAACTTAGCACCTCTAATCACAGGCAAGGTGGTTTTCTCTCACCAGTAACCATGCTTGTCAAGTGCGATGCTTGTTCTTACTGTCCCATCTTCCAAAATATCATGGCCATGCATCGAACTTTACAGATTACAGTTTGAAGACATAACCTCTTTCTGTTCAAATCTTGTTTAAAAATAAAGACCCATACTAATTTGATGTAATATGATGTATTTTTACTTGGTTTAATAAAGGATGAAGTAAAAAAAGAGAGAGAAAAAGATAAAGATCCATAAAGCGGGATAGCAGCAAAGCTTGGAAGTTTCCTATCCACAACTGACACCTGGACAGTAGACTGGTTAGCTCAGAGCCAGCCCTGCCATTAGACAGAATGAGGCAGCTTTCTTATGTGAAGTATAAAAGAACAGCAAATTGTTAGCCATTTGATTTATGATGGTCTTGTTTTTACTGAGAGGGATTTACTAGAGTGTTTGTGGGATTTTCTGCCTCAGGTGCCAAATCATTTAGTTGGCTTTGAATAGTATGCATCTTGAAATAAATGAAATGAAATAAATAAATCTTGATATGCAGGGATGGAGGGTGGAAGATGGCACTTGCTGTTCCTCTTCAGACAGAAAAATGTTTTAGTTGTGCCACTGTTATGAGATGTATTGCTTTATAGTAATCATTTCTAAATTTATATCTCTGTGTATAAAGTAGTGTATACCATTTTAATGCAAATTTCTATCTTTTTCAGTGATCTACTTCTTCCTTTTTTGGGGGGGGGGACAATGCATGAGTAGCCACTATACACTCATACCTCCATATTGGCTGGTGTTAGGGGCACAAGACTCCCATGAATGTGGAAAAACTGCAAATAACAAAAACACTATGTTTTTACCTAAGAGAATACCTCTCTAGGAATCTCTAGGTCCTCCAGTGCAACTCTATGGTCAACATCTGCCAGACATTGACCATAGAATTGCACTGGAGGAGCTAAAAATGCCTAATGGAGTGTTCTCTCTAGGAATCTCTAGGTCCTTCAGTGCAACCTTTGGTTAAAGTTTACCACAGAGTTGCACTGGAGAACCTAGAGATTCCTAGAGAGAACATATTAATAAAATCCACAAATAATCAAATCCGCAAAAGTCAAAGCCACAAATGTGGAGGGACAGGTGTATTTCCAAATATGGTGGGTTTTGAAGGCTTCTAAGGCATATTCACATAAAATTGACTTTAAGACCTCTTCCCTCAGTGGCCAACACAGGTGATAATGGCTAGGAAATGTTTCCAGTTTAATTACTTGTTTGCCATGTCCTGTGCATCTCAGCTAAATAGCCTTCCTCTTGCCACTACTGGGCCAGAAGCCTTCTAAAGCAAAAGGAGCACATTTTTTCATGAAAGTCTATTGCTACGAAGGTGTTGTATTGAAATATCAAGGCTAAAGGCTTGTTTTCCGTTTTTGTTCTATTGTTGGTTGTGTGCCTTCAAGCTGTTTCAGACTTATGGCAACCCCAAAAGTGAACCCTATGATTTTTATTTTACAAGATTTGTTCAGAGGAGGTTTGCCATTGCCTTGTTCTATTCCAGATTAATTTGTAAAACACATTTCTTAATGGGAATTAACAGTGCTAAGCACAATGAGAGACACTGTTGGGTTTCTGTCCAAATAGTAATTACTTTAATGTCATTTGTGGAATTGTTTGTTGCCATTCATGTGACAGTTAATGTTTAAAATGAATTGCAAAATCTTAAATTTTTAGTGTTTCTAGCTTAACGTAAAGTAAGTTAGCTTGGATGAACTTATCACTATTTCTTTTTTTTTAATTAATAATTTAGGGAACCACCAACAATACCACCATCTCCTTGTGAGTGGGCCTGGGACCACAACCATAACTCAACCCCAAGACGCATTACTGGAAGTAGACTGAGAATACTGAAACGGGTCTTTCCTCATCAGGTACCTTTTAATAGATCTATAAGATTAGTTTTAGTCAATAGCCCATAATACTTCACCTTCTATGATAGTTACACTGTATTTAAATCCTACCTAAAATCCTATCTAGATGTGAAACTTGCCCTTCAGAAGCATATGGTACTATAAACTGTAATCTTGAAAATCCAAGAAATTGTGGTAGTGTAATGTGGTGTAGTGGTTTAAGTGTTGGACTATGACTCTGGAGGCCAGGGTTCAAATCCCTGCTTGGCCCTGAAAACCCACTGGTTGACCTTGGACAAATCAGCCTCAGAGGATGGCAATGGAAAAACCCTTCTGAAGAAGCTTGCCAAAAAACCCTGTGATAGCTTCCCCTGAGGATGACCATACGTTGGAAACGACTTGTAGGCATGTAACACACACACATACACTGCAGTGTAGAAACCATATTGTACCATTGCACTCCTAATATATAACTACATTGAAATGAAGCCTTCAAAGAATGAATGAAACAGAATGGTCTTATCCTGGAGCTAGAAAAGCTCACATGGAGATATAACATCTTGGTAGGGTTGTCAAATCTCAAAATGTTGCTTTAAGTCCCCAGGTTTCATGGATAACTTCTGGACAACAGGTGGGGGTTCAGATTCTCCAGTTTTGGTGGGGTGGACTATGCGCAAGAGAGAAGACCTGACTCTGGTCAGGCAGGGAGCCTGTGCTGCACTTTGCAAAATACTGTACTGTAGACACTAATCAAGTACTACAGTTTGCAAAGTCAGAAAATTTTGAGCAAGGAAAGACATTTTTGTTTATGTGCATGTGTGTTTCATTAACAAGCTGTTAGCAAATGGTTGCTGCTTAGTGGATAAAGTTTAATGAAACCACCAAGCCCTGTCTCCATGACATCACCGGGGGCCATCCCTTGGTCTTAAGTTTTGGTCTGGAAATTTCAGTGCTTTTGATGAGCCTGACCTGGCATCTCTCTGCCTTAGGCAAAATATTTCAAATAGTTGAGGAGGCCACTCTGTGTGTGTCTGTGTGAATGAACGCAGGCACATATCATGTGTGCATTTGCATATGCACACAAAGTCTTTCAGTCACCTGTCCACTTATGGTGACACCATGAATTTCATATTGTTTTCTTAGCCAAGGAATACTCAGAAATGATTTGTAACTGTCTTCTCTAAATATAGCCTACAGTACCTGGTATTACCTGATGGGCTCCCATCCAAATGTTAACCAGGGTTGATCTGCCTAGCTTTCAAGATCAGGTGGGATCTGGAACCTTCAGAGCCCCCTAGCTCCATCCAAAGTTGCTTTCCATTTTCAACAGTTTATCTGAGGGGTGGGGAGTGGGTGGCCTCCAGATTACTTTGGATTACATCTCCCAGTACCCCTAGCAGCCATTGGGAATGGGAGCCCAACTGTTGATGACATGGATGCAACCCAGCTCATACTCAAGACACGTGTTTTTGCATGGGTAAGGTGTCAATAGGGAGTTACACGTCTTCAAATTCTTACAAGGTTTTTTGTCTGCTCAGTCAGTACCACATTTCCTTCTGCTCTAGATTCTTAGGGACTCATTTAATCTTTCTCGCTTCTTCTCAAGTTTCAGTATGTCCTCCTCTGAGGAGGCGATATCTTGGGTTTGCCCCAAGGAGCAGGGGTAGGCCAACTCTGATCCACTATCTTGATTTAGCCCCAAAAAAGGTAGATCCTGCCCCTCTGAATAGCATGGTTTATTATTTAAGTGTAATTTTCCCCTCCACCTTTTTAGCCCCCTAAAGCAATTAAAAAAAAAGAATTTGGAAGTGACTGCCCTAAGAGTCCACATATGGGGCAGGGGCCATATTTTGCCCATTCCTGCCTGAGGCTAAGCGCTGGAGGCAGAGATTATGGGAGAAAAAAGTGTCTGTTAGGAAACATTGATATGGAAAAACCTGAAAACAAGAGGCATAAAGGTTGTCATTATATGTATATGTGACGTAAAATTATACTGAACTCATTTCGGAATAGACATGCATAAAAATACCCCATAAAATGGTAATAAAGCATAATGACCCAAATAGGCACAGGAGACATGGATTTGGGATGGAGGAGGGAGCAGGATAATATTTGCAAAATGCAAGCCTAGATATGAAAAATGTATGCCTTGAGCTGGTCACATATCATGAACAGACCTCATATTTCATGAGAAGCTGTTTTCCATGATAACTGGCACTCTCTGCTCACTAAACTGTTTGAAAATGCTCACCATATAACTGCAGGTTCTCTTAGGTCCAAAATACACTATAGAAATAATCCAATTTGAGACTACTTTAGCTGCCCTGACTACTACGGATTCCTGGGAATTACAGTTTATTGTGGCACCAGAGCTCTTTGACAGAGAAGGCTAAATGTTTCCCACAACTATGGTTCCCAGAATTTCCTAGCATTGAGCCAGGGCATTTAAGGCAATCTCAAACTGGATTATTTCTGCAGTGTGTTTTGGACCTTATACAACTTTTACCACCAGCCATTAGGGAGATGGGGAGGAATACAGAGTTTCTTGCTCTACTGGACAAACATAGGAGAGGATCATTTTTTTTCTAGACTTTCTAGTGAGGAAGGGAATATACCATCAGCAGGGACCATGACAAATGCTGCATGTGAGCCTTTTGACTGCTGAAAAGAGAAAACTGTTTCACTATAATTGGTAGTTTTGCTTGTGGGGAGCTGACATTTGTAGTGGTGTGAAAAGGCTTTGAGAACATTACTTTTGTGTTTGGAAAAATTCTGCTTATTTTGCTTGTGACCTTAAAAAAACTGATTACTGTGAAAGAAGAGATGTCATGGGAGCTTGACTCCAAGTGACACCATGTCAAGAGGAGCTTCTAAAAGCCAAAGAATCTAATGTCATATAAATGTCACAAATGATAAGAAGCCAAGAAACAGAAATGCAGCAAATTAGTTGTACATAGTAAGCAAAAAAATAACCTCAAAATATTTTTCCCCTCATGGAATATTTTGATTTAAACCATGTCTCTCTGAATTCTGTTACAAATGTAATGCTGATCTGCTGCAAAAAAATGTTTTGAAAACTGAGAGCCAAACAGAGAACATATATTGCTTCTTCCTGTCCCGTTAGCTTTAATTATGGTTTAGTGTTAGATCTCCACTGATAATAACATGACCAAATGCCATCAAGGGACCATTTAAACCAGAGTTTCAAACTATGGTTAATGCGAGTACCTTGAAATTTGTGTCTTAACAACGTTTTGTTTAAATTATGAGAATTATGAGATTAAAGACCGGCTCCAAACCATAGTCTGTCATAGTATGTCATTTGATCCAAATCTCACTGAGAATGGCTTGCCACAATCTAGAATCAAGAACTTCTAATTCTGCACATGGGTCCAAAACACACTGCAGAAATAATGCAATTTGAGACTGCTTTAACTGCCTTGGCTCAGTGCTAGGAAATTCTGGGAATTGTAGTTTATTGTGGTACTAAAGTTCTCTGACAGAGAAGTCTACATGACTCACAAAGCTACAGTTCTCAGAATACTCTAGCGTTGAACCAGGGTAGTTAAAGTGGTCTCACACTGAATTATTTCTGCAGTGTGGTTTGGATGATAGAGAAAAGTGAGGAAAGAAAGTGGAAACCCAAGGTTCTTGGCAGCTCATTTTTGTAACACCAAACTCTGATGTGGCACTGCATCTAAATCTGTTCTGAGATGTGCTGCTGAATGTATATACTAGTAATTCTGAGATGCGCTTCTGGTCTACCTGTTAAAAAACAGAAAGAAAAGCATACCAATCCATAGTTTAAACAAGGTCATAAACCAAAATCCAACTATGGATCCATATTGTGTGCTTTGGCTGGTTAACAAGCCATGGCTTTTTAGGAGAGGTAGGTTCATACCTTAAAGCAAACCAGATTTCAGCAGATCAAGTCATAGCTTGTTGAGATCTACAAAAGTGGTAATTCTTCCATTTTATAAACTGTTTTGAGCTTTTGGGAAAAATTATTAAATGTTTTTGAAACTTTGTGTTGAGACAGGTATATTGTGACAGGCATGGTTGGAGGAGGCTGCTATAACCACAGGTATGACTTGAATCACTGGAGCAGGTGGTACAGGCTCCATGGGGCTAATAATGAGAGAAATAAGACAAGAATCTTGGAAATAGAGTGCAGAGGTTTGATCCCACAACATGAGCACGCTATTGCAGCCATTTCAGTCTAACTACACGGTTCTTGGCAGTAGTTTCTGGAGTAGAACTGTTTGAGAGCATCTAGTCCCACAAGCCAGTCTTATGCCTTAGTCCATGGTTTAGTATAATTGCTGAGTGGTTACAGGAGCTAGACTGGGCCTAGCATTGGTTGGCTTTTCACAGGTCTCTTTTCATAAAGATATTATGCCTCATTCACTGTACACTTCAGAATTCTTGGTTGAATTTTGTCATGAGCTTGTTTTCTGAGAAAGAGCATCCTTCCACTGAAGTGGTATGTTTAAGATGAGCAGTCTTGGGTGTGTAGAATGTTTTATTATGTTTGAAGATGTTTTATTATGTAGAAGGCATCTGGTATTCTTAAAATAAAACTAGGACACTGAAAGAGAAAAAGTGATGATAACTGGGATAATAACTGATTTCCTTTTCTGGAAAAAACTTCACTTTGCTTTTGAGAGGAAAAGGTATAAGACATGGATTAGACAACCTCAGTGAGATAGCTGCTAAAAATACAATTTGATTGCCTTATCTTATTTATTATTGTACTGCATGTTCTCCAGTTCTCCAAGTCTGAAACATACAATTGCTCTGGCAGAAATAAAATGTCCACTGTGTAAAGGGAAATATGAAACAAAGGAAGTAACAGTGACAACTGAGGTTGATCCAAGCTGAAATCAAGACAGAACGTGTGATAGTAACTCATGGTCTAAAAAGCACAGGCGTCCAACTTGTTTTGTAACCGTCTAAGATCAGAGCTTTAGTGGAAGATCTGCCCTTCAAGTCAGACTGCCAGCTGGCACTGGTGAATGTTGTAGTCCAAAATCATCTAAGAATACTGCAAGGGAAGATTGACATACATAAATTTTTGCCATCGATGCTAAAACATAACCTCTCCCTCTCTCATTTTCCTTGAGTCCCAAGTCTGTGAAAAAAGACATGATATAAATAATCCATATGCATGAATGAAGTGATTCTCAGAGTGCATGTACACTGTACAAATATTTCAGTTTGACGCCACTTTAACTGCTATGGATCCATTCTACATAATTCTGGGAATTGTAGTTTTGTGAGGCACCATCATTCTTTGGTAGTGAAAGCTAAAGACCTTTTAAAACTACAACTCCTGGGATTCCATAGAATGGAGATACAGCACTTAAAGTAGTGTCAAACTGCATTATTTCAATAGTGTAGATGCACCCTTAGTCATTGTGGTGCTTTAGCACAAATGGCCAGAAGAGTTGAGGAAAGAAATAACAGGATTTTTCACTTTATTTGAGCTCTCACTTGCATATTTTCCCATTACTTTGAAGTAACTATTTACAAATAACTAGTTCCTTTTCATGTGCAGCATAATAGTAATTTTGTCATTATTTTATAGTAAGGATATGACCTTACTAACTGGTGGAAGAGGAATATTAAATTCTGCTTTGCGCTTTGTTGTGGGTGTTGAGGTGATAACCAAGAGGGTAGGATAAACTGACTTGGCTCAATGCGATGTAATTCTGGGAATTATAGTTTTGTGAGACATTTAGTCTTCTCTGTCAGAGCTCTAGTGTGCCAACAAACTACAGTTTCCAGCATCCCATGGCATTGAGCCATGGCAATTAATGTAGTGTCATGATGGATTATTTCCGCAGTGTGGATGCAGCCTGTTAGGTTTGCACAGTCATGCTTTCTACCATTCAGTGAACTGAGTTTTTTTTAAAACCACAGTTACTAGAATGCATGTTCCTCAACAGTTTCCTTCACCTCTCTGACCCAGTTAGCCTTCCTGCTCTGAAAATGCCCTGCCACACTTGGTGGCCAGTATCTGCTTCCTGCAAGAGAGCCAGTGTGGGTAGTGGTTTATGTGTAAAAACACTAAGAAGCATGAATTTACATTTATATTAATCATTCTCAAATTGGAGGACATTTTGAAATTCCCCATGGAGAGACAGTTGAAATGTAGGACATGTCCTGGAAAAGGAGGACAGGTGGTCATCCTGTCCTCAGAAGCCAGGAGCAGCTGCCAGCAGGGGGACCAGATGTCCTCCCTGCAAAGTAGGACAAGGCACTGCAAAATGTAGGACAGTAAAAAAAAAAAGGAAGACATGACCAAATAAAAGCCAGAAGCATTCATAGAAATGTAAATTCACGTGTCTTAATCAGGCTCAAAATGGAGAAAATTTTGAAATTCCTTCTGGGCAGAAGGCTGAAATGTAGGACATGTCCTGGAAAAAGAGGACCTCTGGTCATCCTGGGCAGGCCACACTTCATCAGCCTCAGAGAACGGCCCTGGCAAACTCCCCTCTGAAGCAGCTCATAGAATCATAGAATTGGAAGAGACCGCAAGGGCCATCCATTCCGACTTCTTGCCATGCAGGAAATCTAAATCAAAGCATCCTCGACAGATGGCCATCCAGACTCTGTTTAAAGATTTCCAAGGAAGGAGACTCCATTATTCTCCGAGGCAGTGTGTTCCACTGTCGAACAGCCCTTACTGTCAGGAAGTTCCTCCTAATCTTGAGGTGGAATCTCTTTTCCTGTAGTTTGCATCCATTGCTCTGGGTCCTAGTCCCTGGAGCAGCAGAAAACAAGCTTGTTCCCACCTCATTATGACATCCCTTCTTTCCAAGAAGACCCCATGATAGGGTCGCTATAAGTTGGGAAGCACTTGAAGGCACACAACAACAACCAACAGCCGTGTGTATAGTGGTTTCAGTGTTGGACTATGACTCCGGAGATCAGGGTTCGAATCCTGGATTGGCCATGGAAACCCAACAGGGTGACCTTAGGCAAATCACACACTCTCAGCCTCAGCGGATGTCCATGACAAACTCCCCTCTGAAGAAACTTGCCAAGAAAACCTCATGATAGGTTCGCTATACTGAAGGCACACAACAACAACAAAAACAACTACTAGCCCTGGGTGTAGTGGCTTGAGCACCGGACTATGACTCTGGAGATCAGAGTTCAAATCCTGGCTTGGCCATGTAAATCCAGTGGGTGACTTCAACAATATAACCGTGTTAATCTGTGGAATTACTATGTAGAAAGATCTTGTAGCACCTAGACTAAAGTCTACTTAAGTCCTAGACTTAAGTCTACTTCCTCAGATGCATTTGGGTGACCTTGGGCAAGTTGCACTGTGTCAGCCTCAAGAGGGTGGCCATGGCAAACTTCTCCCTGAAGAAACTTTCCAAGAAAACCCCACAATAGTTACATAGCATTAGGGTCGCCCTAAGTCGGGAACTTAGGATGGTTCCCAATTGGCAAGGGATCAGACATGGCTGCATCCTTTCACCCTGTCTATTCAACTTGTATGCAGAACATGTTATATGAAAGCAGGCCTGGCCACAGAAGAAGGAAGAGTGAAAATAGGAGGAAGGAATATCAACAATCTAAAATATGCAGACAACACTATACTACTAGCCGAAAACATCACAGACTTGGAACAACTACTGTATATACTTGTCTGTAAGTCTAAAAATTTATTCTCAAAAATTGACCCCAAAATCCCAACTTGACCTACTTATGGGTCACTATGGAAGCGTGATAGCAGTCCTTTCAGATTTCCCCATGCGGTGGTGGTGCCACATCATGAGGAGGCACAAGTCACTGGAAAAAAACAATAATGCTGGGAAAGGTGGGGGGAAGCAGAAAGAAAGGAAGGCCACATGGATGGACTCTGTTAAGGAGATCATGCGTATGAAGTTGCAGAACCTGAGCAGAGCAATGGAGCACAGGGAGCCTTGGAGATGTCTCATCTACAGGGTTGCCATGGGTCGAGATCAACTTGAGGGTGGATGACGACAACAACAACGCCTCTCTGCTGAAACAGCTTCATTATTTCTGGGCACAATTCAAGGTGCTGGATATTACCCATAAAGCCCTCATGGCTCAGGTCCGCACTATTTGGCAGACTATATCTCCTTGTATGAACCTGGACGCTGAGATCCTCTGGAGAGGCCCTTCTCTCTGTCCCAACACCATCATGAACACACTGGTGGGGACACAAGAGAGGGCCTTCTCTGTGGCTGCCCCTAGACTCTGGAACGCCCTGATTTCCAAGGGAATAGATCAGAAGGGCTCCCTCCTTGATGGCCTTCTGTTGGCAGGTGAATGCCTACCTGTTCACACAGGCCTTTCAGGAATTGCTATCAGGACAGGCTGGGATGTTGGACCAGTTTAAAAATTTGATACAGTTAAAAATATGTTTTACAGTACTCTTTTAATAACTATTTTAATACTGTAACAATGTAATTCCTTTTTAAATGTACTCTGTGTGTGTGTGTGTGTGTGTGTGTGTATATATATATATATATATATATGGGTCTTTTGGTCTATATGGGGCCGTGTTGTTGAAGTTTATTCCTGACCTTTGGCCGGCATCTGTGGCTGGCATCTTTTTCTATGTTTTTCTAATAGTGCTGGTTTTTAATGTTGTGAGGCTGCTCTGAGTCCCAGTTCTGTGGAGAGAGCGGGATACAAACAAATATAACAACAACAACAAGTTGGAAAGGACCTGAAGGCATCCAAGCACCACCACCTGCCTCTGCAAAACTTGCTCCAACTTTCCTCCTCTTCCTCCTCCTCTAGCACTACTAGCATCTCTTGGCAGAGGAGGAGGAGGAGGAGGAAGAAAACAGCAGGAGAAGGAGAAGAGTGTCTGGGGCAGTCCTCCTCCCTGGCTTCTTCTTCTTCCTCATCATCATCATGTGAGGCGCCCAGCAGAGAGAGCGAGCCTTCTTGCGCTCAGGGCTGGAGGCTGGAGGCAGGCGCCGCGATGGTGCAATGGGAGCCGCGCAGGGTTCCAGCACCGGGACCGAACCAAGCGGCCCCGGAGGGGGGAGGAGGAGGAGGCGGGAAGAGGTCTGTATGGCCCCCTCCCTCCCTCCCTCCCCCTTGGCTTCCCCAGGCCCTTCCTTTGGGGCTCCCCTTGGGTTTGGGTTCCAGCCTGGGCCGGGAGAAGGATGCTCCCAGAGCGCGCGGTCCTTCCTCCGCCTCCCTCCCTCTCTTTGGGGAATGGTAGCTTCCTCCTGCCAGCCAGCCTGGGAAGGAGGGGGGGGGCTGAGGAAGAGGCTGGCCGCCAGGGAACCGGTTTGGGGAGCAGGAGGAGGAGGAGAAGGGAAGCAGGGGCGGGGATGCCTCCGGGGAAGCCGACAAGTAGTTTCTGCCCCTGGGAAGCCTGGCTCTCCAGCCTTTCTGGGATCTGAGAGAGGGAGAAGGAGGAAGGGGTGGCTGCCCAAGTTTGGAAGGGCTTTTCCACTTCCCCCCAAAAGCCCCTTCCCCTGAAAGGGGGCCCTGGAGATGCCGGTGCGAGGAGGAGACCGCTTGCTGCGACCACTAGGCTCCTCTTGGGCCCGGGTGAGTAGCTCCCTCGCCCTCTCCGGAGGAGGAGGAAGAAGAAGAAGACCCTGAGGCTGGCAGTCCCCTTTGGCTGCCCCCACAGGGCTCTCTGGTCCTTTGTTGGTGGTGTTGGTGTAAGTAAGAGCCCGAAGGCTGTGAAGCTCTCCTGGGGTTTCCTTGGCAAGTTTCTTCAGAGGGGAGCATGCCACGGCCATCCTCTGAGGCTGAGAGAGTGTGACTTGGCCAAGGGCACCCACTGGGTTTCCAGGGCCCAGCCAGGATTTGAAGACTGGCCCCCCAGAGCGTAGATAGAAATGAAATAGATCAATCTAAATAAACCAATGTAGTCCTCCACATGGTTTGCCACCGGCCATCCTCTGAGGCTGAGAGAGTGTGACTTGCTCAAGGGCACCCAGTGGGTTTCCATGGCTGAGCCAAGATTCAGACCCTGACCTCCAGAGTCCTAGACCCAACACTGAGACCATAGTTCTTTTACTCTGTATGTGTTGTTCAACTTACTTGATGATATTGTGTGGCTTGTTTGAGAGGCTTTTAAACACACACACACACACAGAGCTTTTATATTAATTTTTATAGACTGAGTGACCTTTATAACCCCTAACTACAGTTCTTCCCCCCCCTTGGAAACAACCCCCCATCATCCTGACCCACAAAATCTTCCTCCATCCCCCCCCCAGCAGCCCAGAGGGTTCAAGGGAAGGTGACCAGATGTCCTCACTGCAAAGGAGGACAAGGCACCACAAAATGTAGTAGGATGTTGGAAGAAAATGGAGGACGTGACCAACTAAAAGCTTTAAAAAAACCCATTCAGGTAAATGTAAATCCATGCTTCTTGGTCATGCACAAAATGGAGGACATTTTGGGAACTCCTTCTGGGCAGAAAGTTGAAAAGGAGGACTTGTTCTGGAAAAGTGAGGTGGGGGTAAATGTTTGAAGTCATGGGGATCGGTGGGGCCCTGTTTGACGTAGGGTTGGCGCTTCCTGGGCTAGCCTGAACAGGCATCTTTAAATGTATGTGTGTAAATGAAAAGGTAACTGGTGCGGCTACTTGGCTAAGAAAAATGAGTCTTAACTTGATGACTTTGCAAATACAGGGTGAGTCTCCCTTATCCGGAAATATTCTAAAATCCAAAGCTTTTTTCATAGGTGGCAGAGATAGTGACAGTATTGCTTCCTGATGGTTCAGCATACACAAACTTGGCAAATGTGTTTTCCAAAATCCCAAACACCTCTGATCCCATGCATTTCGGATAAGGGAGAGTCAACCTGTACAATGAAGGATGCTTTTCCTCCTATAGTCTTTAGCAAAGGGGATTATAGACACACGGAAGAGGGGTCAAAGATTGGGGAGCATTGTTGTGCCTTGTTATAGATGGGTTGTCAGGATGTACAGACTGGCACAGCCAGTATTTTTGTAGGTTGTTGAAATGCCATTTTCTGTGGCCATGATGTATTGCTGACATTTGTATTTAACCCTTCTCAGAAGATGGCAGAATGGCATACTTGGGGTTATCTATGTATCCCTATCCCCCACTCCAAGTATGCTAGGTTGGGACAGTGTTCTCAAGTGCTGAGCAAGCATTTAAAACCAGGTATTTATTTGCCATTCTATATGTTGACATTGCTGGGGGTGGAGAGTGCTTACATGAGCTTAGGTGGCATTTTTGTTTTTCTAGAGTCATTGAAATGTCCTCAGTATCTTTAGCATAGATAGAATGATAGCACTGTACAGTTTGGAGATTTTTTTAAGGTTCCGGATACCTGAGTTTGCTTTCCCATTACAGGTGGTTCGATCAGCTTAGCAAATCTAGAAAGGTTGTACTGCCGTCAGCTACTGCCACTGTAAGCAATGCTTTGTATATGCCTGAATTTTGAACAGGAATGTTGCACATTAATTTGTTTTGCCATGCACATGCATGTATCTTTCAACTGAGAGTTCGTGAATTTCAGTCCATGAAAGCAGATGCGTTCTCAAAGTATGTTCTCATACTAGCTGAAGAAGCTACTGGATATTAAAGTAAAATATAGGCGTGGCACATTGCCGCTTCGTTGTTGTTCACTTCATTTCATTCCTATTCAAGTTTGATTGACATCCAGTACTTTGAATTTTAGGTGCCTTCTTGTATGGGCCAGGGTTTCTTCTGACTTAACAGTGAAAGATTATCTTGCCTGCATTCAGATCTATGGATTGTATTTGGGGTGCCTTTCTGTCATCAAAGCAGACATTGTTGGGGCATAATTCACACCTTGCAACTTGTACATCTGCACCAGATGGCAGGGATCCTCCATAGGCAGATTTTTTTTGGGGGGTGAATGCTGGTAGTTTCAGGTATGGAAGAAGGGAGGAAAATCCCAGTTATATGAAGGGAAGTCGAGTGACATCACATTGGATTTGACCACAGACCTTGTGCAAGTCACACCCTCTCAGCCTCAGGGGAAGGCAGTGGCAAATCTCCTCTGAACAACTCTTGCCAGGAAAACCCCATGACAGGTTCACCGTAAACTCGCCATAAGTTTGAAATGTGAAAGCACACACCACCACAACCACCACACTTCATTAACTAAAAATGCACACACACATACTATAATATTGACTAAGTTCCTTTGCCTCTCTCTTACACAGCTGTATCGTCTTTCTCCCCGTAACAAATATTGTTCACCTTGTCTATTAGCTAGTTCTGTATAACTAAGAGTGCTTTAGTATAATTCTGAGAAAATACACAAGCTAAATAATTACCATAAGAGTCAAACCACCTCGGACTACTCTTCCCTAAGAGAACCCAATGAAATTCAGGGGATTGCCACATGTTAAGTAACTTATAATTTTATACAAATGGTTGTTTTAAGTATATGAGGGAACAATTACTGTGATATCAAAGATGGGTAACAAAAAATCCTGTGATTCATGTCCAGATACTTCTCAGGGCTCCAAGTCTAGGCAGACTTGCATCTCTGTGCAAACAAAGATGAGTGTTTCTAAAGGCAATCTTTTGAAGTTCTCCTGTGTTAATTCTCAGTTTCGGGATGGGGGTTGGAGGAGACTCTTTAAGTACCTGTTGAACTACCTCTATGCAAAATGCAGTCAAAGTGGTAGCTTGTTATAAAGACCAGGAGTTCTGCTGGCTTTTTTTATAGTAACCAGAAAGTTAACAACATCCAGATTAAAATAAAATAAAATAAAAATTTGCAGGCCAGGATAGAAGTGCTGCTGCTGTGTAGATGCAGTTTTACGCAGTCTGAACATCTTTTGAGTGTGTGTGTGACTTCAAGTCAGTTAATGTATGGCAACCCCCTGAATTTCATTGGGTTCTCTTAGGCAAGGAGTAGTCTGAGGTGGTTTGACTAAGTCTTATGGTAATTGTTTAGCTTGTGTGTTCAACATTCCTGGCACATTCTCTAGCAAGATACAATAATATATTAGAAATAGAGTGACAGTAGGATTTCCAAATCTGCACCCTCCAGATGTCTCCAAGAGTGCTGGTGATTGGTCATGTCTGGTGGTGACGATGGGAAACTGAAGTCAAAAACATGATGAGGGCACCAGGTTGGGGAAGACTGGTACTGTATAAAGCAATAGCATCAGAGAGACACAGCAGTACCAACAGACACAATTGTACCAAATAACGAGACCAAACATGCATGACACCATTGCACTCTTTCTTGACACAACAGTCAGCCTACTTGTTTTTTTAACAGCATTTGGTTTGTCATTATGTGTAGACTGTTAAAAATACAGATACACCTTAATTTAAATCCATCAAACTTTTCATATTGTAATTTCTTATATTTTAGCATTATATGGTAACCTTAAGAAGTTAGAAGCTCTTTGCAGCTTGCTAATGCCTTCAACATAATAGCTGTTGGAAACGATGAGACTATCTATTATTTATGTTTACTTTAAATAATGTAGTTAACTGTTCTGAATCCATTGCTTCTGTATATATCATTTCCCCAAAGAATATTGGAGCTTGGGAAAATACAGAAATGATTTAGCTTTTCACACATTAGTGTCAGATACAATGCTGGTCTTTTGTTGCTGCTTTGTTTCCAGGTATTTCTTAGACAGTGGTGATGAACTTAATATTTCTTGCTGTGTGCTCAAATTATGACTTGTTATTATTATTATTATTATTATTTTATGCTGATGCAGCCCATACCTTCTTGCTTGTGTATGGGTTATTTGCCTTATTTAATATCTGAGGTTATTCTATCAAAAGGCATACAATTGTGAAATACACAAGTGTGTGTGTGTGTGTGTGTGTGTGTGTGTCAGTTACTTAAAGAGGTATGTTTTGTGACAGTATCATCCCTTCCAGTTTTATAAAAATAGATTTTGCTTGTTTGGCATTTTGAACATAAGCACCAAGGAAAGTGGCAGTGGCCATTCTACTCAGAAGTGTAAATTGGGCCTAGAGGCATTCTGGGCTAATAAACTGGTTAAACAGGATGAGACATTCTGGCATTTGTCCAATAAAGTAATTTTTCCAAGCATTGAATAAAAGTTAGGGTGAAAACTACAGTAATGTTTTGTTATGTGCTTCTTTTTCTGAGCAGGAGGCTGAGATCCACTCTCTGCTCACACCTGGTGCCCATTTGTTTGTGCGGGTATATATGGCCCTTCAAGTTGCTTGTCAATTTATGGCGACCCCATGAATTTCATAGGTTTTTCTTAGGCAAGAAGTACTCAGAAGTGGTTTTGCCAGTTCTTTCCTCTGAAATGTAGTCTACAGCACGTGATATTTGTTGATGGTCTCCCATCCAAGTATTAATCTGGGCTGAACCTGCTTAGCTTTCAAAATCAGATGGGATCCATTGCTTTTAGGGTATCTAGGCAGTCTGGGGCCCATTTATACTGCATTGTGCCACTCTTAACTGCCATGGTTCCACCCTCTGGAATCATGGGATTTGTAGTTTGATGAAGCACTAGAGAAGCACTCTGGCTGAGAATTGGAAATGCCTCTCATAAACTGTCATTCCCAGGATTCCATTGGACAGGACTGTGGCAATTAAAATGGAACAATAGTGCTATAGTTCTGTAGTGTGAATGGGCCTCTGACTATGAGGTCATGGGGAGGCTGCAGGTGCAAATGGTGGGAGCAGCTGGCAGAACTCAGTCTGGGATTTAACAGGCCTACTAGGCATAATGTGCTTGTGGCCTTGGTCCATTTAACTCAGTATTGTCAACTCTGACCATCAGCACAGGCTCTCCAGGTTTTCAGGTAAGATGGTTTCTTCTCCTGACCTATCCCTGATTTTCCCCAGGATTCATCCATCCAAGTACTAAACAGACTGGATTTGCTTAGTTTCCAAAATCAGATGTCAGGTGTTATTCAGAGTGTTACGGGGAACAGAAAGGAACATAGCAGTTGTTGTTTTTTATACATAGTGATACTATTAGTCCATTTGGTCCAACTCAGATTGGCGGCAGCAGCTCTCCAAAATTTTAGGCAAGATTCTTTCCAAGTCCTGTCTGCATATATGTGGTATTGCTTCGCAGCCTTCAATCAGAGTACTGGCTAGGCACAACCCAGCCTAAGCCTAGAAATAATTTGAGATCAGTTGTGTCTGGGGTTGTAGGTGGACTGGAGGATGATACAGGGAAGGTGTCTAGGGCTGCTTTTTCAGAGTCTTTGGGACCAACCCTGCAGAAAGAGATACAACAGAGTCATGATAGGGTACAATGCTCCTTGCGGGGAGGCGAGAGTGTGAGACTGGAGTTTTGTTTCCTAGGTTTAATTCACACTACAGAAATAATCGAGTTTAACACCACTTTAACTGCCATGGTTCAATGTTATGGAATCCTGGGATTTGTAGTTTGTTGTGGCACCAGAGCTCTCTGACATAGAAGGCTAAATATCTCACAGACTACAAATCCCAGAATTCCATAGCAGTGAGCCATGGCAGTTGTAATGGTGTCAAACTTAATTATTTTTACAGTGCAGATGCAGCCTTAGTGCACATCACTCTTTTTATTCAAGTCCTGCTTTGGTGGGAAATGATATTCTGCTCTTCAGCAGGAAAGTTATATAACTGTTATTTTTTATTTTTTTAAGTGGATATCTCATTTTTCTCCCTATATGCGACCCCAGGTGTCTTGTATATTTTAGTAGCTGGATGACTTTGATGAAGAATTGCTTGTTCGCTTCCTTAGAAATGAGAAATCGACTAATTTTTCTGTGGCTCTTATAGAGCAGAAATGAACACATTCTTTCCACTTTGCAAAGGGACAGCAAATGCTCATTGCCTTGCACCTTCTTTTAAACTCCTCCTTTTGTTTTTATTGTATAGTCCAAAACGAATGTTAAGTTTTGTCTGGTTCATTGATAGTTACTCATATTGAGCCACTTTTTCCAGGGCCAACAGTTTTCTCTGCTTCCAGACACAAAGCAAGGCTACCCACTGTGAGAATTGGCTGAACCTAGTCTTTTGAGCAGTCACAAGATCATCCGGAAAACATTCTTTAATGCAGCACGTTAGAAAAGAGGTGGCTAAATATTCATGCAACAGCAGAACTTTTAATTTGCTCTTCTCCCTTCTCTCCTTTCCTAACAAAAACTTCTGTGTGTTCTCATTGTTTTCATACTCTGAATACTGGAGGCCACTTGGCAGAGGGCAGCATTTGAAATCGTGGCTTCTATGTGTTGAAACGGGTACATAGTAATAGCTCATTTCCTATATCTCAAACCATTTCCCCCTCTTTTTTTGGTGGAGGGAGAGGAGGTGTTCCAGTCCTATTGCCATTTTGTTTGTTCCTACACCTGGTACACTGTTAGCCAAAAACGAACTTGGAACAAAAGATGGGATTTTCATTTCTTTTTCTTTCCCCCAAATGGCTGCATCTCAGGGGAGAGTGTATCTGGTTGCATAAAGTAAAATAAGTGAAGAAACCAGCATTTCTGTACCGCTTGATCCTAAGGTACTTGTAGCAGTACAAGAGAGAGGCTGACAATAATGCATTGCATTATATGAAAACATTGTAAATGCTATATAGAGTACTAAGTGTTTAAACCAGTCTTTATTCATGGTTTAAACAGGTGCCTACTTGAGGAGGGGGGGGGGGCAAAAGTGTAAAATAAACAACTTTCCTCCCTAGCAGTGTTAGTAGCAACATATGAGAACTGCACATAGAGATTACCAGTTCCCAGCCCCAAACAGCCCTGGGATTATGAGTAATGCCAGCTAGTTTTGAAGAGCAGGGGGCTGTTGCTTGCCAGTTGAAAAAATACTGCAAAGGAAATATTGCAATAAGTTATAAGGGGTTGGTATTTGATGCAGGCAGAAACATCTGTTACAGAAGTAGGACAAGGTCTGAGAGATTCATATGGACACTTCACTTTCCTGAGTTGTAACCACAGTAAAACCAAAGAAGCGATAAGTGCTGCAGAAAAAAAAGAAAAGAAAGAAACAGTTAAATGGGGCCTTGGAGGATATCAATAGTTGCTTTGTTTCCTGGCTAATGAAGCGAAACAGTTCCAGATTTTTTTTTAAAGCCTTTTGCAAATGTATCAAACAAGTTAGCCTATGTCAGTGGGTATCTCTCCATCCTCTGCCCAATTCTCCCATTCTCTTGCCCAGACTTTACAATTACAGTGCAAACAGTTTACAATGGATTATTCAACAGACAAAGAGGTCAGTGTCTGAAAAATCCTCCGAATTAAGCAAAGAGGTTTCTTGTGGTGGTTGTCTTAATTCACCAATGAATTAAATGACTTAATACGGTTTGAAACATTATTTCAATTGGAGCAGGGTGGTGTCAGAGAATCTGCATGTAAATCAGGATCATGCGTGTAAGCCACCCTCCTCCTAGTTTACATATTCATTTGGGTTATAATTTTCCCCCCTCTAATTTCTGTTAGCACTTTATACATTACTTTGAAGACAACTACTTAGAAAGTTGAGTTATGATGGATTCAAATTAAGAGTGGGTATATAATACGTTGAGTATAATTCAAGTAAGAAAATTTCTTTCAGCAAGAGAGAAACTTGAGAAAAGCGTAATCTTATTACACAGAGATGTATTATGGATAAAAGTAACATGATAGTTACTTGTCAAAAGAAAGCCAAAGAAGAAAGTGCAAAGGCAGGTTTATAGTTGAATATTAACGAAAATAATATCCACAGATGATTTACATAACTTTAAAGTAGATGATGAAGACATTGAAACAATGTATATATGTTGACCTAATGTGTAAGTTGAGGGCAGGGTTGGAGGCCAAAATTATTGATTTTTTAATATAACCCAAGTGTAAGTTGAGGGTAAAACCTAGGGGCATGTAAAAAGAAAAGTATGCAAAGGATGAAGGAAAGGAAAATGAAGCTGAAGCACATTGCTGTTTTCCCACCCAGACATTCAGAAAGGCCAGAAGTAGCATTGTGGCAGAGAAAGTAGAGGCGGTCAGTGCTGCTTTTATTTTCTCCTTGGACAGACTAAGCTCTCACCTTTCGCCTCTTTACTCAGAGAAGGAGATGGTTCCTGTTTTGATAAAAGTAAAAGTACAGTACTCACATTGACCTGTGGATAAGGTCCCAGTTTATTTAGGTTGATTTTTTAACTAAAATTTCTAGACTTATACATTAATATATACAGTAATTCAAGATTTTCCATACCTTGGCCAGTTATTAGTCAGAATGGAAGCTGCAGGCAAGAAATCAGAAGAAGGCTAGGACTTGGAAGGGCAGCTGTGAAGGAACTAGACAGGATCCTGAAGTGTAAAGATATACTTTGAATACAGCCGGCCTTCCATATCCATGGACTCTGCATCCACAGATTCAATCATCCATGCTGGAAAATATATTTTAAAAATATATCTAAAAACCAAACCTTGATTTTGCTATTTTATATAAGGGACACTATTTTACTATACTACTGTATATAATGGGACTTGAATATCTACATATATTGGTATCCATGAGGGTCCTGGCACCATACTCCAGTGATACCAAGGGCCAGGGACGTAGCTAGGATTTTAGGAAGGGGGGGGGGTCCAGACTAAGTGCCACCATTATAATGGGGCTTGAGTGCGGCGGCGCAGCAGCACACACCATTCATTTTTCTAATGGAAGGGGGGTCCGGACCCCCAGATCCCCCCCCCCGGCTACATCCCTGCAAGGGCCCACTGTACTAAAGTTAGGATTGTCCCATCGTACTTCCCATTATTATGTGGTTGTGAAAGCTTGACAGTTAAGAAAGCTATGAAGAAGAAAACCATTTGAATTGTGATGCTGGAGAAGAATTCTATGGATACTATGGTCTGTTTTAAAAGGACCCCGATAAATGGGTCCCAGAGCAAATCAAACCCGAATTCTCCCTACAAGCCAAGATGTCTAAGCTGAGACTGTTGTACTTTGGACATATCATGAGAAGACACGACTGACTACAACAGACAAAATGCTTGGTAAGATAGGAGGCAGCAGGAAAAGAGGAAGACAGCACCTTAGATGGATAGACTCAATTAAGGAAGCCACGGCCCTGAGTCTGCAAAACCTGCAGGGCTGTTGATGATAGGGTGGCCTGGAGGTCTCATTCATAGGGCTGCTGTAAGTCAAAGTTGGCAGCAACAAAATATAATAGTATGGTGAATTTTTATTATTGGCAAACAACCTGGGCCAAAAGATACAGAGATATCTAAATATGGGAGTGAAAGGGAAAGCACAGGGATGGCATTGATAAGCTACTGAAAACGTAACAATTCTATCATTGGTGGGTTACAGACCGCTGAAAAGCGGTGCTCTGCCGCCGCCACCGGTTGCTGCGTCCGGGAACTGCAGCAGCCAAACTGCGTGGTTCCCAGACGCAGCAAAGAAGAAGCGCCAAAATAGCGCTTCTTCTTGCGCCCCGGATGGGATGCCGCGAGACGCTACTCGTGCACTCCCGGCGTCACATCCGGGAGACGACATACAGACGCTATTCGTCCGATACATCAAAATGGCGGCACCTGTGTGTATAGGGCACCGCCATTATTACGCCCCCGTCACGTGCTAGGGGTGAGGCCGGTATGGACGCTAGGCCCTCGGCCAACCCCTAGCACATGATGGGGGCACCGCAAAGGCCCGTTTGTAACGGGCCATTGTGTTGAACTGATTTACTATTAATACTGACTGTGGCCCGTTACAAATGGGCCTTAAAGTATGCGACAAGCGCATACTAGGGTTAGAAAGAGGTGTCCTTTTCGGACGCCTCTAACTCTAGTACGCGCTCTGCGTGTAGAAAATGGTGGCGGCCATTCCACACGGCCGCCGCCATCACTACATCACGACTGTGCCGCCTACAAACGAGGCGGCACGGTTGTGACATTGGGGCTGCCCCAGGGTGTCTAGTGCGCCCTTTCCAAGGCCCCGGAAGGAGCTCAGTTTCGGAGCTCCTTCCTGGCTTTGCGTCGCTGGGTGCAGCCTTCAGACAGCTGCGCCCAGCGACGCAGAGGAGAAAGGGGCCAAGTGGCCCCTTTCTCCTCCCTGCCGTCGTGGGGTGCCCTTGGGGCTTGGAGCCCCAAGGACACCCCTTTCCAGGCAGCAGGGAAGCGGTGGATAAGGGCCTCAGCGGCTGCAGCTCTGGCTGCTGAGGCCTTGACCTGGCGGGGAAACGGGCGGGTGCAGGCTGCCACTTTTCGGCGGTCTGTAACCCGCCTTAGTTTTTTGTGAGTTTTTCAGGCTATGTGGCCATGTT
Organism: Sceloporus undulatus; assembly: GCF_019175285.1. NCBI lineage: Eukaryota > Metazoa > Chordata > Lepidosauria > Squamata > Phrynosomatidae > Sceloporus > Sceloporus undulatus. The sequence continues at coordinate 243,115,676 of NC_056523.1, forward strand.
CTAGAAGATTTTCTTCCTGACATTTCGCCAGCATCAGTGGCTGGCATCTTCAGAGAAATATTGACTTAACTGGATTATATTCCAACAGTGAATAATTATTCCTGGTCCTTGGCTTCTACAGTGAATTACAGAAGAAATATAAAGAAAGCTAAGACTGTGTATTATTATAGAATTATCTTATGCAAGGGAATCGTATAGCACCTTGGAGACTAGCCAAGCAAACGACATTGTAACATAAACTTATGTAGATTTGATCAACTTCCTTACTTAGTCTCAAAGGTGCTACAAGATCCCTTTGCATACTGATATTCCAGTCTAACATGGCTATGTCTCTGAACTCTAGACTTTGCATTTACAGAAAACGTTGTGCTAATAATTCCTGTTGGACTTGTATTGTGACTATCATTAGTTGTAATTGTTATGATGCATAGGAAGAGTTTCTATTGTATTCTACTAGCAGAGACTAAAGAATGAAACCATAATATCCATAAAGTGCACTGTTGTTAAGCGGTGGTTTCACAAACTCTTATTAGGCAGTGTGTACACAGAAATATAGTCCTCTGATTATAATATATATTTAGACCTGTGAATATTCTGCTGCCTTTTATTGTAAGTGGATGCTGTACTGGAATACCTATCTCCTACTTAAGGGTTCCAGTACAGAAATGCAAATGTATTTTATCTGTCCACATCCGCAGGACTGGATATTTAATTACACTCCTGTTTACAGCTAACATGATTATTACATTTAGTTTCACAATATGGCTTGGCCACAGATATGCAAGCAGTTTAATGTTGTGTCTGCTCTGTATTTGGTACCCCATTAATGAAAAATAAGAATGTGTGTGTTGATATTTTTTCATGCTCACTTCTTACCTGAACGTTTGATTTCTGTAGGCCAGATGTGGGCAAAGTTCAGCTTCCTCGTTGTTGCTGAACTCCAACTCCAACATTCCTCATTCTTGGCCCTGTTGAATAGGGCTGATGGGAACTGTAGTCTGGCAACGTCTGGAGGGCTACACTTTACTGTTCTAGATAAATTGTCATCAGTGTTTATAAAAAATGCAGTACAACATTTAGAAAAGTGATGTAGATCAGCCTTCTCCACTGTGGTTTCCACCAGATGTTTTTGATGTTTCCACCTGATGTTTTGCCTCTCCAGGTGTTTTGGAATTCAGGCCCTAGAATCCCAGACCATTGATTTGCTGACTGAAGATTCTGGGAATTCATAGAATCATAAAATCTTAGAGGCCACAGACGGCCATTTGGTTCAACCCCGTGCCATGCAGGAATACACAAATACAGCACTCCTGAAAGATGGTCATTCAACCTTTATCTAAAGACCTCCAAAGAGTCCACTCCCTTTAAGGCACTCTGTTCCACTGAACAATTGTTAATGGTAAATAAGTTCTTAATATGTTTTCTTGCAATTTGAATCTGTTGGAGTAGGCAGTAGTTCAAGTCCCTAACATCTGGAAAATCAAAGTTTGAGAGCCACTGTTTTAGAGTGCAACTCCCCCAGATCTTACCATCAGTCATCAGAGATTATGAGAGTTGTGGTAATAAATATCTGGATTGGGCATCAGATGGGAGAAGGATGTTCTAAATAGTCCTTCAGAATACATACTGACATACATATACAAATTATATGTATTTTAAAGGGCTTTTAGGTATCTGGCTTGAAAAAACTATGTTGAAGTAGGCATGTCTATGAATGGAACTCAGTATTATTTTTAAACATAGGATGAATGTTGCCTATTTGAAACAGCAAATCCTGGTTTTAAAAATTAGTGAATGGAACCACTCCACACAGCATTGCCACTTGCTTTTCAAAATTAACCTGTTCGTTTGTGTCATTTTGAAGAAGCTGGTTAGTGGGGTTGGCAGTTCTGAAAAAGTGCTGCCAGAGATTGCTGCCTGCACAGTCTGTGACTTGGGTGGTTTCTGGATTGTGTTGTTTTATCAAACCAACTGGGGACACTGTGGCTTCTAAATCAGTGCAAGAGATTGAGAAGAAAAATATGAACTAGTGATGGCGAACCTATGGCATGCGTGCTAGAGGTAGCACTCAGAGCTCTCTCTGTGGGCACACATGCTGTCGCCCTAGCAAGAGTTTGCCGGAGTTTCTTACTAGAAAGCCAGAGAGATGTGGCACTTTGCAGTAAATAAGTGGGGTCTCGGTTGCAGTTTGGGCACTCGGTCTGTAAAAGGTTCACCATCACTGGACATTTTTTGGTGGTCAGGAAATAGAAAATAAGCTGTGCCCAGTATCCCTTTTCTAAATGAGCCTCTCCTAAGCAAACCTGGAACATGTTGATAAGCAACAAAATACATATTCTATTGAGTTCGTTGTAAGCATTAACTGCTATGAAGTCAACTTCAAGTTATGATGATTCAATGATGAGAGATCTCCAAGCCACTCTGACATCAATAGTCCTACTTAGATATTGCAGACTCAGGGTTGTGGCTTCCTTGACTGAGCCTATCAATCTGTAATGCAGTCTCCCTCTTTTCCTATTGCCTTCTATATACCCAAACATTATTGTCTTTTCTGGTGAGTCATGCCTTCTCATGATAACACCAGAGTTCAACAGTCTCAGTTTGGTTATCTTGGCTTCTAATAAGAGTTCAGCCTTGGTTTCCACTAGGATACATTTGTTTGTCTTTTTGGCAGTCCACAGTATCCATAGAACTCTTATCCAGCACCATATTTCAGATGAGTTTATTTTCTTCGTATCCGCTTTCTTCATTTTCCAGCTTTCACAACCATACACTGAAATGGGAAACACGATAGCATGGACACTCTTAACTTATTCAGTGATTTTTTTTACATTTCAGGATCTTGTTTAATTCCTTCATCTTGTCTGGGTCCTTGTTCTTTCTTTGTTGCTGTCGTCATCTATTTCTATGAATTGATTATTATAGTAGTTCTCCTTGTCCTAGTGCACAAGTCACTGAACAGTTGCATTCAGGATTTTGACTATTTCTGTATATTGAGTATAATTTTTAAATGATAATTTCAAGACCTATAGTGGCAAAAGGCTGGGAGTTTGCAAGGTTCACATTTCTTTATTTCATGGGGTATATGTATGCGTCAAAATACTATCTTTCTTTTAAGCTCCATAATTCTGTGTGGATATGTGGGTGGGTGTGCATGTGCACATATGCATGTTGTCATGTGTACAAATATGTACTTAAACCTCACAAAATCAGTGACCACAAGGGCCATTCCTAATCTGAAGTTCATGCCACCAGCTCCTTTCTTTCCAATAGTCTCAAAGGTGGTACAGCCTTTACAGCCCTTACATGCAGACAGACAGCTAAAGCACTCCTGACAGATGGTTGTCCAACCTCTGTTGAAGGAGCTGCAATGAAGGAGAGTCTAGCACCTTCCACTGTTGAACAGCTTTTATTATCAAGAAGTTCTTCCTAATGTTTTGGTGAGTTGTTTAATCTTAATCAATCAGTTTGGAGAAGGCCCTTGACGTCTACCACTTCCATTCTCAAAATCCATTTGTAGTTGATGATACTGTGTTAGGATTCTGTCTTGCAATGTCATAGATATATTGAGACCACTAATAATTCAAGAGCATGCAGCAGTCACTTGGTGAAGAAAGGAGACTTCTTTCCTCAACAAGAAGATTGCTACAGACCAATGGTGGTCAGTTCTAAAAGTATGTATGTATATGTCCCTTTGAGTCACCCATGGAATTATGGCTACCCCATGAATTTCATGGGGTTTTCTTAGGGAAGGAATACTCAGAAATGTTTTTTGCCAGTTCCTTCCTCTGAAATATGGCCTACAAAACCTGGTATTTGTTGGCAGTCTCCCATCCAAGTACTAATCAGAGCCGACTATATTTAGCTTCCAAGATTAAATGAGATCTGATGCTTTCAGGGTGTTTAGCCCAGCCCCAGTTCTAAAGAACCATGTTGGAAATCCAGGGAACATAAAAATTGGTGTGATGAAGATAGTTATCAAGCCAAGCAAGGACTGTGTAGATTAGCTGAACGATGATAAGAATATTTGTTGAGAGATGACAGAAACTGATTATCTGAGTCTAGTAAGGCAGATCTAAATGTCACTATTCTATAGTGGGAAAAGCTATGCCTGGGCTGTGGAACCTAGTACTCTGTATGATTAATTTGGTCTCTGAAGCTTCTAATGAGTTTCTAATACTCAAGTTGTGACAACATGGAAAGTTCAATTGGCACAAAATTATAGAGTAAGCCTTGATATGTGTAATTCTTTCCCTGATTTTTAAAAGTGACTGTACTGATAAGGCAGACATGACCAGACATATTCTTGGGTGCTGGGGAGACGTATGTGCAGTAGACTCTGCACCTAACATGTCTGAAGAAATTTCCTTCAGTAACGACCGTGGATTGGTTCCTACTATGCAGAGATTTTCTTCAGTACCCAGATGTGAAATGATTGTAGAGGGATGGAAAATGACTGAAGGTTCGTATATTCCAAAGGGATGATAACACAGATTGAAATAATTAGTGCCCAATTGGTTTGTTGTAGTCAGTTTCTCTGTTACTTATTAACATATTAAGTCTCAAGCCTTTATGTTAGTATTTATTTAAAAAGTTGAAAGTTTGTTCTGATTCCAGTAATCTCATCCAAAAATGGTAGGCTGGGTTTAGGAGGAGAAAAAGAACAGTAGTCCACTACATCATTCTCTGGTTTGTAAATATACTCAAGATGTGCTCGCTTCGGCAGCACATATACTATACTCAAGATTATAAAGACAGAAGAAAGTCATATGCAGTTGTTGACCTTTCAGCTTCTTTGAATTGGTACTCTCATCTGTCCTGATTAATATAGTGAATGATGCGGGATGATGGGAGCTTCAGTCAAGCAACAGCTTAAAGGGACATAAATTGGCATTTCTATTTAGGCTACATCTGTACTGTAGAAATAATCCAGGTTGAGACCATGGCTCAGTGCTGTGAACTTCTTGGATTTGTACTTTTGTGAAATATTTAGCTTTCTATGTCAGAGAACTGGTGCTGCAACAAACTACAGTTCCCAAAATTCCATAATACTGAGCTATGTCAGTTAAAGTGGTGTCAACCTGGATTCTGCAGCGCGGATGCAGCCTTAGACTAAAGATAGATTGCATATGAGTCTGTGGAACATCATAAATATTTATTTTTACTATAGTATTGTGTACTATACAATACTGTACTCTATGAGTAAGAATTAAATTGCAAGTGATCAGGAACAGATAGGAACAGAGAAACTGGCTTTTGTTAATGGGGTTGACACTTATTTAACTACACTGAATTCCATTTTTAAAATTGGAAATCTTTGCTGAATTTTTCAATAAGTAGTTAACTTCATCTTGGTGGCTACTGCTTTGGAATCCATGATGGGAAAAAGGTGGAATATAAATAAGCAAATCAATCAATCAATCAATATTCCATTACTTTTGCTAGAAGACATGTGGCCCACCCTTGGATGTCACCTCTTAGTAGCCATTCCAAATGCTACCTGAAGTTTTTCCACCCATCTGGTGATTATAAGAAATATAATCCAGGCTTTGTTTTTGAAGTGGGATATTTCATTCCCACAACTTCATCATTTAATGAGAATCCCAATGGAAGCCACTGTTGGTTCTGTGATCTTTATATGAACATAATCTAGACTAATTATCTGTGTTTCTACTCAGCATGTTTGATTTGAATTCAGGGACTTTACTTCTGAGTAATTAGACACAAGTTTACAACCTTAGGAGCGTACTTGTTAAGAAATGTAGTTGTGTCTCAAATCAAAGTGCTTTAAATCTCTAAACAGCTTTTTGAAAGACCACATTTACATTTATTATTCTGCCTGAAAAGTATACAAGGAAATACTTTTTTTTATTCCTACAGGCTTTTAGAACTGAAGAATGTTAAAGAAAGTGATTTTTTTTTTTACTGTTCTGTTTTTAACTGCTTTATTATTATTTTTATTTGTATATGTAGCCTGAGAGCCAGTCTGGTTAATGGTTTGAGTGTTGGACTATGACAGAGTTCAGTCCCCCGCTTGGCTATGGAAATCCCCTGGGAGTCACTCTCAGCTCAGGAAAATCCCATTATAAGGTTGTGTTAGGATCACCATAGCAGCCAATGTGGTGTAGTGGTCTGAGCATTGGATTAGGATTCTGCAGACCAGGGTTCAAATCCTGACTCAGTTTTGCAAACCAGCTGGGTGACCTTAGGCAAGTCACACTCTCTCATCCTCAGAGAATGGCAATCACAAACTTCCTTTGAAGAAACTTGTCAAGAAAACCCCATGATGGGTTCACCTTAAGATTGCTGTAAGTCAGAAGCAACTTGAAGGCTCACAGCAACATGGTCACCATAAGTCAGAAATGACTTGAAGGCACACAACATATTTTAAATAATTTTAATAACCTTGTGTAACTCCTTTCGTACTTACATGTGCCTAACCCTAGTTGTTTGAGTGTGCCTTTGGACACCAGGATTCGAATTCTGACTTGGCCATGAAACCCCTTGGGCAAGTCACACTCCCTCAGTCTTAGAGGACAACAGTAGCAAACCCCCTCTGAAGAAGCCTGCCAAGAAATCCCCATGATAGGGTTGCCTTAGGGCCGCCCTAACTCAGAAATGCCTTGAAGGCACACAACAACAACAACAACAACAACCCCTTTCTACGCAGGTGTTTAGGCAAACAGTATAGCCCATTCAGTTCTGTTCGAAGCTGCCTTCGGCCAAATTTGTCACTGACTTGTATGTACAACGATGCTTCAGAAATCATTTGTGTCATAGCTGCTGCCGCTGCTATGTTTTGTGTGTGGTTGTGCATTTCTTTTTGCAGCTGTGAGGGCATAACCTTGAGAAGTGGTTTTAAAAAATATTTGAAGTGTTCTGTAGCTTTTTGGCTGTTATCTCCTTTGTACAGAGTGCAGGGAAGCTAGTAAGCATTGTTCCACACATGGAAAATGAGTCAAAAAGCGTGTGTTTCATCATGGAGTGTGTGTGAAAGTGAGCGAATGGTTGTCTGACCGCACCCCAATCCAGGCACTACTTTCTCCAGCCTTGCGCAAGAAATCCTCAAACAGTTGCTTAATGGCACCCTCTGGTGGACCAATGCTTTTTTGGATCAGGTGCTGTTTTAATACCAGGCTGCTCTGTTACAACTGCAAAAAAATCAATTTAATTTACACTGGCTGCTGGCTTTACTCCACATTCACAGTAGCTGCAGCTATGACTAGGAGTGAGTGATTCAACACCAAATTAAAGAGTTTATCTCTGTGTCCTGAATTAATAATTTTATTCACCCGGCTTTTTGGGTACAATGTCTGTAAATGCACAAGTATCTTAAACTAAAGTGGTGTCGAGATCTCATTTCAAAAATGAGTGGATAATGAATCTGGAACTTGAGGGCAGAAGGAAAACGAGCCACTTAGTTTTATCTAAAATACTGTTCTAAATAGGCAGGAATTTTCTAACTGATGCAGAAGAATAGTAAACACAGATTGATGGGGACATGGGGTGGGGAAGGGAGAGGAAAACAGTAAGACTGGTGGGAGGGAGTAATTGGATAAGCCAGTATCCCCTTGCTGTGAAGTAACAGATACACTGAGAAGGTAAGTGGGTTCAAATGACTACTAAGTCTTACTTACCTAACTTGGTTAATTTCCTTATTTAGGCTCTTAATTATGTACCTAACAACATAAAGATATTCTGTGTATTCTACAGTGGTGCTTAACCTTTGGTCTTCCAGGTATTTTTGACATCTACCCTCATAATCTTAGGCCATGGCTAAGCTGGCTAGGACCTCTGGGAGTTGAAGTCCAAAGCAACTTAAGGACCAAAGTCTGAGAACCACTGTTCTACATTTGACAGAAGCAGAGCATTTGTTTTGCATAATAGATAGTTCTTTTTTTCTTTAAAAAAAAAAAAGAGAGAACCACCATTGTTTCTTCATCCTAAATATACTACTACTCTTACTCCCAACTAATTACAAAGAAAAACATTGTTGTGAAACTTCCCAAAATTAGGAAGCAGGCATTAAAACAGATCTTTTCATTTATTTTAAGGAACATGCAGCATCAATGGTCTTATCAGGTAATGGTTTTCCTTAAATAACAAAACAGTCCCTGCTGAAGAAAATGGTCTAAATCAGGGGCTACTTTTTGTGCCAAACACTTGGCAGTCAATTAAAACATGTCACTTAGATGTCACTTGGATTCCTGCTCTTGTTCTACTGTCTTCTGTTTTCCTACATGATTTGGTTCTGCGGAAGTAACAGTGGGAAAGGAAATGCTTTTTCTGTTGAATGGTGTCAGTGTACAATAGGTGTTTGATTATCAAACCTAGCAATTCTTAGTTGGTGAAAAAATAGTCTCCAACCAAATCTCACTCAGTGAGATTTATAAATCCATGTTCTGTTTGGAACTTAGGGCATGAGGACACCAGAGACAGTAACCTTTGTACCAAGAAAACCCAAAAATTATTAGATCATTCACCATAAATGTTTGTTTTTATGACATACTTTGGTTCCATTATTTGGGTTGCAGTGATACAAAACGATGTTGTCTTCAGGTATTGTAGAGTGCTATTATTAACTTTCTTATAGGGATGAATGAGCAAACTAGTCCTCCAGACTGAATTGTTAATATCGGCCATTTTTTAGTAAAGGTGCTGGCTTGAAAGTCTTGAATATTGAAAATATTACTGTACTGAATATGTAACTGTTCATGGTTGTCTTAATAAGATAATCATAGCATCAGATGGCATCACTGACCGAATATTACAGGCAGGTTCTCGTAAGCAAACTGTGTGTTCAGAAACTGGAAAAAATTCCTCTGACAGAAACTGATTTGCAACCTTTTGCAGCTTACGGCTGGTAATGCATCACCGAGATCAGTAAGCCCTTGGCAGAACTAATGTAGTGCAGACAGGAGATCTTTTTGGATAATGTGCAATTCAGTTGGCTGGCTCTTCCTCTGTAATTCTCTGTATTCCTGTTACTTTCTAAGATGCTCTTCTGCATGCAAAACCCAGTTGGAACAGGTAACTTTTTGCTTTGCAAGCCAGGAGGTGGCACGATTGAGCTACAGGTTTTCTCCATTGAGAGAGCATAACAACTGTCAGAGTCACTTGGTGAGAGATTAAGTACTTACCTGTTATCAAGTAGAAGAGAGGTGACTGCCATTAGGATCACCCCTGGCTGAACCCAGCAGGAAGCAAGCAGAGGTTGAGTGCCATGGGGTGAGTTAGCAGTGCATTGATTCACAGGAAAAAGGTGTGAAGAAAGGAGCTGGGGAAGCTTAGGTGATGCCAGCCAGTCACAGCTCAGAGAATGGTGTGAAGGGGTGGGGGGCTATGAAGGAGAAAGGATGCAAAACTGAGGCTTATCTCTCTCAGAAGACAGATGGGGAAAGATGGCTTAGAGATAGGGATAAAATTGAAGGTAGATAGGGGAAAGATGGTATACAGGTAGGGATAACATTAAAAGAAGATGAAGAAAAATTGCTTAGAGCGGGAAAAGTTGTAATAGAGATTTGCTAGTGAGTCATGAAATAGCTCAGGGCTTAATGTAGAATCTAATATTGTATTAATAAACTGCTTGTTTCTCCCCCACCCCCACACACAACTGCTTCTTGCTGTTGCTGCTAAGTTTTGATAGAGAGTCTGGTTTCACTTAACACAGTGAACCCACTGAACAACACATCCACTGGTCCATATAGGGATCACCTTGAGGCCTAAGTAACTGATCCAGGAAGGGATCTTGAGGGGCAAGGGGGCAAAGTGTGTGACAGGAGCCCAAAGGCTTAGAATTGCGGGACAAGCCTGGAGAGGGGACCCTTCTGCTATAATGTTATATGCTGATGCTTACAGAAGCCAGCCTAAGAGCAATGTGATCTCAGAGTGAAAAACAAAACAATAACATTTTGGATTACAACTCCAAGAATCTCCTAGGCAGCATGCTTTACTGAATTCTTTAAACTGTAGTCCAAAAAAGTAAAATTTCTTGTTTAGCTCAGATTGCATATACTGTATAGCATACAACATTTGTATACTAAATAGCACTTTTGAGTCTTGTACCTATAAGCTTCTCATATAACTAATTGCCATGTTCCCATGTTGCTGCAATCCCCTTGGAGGGAAAGATTCTCCATGTTGATTTTTGCCTAGCAGGGAACATTAGTTCTTTAAACAGGAATGTCAAATTACAGTATGGGATTATTTTTCAGTTTAGAAAGTGACATTGATTGATGAGGTAGGTGTGTTCTCATTTGTGCATGTTTCGGGGGTTTTATATGTTACCATGTGAAATGATGGCAGGATTGGCTGAGTATGTAGGCCACTATTGTATTAGAATTACATAACAATGTTTGAGTGGTAGAAACTAATGAAAAGACTGGGACATTCAGAGTCCCTTAACAGATTATAGCCAGCTACAATGAAGACAGCTCAAGCACTACAACGAATGTGGCTGCATGCTGTGAAAAAGTTGAGGATTATAAAATGGCACGTGAGTTAATTTTTCAGTATTTTAAAAATACACATGTATATTATTTAACTTTCCCACCCTTCATCCATTAAGATTTTGTATTTTAAAAATGACTAACATGACTTTATAGTGATGGAAATATAGTATCATTAGTTTAGTTTAACGTAGTTTGCAGTTAAGGGTCGCTTTGACTTTTATGCTTGTCATATATTTATATATATATATTTATTAAATATGACTGACACATTAATCATCAAATTAGTATTCTAATTAGAATTAATTAAGTGCAAAATTGTGCTTGTGATAAAGTTTGCTCATACAAAAGTTTTTTTCATTTAATATTGTCTTGGTAGAATTTGTTAAATCACTTATGTCTTTACCAGTTTAATGCTGTGTCAGGTCATAATGTGTTCATATTACATTTTTGCATTTCCCCAAAATGATGCATTAATACCTTGTCAGGAATAGATGGTACTTAGTTCATTTCCTAGTGCATTTGCAGTATTGGTTCCTTATTTGCCCTAGGTTTGTTGGCTTTGAATATAGTTGGAATTTTATGCTTGTTATGACAGAGCGTTTAATCTTCTCTCTGGTACAGTCGGAAGTCTTCAGATGGTGACTTATAACATCTGTGGTCTTACCCAGCCCCCCACGCTCATTTGCTCCTTCCATTAATCTGTCAGTATTGGTTAGTATCTCTGCAGTGGCAAACAGCTGTAAATTTTATAATGTTTAAGAGATTATCAGTTAGAGATTTAGAACAGCACAGATGGCTTTTGTGCCTAGTGAACTCCCAAGGTGAACTTTCAGTACTTCGTTGGTTCTGCGTTCGCTGACCTGTAAAATGTGACCTCAGGAGCTGGTTCCTCTTAGTTTGATTGCTGCAGGATGAAAAACTGAAGACAATTTTATTTTTTCTTGGTATAAGTCCAGGAATATTTATATTATCTACCATCTGCTGTGGCACAAGTTACTACGCTAACTTCATAAATAGTGGAATAATTTGTAGCTCTTTCACAAATAAAAATATTTTTGTTTTTGCATTAATTCAAATTCTACAGTAGCTATATGCAAATAGAGTTTCTTGTGCAATAAAGGGGAAGGTGGAGGAAGGGAGATCAAGACCAGTTAGAAGAATGGTGTGAAGATAAAATGAAAAATGATTTAACTGATCTTGTGATCCAACAATGAGATTGATTATTCTTTGCAATTTAGGGCTTCTTGAAAGTAGTAAGTGTACACCTTACCTTATGACACTGAAGAAGCTTTTATAAACATCCCTGTCCATCCAAAGTAGCTCTCCACATTTGTAATCAAAATAGCCTGTAAATACGTAAGTACACTTGGACCTCTGTATCCACAGATTCTGCTGCATCCATGGATTCGACCATCCACGGCTTGAAAATATATATATTTTTTAAAAATCCCAAAAGCGAACCTGATTTTGCTATTTTATATAAGGGACACCGTTTTATGATCCCACTGTATGTAATGAGACTTGAACATCCACTGATTTTGGTATCAATGGGGGATCCTGGTACCAAATCCCAGAAGATACCAAGAGTCCACTGTAAGTGCAGTAAGTGCCACTTAGGCCCTGTGCAGACTGGCCATTAAAGCCAGCCTAGGGGAGGAGTCTACACAGCGCATGCCCCGACTCCATCCCCAGGGCACCATGGCACCACATGCCGTTCCTCTGATACTGCGTCCACACGATGCAGCACCTTCAAGCCATGGCACTGCGGCTATCACACCTTTTCCAGGGCGCAAAAAGGAGCTGCTTTTTGCAGCTCTTTTTTTGCACCCTGGAATTGCTGGATCAGGGCTGTGGCATGTGGTTGCTGTGGCCCCGATCCACCGCACCTGAAGGTGGCTGCACAGTCCCTTAGTTTAGCAACAACAGTAATTAAAAGGAACCCATTTTTGTATCTTGATGGAGTGAAGGAGTATTATGGGTACTCATAGATTTAGTTCTATCATCTGAGGTCCAAATAGCATGGAGTAACTTATCAGCTCTGACTGATTTACTTGCTGTGACTCTACCTGGGCAGAGATAGCCTTGCTATGGTCATTCATACACTGGCAACCCCTCACCCCCATTCCTACACCACTTGGATTATTGAAATGAATTATATATGAGGCTATACTTGAAGACAGTCTGAGAACATCACTTATTGCAGAGAAGGCTACAGTGTGGTGTAGCAGTTTGAATATTGGATTATGACACTGGAGAACAGGGTTTGAATCCCAGCTCTGCTATAAAACCCACTGGGCGACCTTGGGCAAGTCATCCTCTCTCAGCCACAGGGGATGGCAATAGCAAACCCCCTATGAAGAAATCTGCCGAGAAAACCCCAGGGTTGCCTTGGGGTCGCCATAAGTCTGAAATGACTTGAAGGTACACAACAACAACAACAACAACAACATGCAGAATAGGCTGCTAACTGGGACTGGTTGTTTCAACAATTCAACCCACTGCTGTGTCAGTTTGTACTACGTATCCCTCACTTTCTGGTCCTCAGTCATGGTGCTGGTGTTAACCTTTAAAATACTAAATGGCTTGGGATTTGGGCTATATTGTGCTTGCCTGTGTATTAAGTTCAGTAATGGCAATGTTGAAGGAGTCCTCCAAGTGTTGTGGGCCACAGTTGTGTGATGTGTAACTACCAAAGAAAAATTCTTTTTAGGCCTTCATTTTCAGGCATGCTTTTCATCTTTGATTTTGTTTTTGCTTTAACTCTGGCTGTATCTGCACTATCTAGTGTGGCACCACTTTAACTGCCATAGCTCAGTGCTATGGAATTCTGGGAACTGTAGTTTGTTGTGGCACCCAAGCTCTCAGACAGAGAAGGCTAAATCTCTCTCAGTTATCAGTTAAAGTGGCAGTTAAAGTGGTGTCAGCCTGGATTATTTCTGTTGTGCAGTTGCAACCTATTTAAATGTTATTGCTGACTCTGACCATTCTTAGCTTTCTGTTGTTTTAATACATTGATACTGTTTTGGCTATAAAATCTGTACTTTTATTGATTTATTTGTTTTTTAATATTTGTAAACCACAACAAAGAGTATTGCACACTTGGGCAGAATATGAGGATCTGAAATAAACATACATATGATTCCTGTGTTACAACAGCTTTAATGGCTACCAGTACTGTTTCTAGGCACAACCCCCCACTAGTTATCATCTAAAAACCACTTGGGACCAGTTTACCTGAACAGCCATCTTTATCCAGATGTACTTCTCCAATTTTTCATATCTTTGGGAGGGGGCCTTCTTTTTGTCCCACAAAATGTCAAAGGCACAGTTGGTGGGGAACTCCCTTCTGAAGAAAATCTGTCTGTCCTTTTCGTTGGTGTTCCAAGTTAGTAACTATTTTAAAATGTAGATAAGCCTTTGGACTCTCAAGGATTATTTATTTCCGATTTGGTGTGTTTGAAATCTGCTGTTTTACTGTTCAATAGATCTGGGTTTTTTCTGCTCTGGTTTTTAGGCTGCTGTATATTTTGACTTAAGTATTTAATTTTATTTTAGCTGCACCCCTGACACTGTGTCTCTAGAAAGGCAGTATACAAATATAAATGACATAAATAGCCATGGTTATAGAACATTCTCTATCTGGGGGCTTTGCCAGTCCTCAAGTTATCATGTAGGGACTGGCAATTATCCCCCCCTCCCCAGTATGCCAGGGACTTGGTAGTGTTTTTGTTCTCTTTCTTTCGTGGAAACTCGCCATGGACTGGCAAGCCAACTGTTCATAGACTGACATCAGTATCTGGACCTTAACTTGGTATAGCACTGCTCAAACTACAGACATTTTGCTCGGCTACTCTGTTTTGTGTTTCAAGCTTTTGACACTGATTGAAATTTTTTGATTGTTGTCTCACTCCTGACAATATTTCTAGATGGTGGGTTCTTCTCACTACTAATCAAAAGATATTGTGCAGCTCTTCCGACTTTCCCTCTTGACTAATGCTTCTGAACTAAGAGAAAAGGCAGCAGAAATAGCAAGAAAGTACAGAAGAGTTACAACAACATCTGGACCCCAGTAAAATTCTGTAAACAAGACAGAGCTGTAAACAAGACAGAGTGACTGTACAATAAGAGCATTGTCTGGAAGCATCCATTGTGGTGATTGCTGCATCCTTCTTCTTTATTCTAGTTTTTAATCTTATGTTGGATGTTAGTGTCCGTTAGTTTTTTGAGTTTTTGTTTGTTTGTTTGTTGGTTTGTTTTTTGAAGATACTTTGAAGGCCCTCAGGTGGAAACTGCCATAGAAAAACAAAATATACAGATGTTATTTTATTTCTCTATGGCTGTTTCCATCTATTACAGCTTCACCTATGGCTGATTCCACTTATTACCTATCTGTTTAGTACAGGCATCCCCCTCTTTTTAACAGTTAGTTTTTGGACATTCCACTATTTTGACAGATGTAAATTATAGCTACATACCACACTTTGGAGCCCTGGTCTGCTCGTTCAACCACACACTATTCCCCCTTCAATTGACTTAACACCATCTAGTGTTCAGTCTTGCATTTGCAAGCTAAAATTGGCTTTTCAACTGATTCCATGTTTTGACAGTCCTCTGGTTTCTAGCCTGTCAGATAATCAGAGGTTTCCTGTATCTGTTTTCACTCTCAGCTGTTTCCTGAGGATCTCAATGAGAGGTCTTTCCCATCATAACTGTGGAGACAACTCATTAACAAACCTTCCAATTCTGGTTCCCATTCAATTTCATTGGGCTCAGTTGTGGTCCGGGATTAATATTTCCAAAGTCCAGCCATTGCAGAAGGCAGAATATTGGGTTTTTTTTATTCATTCATTCTGGTACTAGTGAAGCTGGTGAACTTGTGACATTAAATGACATCAAGTATGTTATTTGCCCAAATTCCTCTTCTGAATGAATCACCTTACCTTTTTCCACACCCCGGTTATGCTCTGATTCAATAGAGAATTTCCAGTATTGGCTGAGGAAATAATAAAGGATTTGTTCCTGACTTTGGTATAGATTTGGTTTGACTAGCTGATCATTAGGTAATTTACATGCAAGGCATGTTCTCTGAAATCTCTTTGTGTTCTCCAGGAAAATGTATTTGAGTATAAGGCAATTATGGTCTGTGATCTTCTATTACATTTTGCTTTTGATTTTTTATTTACTTCTAGTGATGCAGATTAATAGCAACACTGCAGTTTAAAATGTATGTAAAATCATTCTTGCCATTTTATACAGTTTGAAAAGTCTTTTTTGTGGGGAATGTTAAGATTTATTTTCTTTCTGATGTTCTATTGACTATTGCTTTTCATTGTGTAACAGGCCCCAGGCATGGAAGAGTTCATATGGGAGCAGTACACAGTGACCTTACAAAAAGTGAGTGATTATTTATGGTCCAGTTTTCTAACAGCTTTTTTTACATGTGCCAGTGGATAGTGCATTGGGAAATTCAACATGGCCTCATTCTTAGGGCAATCAATTTTCCATCACAAAACACTTTCAAGCCTCTTAATTGGAGCATTTAAACTGACTGAATGTCCTTCAGACATTTTGCACTTTAACTCTGATTCCTTGCTGCTGGCCATATTATCTGGAATTGATAGGAGTTATAGTCTTAAATACCTACCTGGATGCCACCATGTTGGGGGAAGTTGGCCTAAAGAATGCTCAAAGTTCACTTTTAAATATTGTTACACCCGATAATTTATTAATATGTACAGTAATTATTTATGTAGGCCTATCTAATGTTGCTAAAATTCGAATAGTTACATCAATGTTTTTAGAGTTCTGGTCATGCATAATGATAGAACAGAGGATAGAATTATGTGCACGTGAAACTGGATCTTTTTTTAAATTTGGTAATCAACATTGGCTTTTGGTAATCAACATTGGTGGCACTGGCCTTGGTGTCACCTAGTGCAGAGGGCTGCCAATGGGGATGGTGGTGGCATGCACCCCCCTTCCTCTTCCTTGCTCGCCTGACTCCCCTCCTTGGCCACCTTCCATCCAGCGAGACCTTACAAAGGATGCTGGACAGTGGCAGCAGACCTTGCGGCATACTCTTCCCTCTTGCTGGCTCACTCGCTTGCCTGGACAAGTGAAGTAGCAGGAGGGATGAAAGGGATGCACTCATCCCTCCTCCTTTGTCGGCCTGGTTTCCTTTTTTGGGGAAGAGCCAGACCAGTGGAGCAACCACAGAGGGTGCACTCATCCCTCCTCCTCTGCTGCTGGCCTGACTTCCTCCTTAAGGAGAGGGCCAGGCTGACGGAGCAGCCATGAGGGGCATGCTGGCCCTTGTTCCTCCTCTGCCAGCCTGGCTTTCTCTGTAGGGAGAGAACCAGCCTGGTGGAGCAGCCCTGAAGGGTGCATGCTCACCCTTCCCCTTTTGCTGTTTCTTTTGCCTGCTCCCCCTCTCCAGCCAGCCGCCACCCAATCAGATGCAGAAAGGGCTGCTGGTCTGCAGCATCTGCCTACCCTGGTCTCCATGCTCCCCTCCTGCTGCTTCAGTCACCTTCACCCAGGGCTGCCAGAGGGGCAGCCGGTAAGTGAAGCAGCAGGAGGAGATGGAAGAGACACACACTGCTTCTCCTCCTCTGATGCCTTGGCTTCTTCCTTGTGAAGAGAGCTAGGGCAGTGGAGAAGAAGGGCAGGTGCCAGTGCACAGCATTGGTGCATACATACATTGTAGCAGGAGGACGGCCTGAGTGGGTGTCACTCTTCCTCTGAGGTGTTACCTGGTGTGTACTGCACCCCCGTAGTGATGCCACTAGTAATCAAGGAGCAGAGAGAAATAATTTATGGGAACTAGTGTTCCCTTGGATCCATAAACTCCAGCTTATTTAGTGGTCTTTTTTTAAAAAAAAGATGGAAATTCAATCCTGAGTTAATTGAACTAAATGGAAAAGAAGTAGGTATAAACACTGGGATAGTGGTAGAAAGTACTAAAGCAATTCAGTTTTATTCAGCTGTCAAGAGCACAACATGACAAAATGGGTTGTAAGGTTCAAATAAGGTCTTGGAGCCCATCCACAATATCTGAATGATGTTTTAGGACAATGTGGCAACCTAAAGCCACATTTCTAAAAGCTAGATAGGAGCCTAAACTCCCACTCTGTGGCAAGTGTTCCCATTCCCTCTTGCATATATGGCAAAAGACTTACAAACCTTAATGAGTTCAATTGTATTTGTGTCAAGAAGGGATCCATCTATACTTAAGTGGCATTTCTAAATAAGGCTGCCCAGAGAGCTTGTGTTAACATTAAATAGCTGACAGAGAAATAATGGAGTGCTGAATGGATTGATCGACAAGGGTATTATAAGTACTGTACTAAACAACTGTCCACTAGCAGTTGCACATTGTTCCTGCAAGGAACAGAACAGAACCAACTTAGCTTCATTCCTGGGATTTAACTTCCATTGAAATAAATGGATTTTTTCAAATCAAGGTAGAGCCAGAACAATTTCTCCTCAATATGGTGGAAGGGAAAGATCCAAGAGCTAATCTGAAAAGTCTTTTATATCTAATTTCTGCGGCATGAATGACATATGCTAAACTTTGGAAAACAGAAAATGTACCATCAGTGGAAACATGGAACATTAAAGTCTTAGATACAATGAAGATGGGTAAACTTACTTGCCTTATCAAAGATAAATCAATTAAGAATTGGGAAGAGGACTGGAGACATATATTAAATTACCTTGAAAAAGCTAATTGAAAGATGATACTATAATTAAAATATATATTAGACTGTCTCACTGAGTTACACTCATATTTTCCTATTGTAAATGATTATCAATAAAATAAAGATCAGAACAGTGTGTGTGTGTGTGTGTGTGTGTGTGTGTAAAATGATCGCCCCTCACATCATGTATTAGTCCACTATTCTGTCCTCATTATATAGTTTAATCTCCAATTTTAATTGTATCATAATCAATCCTGTTTTAAAGGGCGGAATTTGAGACATAATATGGAATGTGGATATTTTAATGTGTTGTGAGCTGCTTTGATTGTCTCATCACAGAAAAGCTGGATAAAAATAAAAGTTTTATTTATTTATTTATATTCTTATTTTCTGTTTAGATCTACTTGACTGTAGTTTTATAAAAATGACTACAAACTATGAATGGAATATATGGTCTAAAAGAAATTAGATAAGACTTAGCTATAAAACAGGGATATATTTAATAACGAAGCTGACTATAAGAAGAGGTGGAAGTTTTGTATATTTATTTAATTGCAGAGGTGAATATATTGTATTAGGCTGTTTATCGACATCAGTGACATTAATATGAAACGGATAGGGAAGTGGGATTATGGGTTTTGGGAATATGAAATAATATTTGTATAACAGTATTACTTACTATTGAAACCACACTGTGTTATTATATTTATAAAATAAAAAGTATTAAAAAAGTAAATGGATTTTTGAGAAGCTATCTGTAAATTTGTGCTTTTACCAACTGACAGAAATGCATCACATCTGTGCTCAGTTGACATATTGTAATCAGCAATTACCATACCCCATGCAGAGATCTTCCAGCATATATTTATGCTTTTATTATCAATATTTGTATGCCATCTTTCAGGACAAAAGTTTTCCCCAGGCAGCTTGCATGAAGAGTTAAAATGTACAATATGATTAAGATTGACTTGTTTTAGTTTTGTAAACTTAAACGTCTGTCTAAAAGCATCTACAGTCCAGCACACAGAATACATTTTGCTCCTGTTGATATCACTGTGAAGATTATCCAACAAGGTCAAATGTTCATCAAAAATTTAAAGCTAATAGGAGTGAAAGGTACAGATTTTTTAATAAGCTTTCTCCACAAAACAGAAACAAGGTGAAGGTAGTAACCTGGAATAATTGGGGGGGGGGACCCTCCTGATTGAGTGATAAATAAATGAAAAATTGGGTGAGATCTAACTTCTACTTCATTATTTAAATACAAGCAGATGAAAAAAATAAAAATAAAAATAAAATATGTATATAACAAAACTCTGAGATGCTATCACCCAGCATTTAAGTGGTCAAATTTTGTTGAAGTTTTTGGCATGTTCAGAATGTTGTGGGTTTTTTTTTACAACTCTGCATTATCAGTTCAGTTTGTATGATACTCTTACAAATGATGCATGTATCAGAATATACTCCAATTTAAATCTACTATATTATATATGTTATATATAATATATATGTTATATATAATATAAAACAGTGCTTTCAAGTGTTCATAGAAGTTCACTGCTTTCTTGTTGGAATCTTTCCACATTATGGTAGAAGTTATTATATTCCCTCCTGTTGCACATGAGGATGGGGAATTGGATCTGAGAGTTAAGTTCGCATAAAGTTCATGTTAGTTCATGGAGGAGGTCAGATCTGAATTATGGACTTCCTGATGCATAGGTACTGATTTATAAGTGATGAATTAAGTCTATCTTTGTTGTTGTGTTGCTGTAACTACCCCTTCTATCTACAGTTCCATCCAGTCCAGATTCCTGTGGTGTATTCATGTGTCCACTTTAGAAACAATTTTAATTTGTGCTACAGTCCTTGGCTCTGTAAGAAGGGAAGATTGTATATTTCAGTTCATAAAGGATTGTTCATGACATACCTAAACTATGTCTGGGGCACCATGCTGTTGTTGGCACTTTTCTTGGGATTACACATTTGTGGCAAGAGAAGACAGACAAAGACTGCAAGGAGCCTATTTCCACCTAATGCCTTCATAGCCAATGTGCCTGCAGTCTTTTTCCTCCTGTCCCCACAGGCTGGCCCCCACTGGTGTAGCTGCATGCCAGTAGTTATACTGGCATAGTGCACTAACAGGATTTTACCCTATGAGCCTTAGTTTTATACCAGTTTTAGATTTGGTTGTTTGTTTTCTAAAGATCTGTTTGCTTGTTCAATAAACTTCCTTTTTCCTGGGACGGGGCCCAAAATAAAATAAGTGGTGCTTTCCCTCCCTTTTTCTTTAGGACTCCAAGCGAGGATTTGGGATTGCAGTTTCTGGTGGCAGAGATAACCCCCATTTTGAAAATGGCGAAACATCCATAGTTGTCTCAGATGTCCTTGCAGGTGGCCCAGCAGATGGATTGCTTCAGTAAGTGACACATGCACTCTCACACTTTTTCTGTCTCTCTCTTCCCGTTTTGCAAACAAATACATTTGGCCTTTTTTGCAAAAGACGAAGTGGATTTGCCATTTCAAAAACAATGTCTGTAGAAAGCAGATATGTTTATGTGAAGGCATACATTGAAGCAAGCTAGTGTCACTATTTGCTCCTGCCACCCTTGCACATAGTCCATATCTTCTTATTAGCCACTGACTTAGTGGTTAGATCATTTGACTTTGGCTGCATCTCTACTATAGAAACAATGCAGTTTGACACCACATTAACTGCCATGGCTCCATCCTATAGGATCAGAGAATTTGTAATTTGTTGTGGCACCAGAGCTCTCTGACAGAAAAGGCTAAAAATGTCACAAAACTACAGATTCCATAATTTTGTAGCACTGAGCCATGGCAATTAAAGCGGTATCAAACTGCATTATTTTTGCAGCGCAGATGCAGCCTTTGACTGAACTCTATCTCTAGTAATTGGTTTAATCTGAACAAAAGATATGGTGGTCTCTTGGATGACACAGGAGAATTCTGTGCAGCTGCTGCATATCAGGGATTCAGTGCACAATGGCTGCAGTGATTGGAGTGCTACTGAATCCCTGATATGCAGCAGTTGCACAGAATTCTCCTGTGTCATCCAATGGCTGCAGTGATAGTTTTCCTTGGTGAGGTTGAACTGCTGATAATACCCTTCTACATCCCTTACTGTAAGAGTAGGACTATGAGCCAGTTTTTCTTTGCCCATTGTGCATGGATCAGAAGTCATCAGAGGCACGGTTGTGTCCCCAAGTCAGCGGTGTGACTGTATTCCCCTGGTGACACTGGATGGATTCCTGCTAGTCACTTTTGTGCCCATTAGTGTGGCTTATGTGAACATATGTGGCTTTTTGGGTGGTATACAGAGGACTGCACTCTAGCCCTTTGTCCATACCCTCTCCTGACTGGCAGCTGTAAAGCTCAGTGTGGCTGCTACTTACTGATGGACAGGGGAGGGAGAAGGGAGACAGTTTAGAAGATGAAAATGTGGCTGCTCTGGTCTCTCAGAGGAAGGAAATAATCGATCTATGAGCCTCCATTTCATCTCCCCTCCAAGCTTAGTTCCAGATGCTTCTTCATCATCTGAATTATTTTTCCTCCCCTCTCCTCTCCTTCTGCAGTGGTCAGCAATAGGAGCCCCTCTTGGTTCGGTAGCTCCAGGGAGAGGGAGGACATGAAACTGCATGGATGGAGTGTTGCACTCTTTCTGTTTTGATATCAGAGCTCAGTCACTGGCCTGCTAGTTAAAGCAGTGGCTAGCATTTTTCTAGCTGGTGGTTTGTCCGGTAAGCTGGCTTTATTTCCCATCCCCATGTGGGAAAGTCTAATTTGGCTGAGGTCAGGACTCAGTTTGTAAGTGCAGTTTACTCCCTTGCCTTCTCACTGTGAGGAAGTTGAAGGGAAGCAAAGATGAGCTTCTGTGGGTCCTGGGAGTTAGTGTGGAAGTTTTTATATCTCCTGCCATGTTGTTGTTAGAATTTTTATAAGGGTCAAGGGTCACCTGCTCAAAACAAAGGGTCAAGGGTCACCTGCTCAAAACAAAATCAGTTATTAAGTATGTGAAAGATATTGTTGTTGCAGTATTTTGTGCTACTTATGATAATACAGTATAAAAGGGTAAAAACAAACAAACAAATCCACAATGATTTTTCCCCCCCAAAAGAGATTTTTCTCCATAATGTCACCAAAAACCATATGAGGAATGTGGAAGTCATTTTTACCAGGTTTGGAAACTTCCAGGGATCAAAGAAAATGTTTACAATTTTTTCCAAACAACTTTTCTTTTGCTCCTAATTGTCTTCTTCAGGGTATGTGACGCATTTTCACCATGTTCACCATGGGCCAATTTAAGCCGAAGAGAGTCATTTTTAGAAACAGAAAGTGAACTGGAACTGGCTTTTGGTCAGTTCTTGTTAGAAAAAAATGTCTCTCTTAGATGAAGGCCCAAAAACATGGCCCTCTTATTCCCCTGAGGAAATTTGGAACCAAAAAAGTTGATTTCTTTTGCAGGGTTGAGTGTGGCAGGTGGTCCAGCCTTCCAAGGTCACCTGGGGGGCTAATGCAGCCCCCTAGCTCTCCACAGTTGCCCACTCCAGTCTTTGTGAATAGGTTAAGGAAGGAGTTATGATGAATGTATGTGCAGTACACTGAAGAGATAAAACCTTAGATTTTCCATTGATGTTGAACAGTAATAAGTATTATACTATGAAATGTTGTGCAGTCATGCTGGCTGCATGACCACCGGAGTCATCTGTGGACAATGCTGCCTGTGTGGCTTAGTAACGGAGATGAGCACTGCCCCCTACAGTCAGTTATGACTAAACATTCATGTCAAGGGGAAACCTTTCCTTTACTGTTAATGAAACTAAAGTTTGCCACAGAAATAAAAGGAATGTTTTGTGTGAAAAATCAAAATAAACCAATAATAAGCTCAGCTCTGTTGCAGTGTGGGTGCTGTGCCTGAACACAGACGGGTCCCTACTGGGCATGAGTAGGCAACATGGTGCCTTCCAGATGCTTCGGACTAGAAGTCGCATCAGTCCTGTTTAACAAGTCAGGGATGGTGGGAGCACTAATCCCATATTGCTGGATGGAATCAGGTTGCTTACTTTGCTAGAGGACATAACAGAACCCTGCCTTCTCCCTCTGTTTCAGCCTCTGTGTATACCAGGCTGTGTATAACAGGAGTGGAAGATCCATGTCGTATTTTCCCCTAATACTTCCTTAACACTGGCATTGAACAGAGGCCCAACATTTTAACCAGGGTGAAATTAATATACATGAAAGTGTATGTTTTCTTTTCAAACTGACCATATTCTTCTGTTTGCAGAGAGAATGACAGAGTGGTGATGGTTAACGGTACACCTATGGAAAATGTGTCCCATTCTTTTGCTGTGCAACAGTTAAGGAAAAGTGGGAAAGTGGCTGTCATTGTAAGTTAATTATTATTTGGGTCAGAGAGGTCACTGGAAGCCTTAGCCAAAGTTAGGGTTGGGTGGGAGAGAATGTAAGTGTGCTGTTACAGAGAAATGTGGAGATTTGGTGCAGCAAGCAAATACTCAGTAGTTCAGCACTTGGATCCAGAGCTCTGTTCAATACTGTACAGAGGATGTGTGCTTTTTCTATTCATTATTGATTCCCCCTCCCCCCTCACATCTAATCCTGGAGCCTTATGATCTAAAATTATATATTTTAACTAGAAATAGCACAGGACAGAACTGGGGAGCATGTGCTACACCTCTTCCCAATTTTCATTGGATGGTAACCCACAAGATCCCAGACTATCAAGTGGATGAAGTTGCAGTCCAACAATAATGCTACCATAGTCCATGAAATGCTAGAATTCCTGGAGAATCCTGGCTTTTGTTGTGCTGTGCTAGTACACCCATGGTTTAATATATATGGTAATATGGTATACATGCATACACATAAGTAATTGTTTCCAAATCTTTCTCTCCTCCCCTCTCTGTATATATTGTGTTCGTGTGTGTGTGTGTGTGTGTGTGTGAGAGAGAGAGAGAGAGAGAGAGAGAGAGAGAGAGAGAGAATGTTTAAAATTCTAATGTTTGCTTGGGGATATTGCAGTGTATATGAGTTTAGCAAAATTTACTGCCTGTCACTAAGGCAATGAAAAATTAAAATAATCTGCAACCAAAAAGGCTAATATCTCAGAAGTATAAAAATCTGTTCATATGAAAACAAAGCATTGGTAGGGTCAGCAAATATAATACTTACAAAGGAAAGAGGTAGAGGGAGGGAAGCCCCTTCACCTCTTCCTTAGAAATGATAGTGCTATAGAGGAAGCACTTGCCTGGGTAGCTAGTTCTGTGTTTGAGCTTATTTGGAGAGCAGAGACCTGCTGCTGGCATTTTAGCACTGCATGCGTATAGGGCAGCTACAAGGAACACCCACATGGCTGAGTCCTCTGCAGCATTGCACCTAAATTTAGCTTTGTGGTGATGGATTTTTAAAGATGAAGATAAAATTATAATTGCAAAATTTTTCTTACATCCTGCAAATAGGTGGTGAAGAGACCATGTAAAGTTCAAGTTCCAGCCGTACCAAGAAGCCCCTCTCTTGATTATGATTATAGAGCCTTTGATGTCATGGATGATCGTGCAGAGCTGGATGGTAGAAGTGCAAGGAGTGGCTATAGTGAAAGGAGCTGGCGGAATGGAAATGGAGGCCGCAGCCAGAGCTGGGGGGATAGCCTTGACAGGGGATACAGAGTTGGTCCAGATAGGGGACGCAACTACAGCAGAGAGCGCAGCTATAGTCGGGATCGAAGTCGGGGACGGAGCATGGATAGAGAGAGAACTTTGGACCGGGAATACCAAAGACCCCGAAGCAGAGGCAGAAGTGTTGACCGAGATGATGTGTATGACCATGGTTATGGTGGTGGTAGGAGCCTACCAAGAGATTATGACTGGCGATCTCGTCCTGACCCTCCATATGAGAAGGAAGCAAAGAGTGGTAGCAGAGACAGGCTTAATTCCCGCAGTTCTTCACCTGAATTGCAGCGCCACTATGAGTATGGACCACTGCAGGAATCAAATGGGCCAGTTAATGTTCTCCTCACCAAAAACAGATCAAATGAAGGCAAGTGTGCTGGATAGGTTGACATGAATGTTTCCATTTGCTTATTATTTCCTGTCCTTATCAGCATCACACAGCTGTGCCCTGCCTCATGTTCAAACCATTCCCACATGCAGTTGTTTACATGGAGAAACAGAAACAGCTGTAGGAGCTGAATATGTTTAGTTTAGAAAAGAGATGATTTAGTAACGTGAAAGCCATCTTCAAATAGTTGAAGAGCTGGCACATAGATGATAAGCAGGTTTATTTTATCTTGTTTCAAACCACTAGAGCCAATTATAAAAAGGGAGAATTCACTAATTATTAGGAAGGACTTCTTGGTGGTACAAGCTGTTTGACAGAGAGACAGTCTGAAAATTATGATGAATGCTTTTAAGCAGAGGCATGATGGACACCAGTGAGAGAGGTCATATTATTATTATTATTATTATTATTATTATTATTATTATTTAGCATTGTCAGGATATTGAACTGGATGAGCTTTGAGTACTTTCCATCTGGTCTGTCAGGTTCTCTCAGTCTGGAGACAGAATAACAAAATAACATGTAGTCTGGAGACAATGCAGCATTAGAAGCTCACAAGGTATCATGTACTAGATTAGGCTCACATAACCTGTAGCCCAGCAAGCCAAACATAACATGACACGCATGTATGGTGAGTTTCCAGGTGCATGACAACACACTGTTTTTTAATTCCCAGGCAGGTAGCCAAGTTTGATTGAAGGAGTATGTTTTTACTTTGTGGGTCAGTACGTTTATGGTCAATATTAGGTTGTCAGTCACTTGGGAGGAATAGAGGATTGCAAGCAAAAACAAAATTACATTGATGTTCTATACCAATTTTCCATTTTCAGAATACGGTCTCCGTCTTGGAAGTCAGATTTTCATCAAAGAAATGACCAGTACTGGATTGGCAACAAAAGATGGCAATTTGCATGAAGGGGACATCATTCTCAAAGTATGTTCTTGCATGATAGGCCCTTAATTTCTTCCAATGGTGGAAAAATGTAGATTCCAAATGGAAACTTTTGACACTGACAAACCATTTTGAAGCTATTTACAAGTAAATATGTTTACCTTACACATTCAGATCAATGGTACAGTGACAGAAAATTTGTCATTATCTGATGCCAGAAAACTGATCGAAAAATCAAGAGGAAAACTCCAGTTGGTTGTCATGAGGGACAGAAAACAAACCCTGATTAACATTCCTTCCATGCATGACAGCGAGTCAGAAATAGAAGGTGAGAGGTTAAAGCAGAAGGTATTCAGTTTTCTATATAGTTTTGTCAAAGGAGCAATGAACTGTCTGTCTTTACAATGGAGTGGGAAAATATACATTTAGATAAGTAGAAAACAAAACTTGCAAAGTGTGAAATTCATGTGCTTTGTGGCAGAGATTTCCAGAATCTTTAGAGGTCCTGAGCCAAAGCCAGTATGAGCCAAATATCAGCTATAGAATGTGCTTTTTATACCAGGTTTGTTCTTTCCCATTTAATTGATTTACCTATACTGATGTTTCCATAACTTGTAGGCTGCATGGAAAGCAGATCACCTCTGAGCATATACCGCCTGCCCATTAAACACTACTTCGTCCATGCCAATTTTCCTGTGCTACTATATTTGAAGTGATTTTAAAAAATGCCTATTCATGGTTCAAGCAGCCATTAAGCAACATCACACATGACATTCCAAGTTTCATAAACTTTATAAATGAAAAGCTGGTCTTTCTACTCTTATCTTGAAACTGGAAATGAATCTTTGGAAATGAGAAAAGAATACAAATGGGTCTTTGCACTCCTACCTTGGCTTTTCCCTCCACTATTTGAGCTGTCTTTGGTGCCTCCTCCCATTTCTACCCTGCTATCTTTTCACCTTTGTATATGTGTTGAAACTGTCCCCATCCATATGTGTGTGTGTGTGTGTGTATGTTTCAGCAAGGTGTATTGGTTTGAGCATTGGACTACAACTCTGAAGACGAGAGTTCAGATCCCTGCTTGACCATGACAACAAATATTTCAAAGAAGCCATCGTCACAAAGAGGGATATTTCTTGTATCAGCATCTTCTGGCCCACCCAGAAGTAATGTGTTTTTATGGCTGGGCTGTTATTTTTTTGGTTGTGTAATACCATATTTCTCGCAGAACAAATTGATCTGAATGGATTGTGTTGAGTGGTGCCCTTCCCAGAGCTTGGAAAGGTGGCAGTTTTTTGGACTACAACTCTTTTGAGAATCACCAGCCAGCATGACCACTGGATTTGGGTGTTGTAATCCAAACAAAGTAACTCTTCCAAGCTCTTATCCTTACAGGAAAAGCAGAGATCTCTGCCCTAACTGTGGTCACATGCCTCATTTGCATGTCATTTTGCAAGCCAAGCAATGGCAGGTATTCTTTCTGTTTCTGATGGGAAACAAACCCCAATATCAGCTTTATGTAATCTCAGATAGCATTCTTGTTTTTGTCAAAGCTGTCATGATTAAAGGATGGAGGGGAACATAACTGAATCCAGTTGCTAGTCCCAGCGGCAGTGGACCCATTAAATCAATTCCTGTGTTATAAGTAAACACTTACATAAATCCCATTGATTCAAAACATCTACTCTAGTTGGGATGAACAATTAGTTTTAGGCCTTATTGTGCAAATAGATGTCAGCATACATTAAAATGGTTTGCCGGCCTGAACCTTATGCAATGTTCTTTCAACAGATATTTCAGAAATAGAATCAAACCGGTCTTGCTCTCCTCAGGATGACAGAAGGCTGCATCATTCTGATTTGGATTCCCATTCTTCCAATGAAAGACTAAAGGAAAAGCCAAGGTAGGATGTATGTTCATTTTACAATTAACTGTGTTTTTAACCTTTTAGCTTTAACTGAACTTCACAGATTTTCTTTCAGTACAAAAGAAGACACATCCAATAGACTGTCCAAAATGGGAGCCATGCCTACCCCTTTCAGGTCAACTGGTGATGTCACGGCTACTCTGATTCCAGAGGCAAAGAGTGAACTGAAGTATCAAGATGATCCTCCAGGTCAGTAGTTGCTTTCCTCTGACAGACCCTCAGTTTCAGTAAGAAGAACAATTCTCCTTCTGTTCATATAATTATCAATTTGATCCTTGATTAATAGGATGAGTTTCAAAAAGTGCTTTTCATCACTAAAGCTTCAGACCACCATACTAATTATCTTAATCTGCGCATTAAGAATCATCCCCTTAAGCTACTGTCCTTGATTGGAGACAGAGCTTTCACTGTCAAAGCAAGTCATTTACTTTGACTTGGCAAATGCATGCCAAATTATCTTTCAAGTTATCATTTTAAGAGATGATGATCTTTGATCATTTTTAGGTTTTCAAAATGAAAATAAATCAAAAGATTGGAGGCAGCCAAAGAATAGTGATGGATTTTTACACAATGGCGTTTGAGGGATTAGAGGAAAAAAACTAGAGCAAAATGATTTTATTAAATACTGTAAAAGTAATAAAGAAGAATCTTTCACCCTCTTATTAGGAAAAAATAATTGTGGTAAGATATATCAGACATTTAAGACACAATGCATTCTATTACAATGGTCAGATTTATCAAATGGCCTTTGAGATCTGATTAATGTCCAGATAATTGAGTGGAAGCATAGTATCTAGGCTCTAATCTTATACCTTTATAAACTTAGTGTTAAGACACTGAAATATTTTTGTTGTTTCTGAAATAGACTGACATGACTATTGCTCTGGAAATGGCCACAAATGGAAAAGGAATCCTACCTTAGGGATGACATGTTTGGATAACAAAATTATAGCTTTCCTAAGTCAAGCACTTTTGAGTAGTGAATACTGTAGTGATGACTGCATAGAAAATGCAGTTTTAAGCATATTTACTCTCTAAAATAAAAGGGAAATATTTTTAAGTAAAAAGGTTTAGGCTTAGGGTGTAATAGTGCCAACCTGGACTACCCTTTGGGTGTAGGTGGTCTTATCCTAATGCTATTTCTTGTCTCTACTGTCTTTTATGTTGTTTAAAAATAAAACAGAAGCTATTGATATGATTTTATGTGTATGTTTTTAATACATACAGTTATTCAACCAAAAGCAGCCCCAAGAACATTCCTTCAGCCGAGTCCTGAAGATCTAGCAATATATGGGTATGGGTTTTTAACTTACCTTCACCTGTTAACTTACACACTTTTTAAAAACTGCACTGTTCTAAGTAATAATCAACAGAAAGCTTTTACTAAATACATAATTTAAAACCAAATTTGTTGAAATGCTTTCCTCAAAATACTGTATCCATCGAGGCATAGGGAAGATGTAACACTACACAGTACAATTTGCAAATGCCAGTTATCATGATTATGAGAAAATTGTAGTTTGTTACTAAACACAGTTAATGAAAATGCTGGTGTAAACAAACTAATTAGCTGTAATAAGGAAGAAGGTTTACACACATAAGGTTGAGGAGCAAAGCATTCAGGACTTTGGTGATGTTTTCATTTTTAATTGTGGTTAGCAGAAAAAGCAGTATTAAGATGGCAGTTGGCTATTGTGATAGTCTTTTTAGAACTGAAAATGCAGATAACTATTGGTTGTGAGCAAAGTGGCCAGTTTACAGTGTCAAATTCCACCAAGTTATCAAGGTTGTGAATACAAGATTGTGGGGAAGATACCGTAGGTTAGAAAGAATGTGTTTACAAGTAGCTGGAAACTATTTCAATTATAGACTTGCTTTCTTTCCATCAGGCAACCACAGTGTTAGCTATTGAATCATATGTACTATTTGTTCTCATTCTAGCCTTTTCCTTTATAGTTCTGGATCCAAGTACACCAGGAATGCTCAACATATGGCACTTCAGATGTTTATCAGCCTTGATTCCCATCAGTCCTCCAACAATAACTGGATGGTCACAAATTGCCCACCTATGGCATATATGACTGCCTAAAGGCATTTGATGGAATACACTAGCTCTCATTAAAAGTGGTTAAGGAGGTGGTGTCTGGACAACTCCAGTCACTGTTGGATGAAACTGATTTTTTTCAATCTATTTCAGTTGGGCTTTAGGCTTTGATTTCGAACAGAAACTGCTTTGGATGCATATAATGACCATTGCTAGGAGAGAGAGACAGTGTAGTGTAACCCTGTTGATTCTCTGGGACTTCTCAGCAGCTTTTGATACTTACCTTTTGACTAGCTGAGTTGCATGCTGGAGATAGTGTTCCTGCTGTGCTTTGACAGTAAACTTCAGAAGGTGATTTGGAAGATTTTTGCTCTACTCCAGTGCAAATTTGATAGGAGTTTCCACAGGGCCCCATTAACATCTGTCTGTGTCTGTCTATCTAAGATTTTATATCCTCCTACCTTTTATCATGGGATTTCATGGTAGAGAGAAATAAAACAATATAGTATAAACAATGTAAAACAATTCTAGGTTTAAATCAATACAATAATTTAAACAGAACAATTTAAGGGGGGGGGGAGAATTAGTGGGATGTGTTTTAATTGTATGTTGTATTTTATACTGTGTTTTACCCGATGTTGTAAGCTGCCTCAATCCTATGGGGAGAGCCAGCATATAAATTATTATTATTATCAAAAGCTTATTTAACAAGTTAACAGGTTAAACATAAAAGTTTAGAACATTTAAAATCATGTACATTTGAAAGTAAATTGGGCCACAAAAAGCTTTAACAAAAAGCCCTGCCTTGATTTGTTGTCTGAAAGAAAACAAGATCAGCACCAATTGGAACTCTCAGTGTATCAGAGCATAGAAGGACATCTCCCATGTCCCCTTATAATATATTGCTCCCACTGGTGGGACAATGGAGGGCCCCTGTGGCAGATCGTGAGTTTGTGTGCAAGGATATGCTGAATGAACAACTAGGGGCAGTTAGGGGGCCTCATTGTCCCCCATGGGATCTTGGAAAGTCACACACACCCTGAAATTGTTTAAACCTTTGGTGGGGGGTTGGAAAATAAGGGAGTTTATAATGGCTTTTACTTTCTCAGAGCTGTTTCAGGTCCAGGAGAGGACCCTTTTTAGCTAGAGGTAAACCTGAAGCCAATTTCCATTTTACTTCTGCAGTTAAAAAGCATTTCCTGAGATGAGCTGGAAGTAGAGAGATGGCAAAATTGCCCCTGTTTTTTGTGATTTGCTGAGGGTGGAACAAAGTGGCCAGGGGGGTTGTATGTGGCCCATGCATCTTAATCTACATGAAAAGTGTGAGAGACCATTCAGTAGGTGGCTGAAACATAGGAGCGAAACACACCAGCCAATAGAGCCGGCTTCCAACCAGCTTGGGGGCGTGGCATGCAGACGACACATGCCCCCCAAGATGCCTAGAAGCTGGTTTCACACTGCCCAGATGTGGGCCAGATTTGGGCTGCTCTGACAGAGTGACATTTGCACGCTGCAGGAGTGCTGTAAAGCTGCAGTGGGTCAGGAAAAGCCAGCTTTTTGCCAGCGAAATTTACTGCTGCTTTTTGGGCTGGCAAAAGGAAGGATTGGGGCCACAACGTGCAGTTGTTGCAGCCCCAGTGTGGCTTTCTCAGGGATGGTCTGTTCCACCCCGTAGTTCTCCCTCCATTTATATAATCCATGTTGAAGCAGTGAGTGGTGTGAGTAAGTACCTGAGCATAATAGTGGAGTGCCTGAAGGCCAGTCTAAATAACCTGAGGGTCTGTTACTGGATGGTTTATCTGTTCAGCTAAGTGGCCTTCAACCTGTTCTGGAGAGAATTGCACCTCCTCCTATAGTGAGATCATGGAACTCCAAGCTCGTGGAGATTTATAGTCAAGCCTGCAGCCTCCCATCCATCAACCATGTTCCCATCCATCAGCTATGATCATTGTAAGGTTTCTTAGACAGCTCTATCCATCTACTTTTTGTTTGTTTGTTTGTTTGCCTCATTGCTACTCTCTCTTTTGTGATTGGGTTATTTTCCTCCTCTTCCTCTCTAGCTGTCCATGACTTTGTATGCTTGACCTTCTTTCTGTTTTCTGTGTTGTATCTGTGTGAGAAAGAATGGTGCCTATGAGGATGGGTGGATGCATGAGTGTATATGGGATGGTTTCACACATAGGCATGGCAGAGCGTAGCCCAAATGTTCTGCAAACAGATCCAGACTACATCTCTTCTCCGCCCCAGACTCACCATTCAGTTCCTGCAGCTCTCCACCCCAACCTTGGGGGGGAATTGGAGGAGCGTCTGGCTTTTCTTCTATGTGTTGACCACGTCCCCTTATCCAGAAACAGTCTGATGACGACAGTCGCTGAGATCTGTTAGGTTTCTCTGCAGTCTCAGCAGATGATATAATTATTCCGCATCTGACTGTGGGAACATAGCCAGCCACTTCTGCAATCCCCACTGCTCTCCACTAGTCACTGAATAGCTGTGGGAGGAGGCTGCAGTAATTAAATGGTGAGTCTGGAGTCGAAGGTTTTCATTGCTGTGGAGGGAAGAGGAGAATACCAACCTCCACACTGACCAAAATAAGACATAAACAGGCATCTGTTGGACTTAGGGCTGTGTATATCGTAACAGAATGCTGGCAATAGAGTAATTTGCTTGTAATTATCTTGTAATTATCTCCATGCTAAAGTTAGTGCTTTCCCTCATGGAACCTACTATAGAAATGTCATCTACTTAATGACGTTGTATTCATTCTTAAACCCAGCATAATTTTCTCTCCCAAGCCCTGGTACAAAGATGGTGAAATTCAAGAAGGGCGACAGTGTGGGTATCCGGCTGGCTGGTGGGAATGACGTAGGAATATTTGTTGCTGGTATTCAAGAAGGCACCTCAGCCGAGCAGGAAGGTCTTCAAGAGGGGGATCAGATTCTTAAGGTATGCATGCAGAAGACTTTCTGCAACATCAAACAACTGGGCTTTTTTAAAATACAGTTTGGTGGAGAAGTTGCTTTATTTCAAGATTAAAAACCAGAACGTGAAGGCAATGCACCACAAGTAACACTTTAATTTTGGAAATAATAAGGGCACAAGGATATTTTATTTTTAAAAAAGCGAAAACTGAATCGCTTCTAATGGCCTTAATATTTTTTGTAAAAGTTATAACATTTACTTGTTACTATTAAGGGAGGGGATGTTTGGAGCCATTTTGGTACTTTAAACAGTTTAGGAAGTAACTAAAAATTATAGAATGAGTCACAGCAGCAAGTCATTTTAAACAACGCAACAGTAATTTTTTTAATACAGTAATGTGGTCCAAGCTCTGTTGAAAACTGTTAAAAGGGTTTTTTTCATTGGGTCCTCATTAAAATCAATGGCTGAAGCATTATGAGATTATGATAGTTTCTGATACTATCTCTACAATTCAGTTGGAATAACAAAAGGAGGAAGGATGAACGACCTAGTTGTATGTTCCAGTTATCCACCTTCGTTATCTACCATCAGTTTTTGAAATCTTAAAGGTTCAAAAAAAAGTAGTACGCTCAAGTTAGGAAATCCGGCACCCTTTTTAAATCTGTGTATAATCCTGCTGAATTCAGTGGGACAAAGAGCAGCTTTAGCAACTGCCTGTAAAGTAGGACATAGGTGCCCTGGAGACATACATGAGTTTCAAATGTGAAAAGAGAAAAGCTCCTTCATTGAGGTGTAAGAATGCAAGAGTCCTTCTTAGCAAAATGCACTAGAATTCCTAAGAGAACACAAGCACCAGGGCTTCTTAGCCTCCCCCTTGTTCTTAACAAGCAAAACAGTATAAGAGTGTACCTAAATAGGTTTAGAATGGCACCAGGAAGTTGTAAGCAACACATTACCCCAAAAGCAGTTTCTCATTTCCATATACTTTTCCCCAGCCCCCATTGTTGTTGTTTCTCCATCTTTTGCTTTTAATAAGTTTTAGATACTGTTTGATAGCTCTTTACAGGCTGCTGTGGCTCTGAATCAAATTTTGAAAGATTTTTGGAGAGCTGATTTCCTTTCTGGCCTCCCTTTCACCCAGTCTCCCCCTTTAGTCCTTGTTCTTGTAAATGACTGGATTTACCATTTATCTAATACAGTACTCCTTTTCCTAGGAGTAGTTTTCTTTCTGTACATTGGGCCCTCCCACTTCCCAAGCATCCAGAGTCTCCCCCTTTACTCCTTGTAGCCTCTGGGCCTATTCTAAACCCTTTCCTGCATCTGTAATCCAAAGCTGAGGCCTTCAGGTTCAGTTAACAGGCAAGACCTTATTTTTAGGGAAAGGATGGTGGTTGAAGTTGGTTATGCTTTGCTGTTACGAAAATGATTTGTGATTAGCCATTTGGAGGCAGAGTCTGGCCATTTCCTAATTTCAGTAAAGTAATACATATACAGTTCATTTAAATGTGTAAAGCTTGATAACTAAAACCAGTTACTCGGCTGACACATTGAAAGGTATACTATTTGTTAGGGTTTTTTTCTACTGTATATTATATGCACTTTGTTTAATTATAATGGTTTATGAACATTGTAAATTTTAACTCATAACTTTATATAACTCTTATATTTCTGTTGCAATTGCTTGTGGCTAATGCAAATAAATGTTTGATCATATGATTGATCTATCAGCTTGCTAGTTTAAGCCATTATCTTGCAGCTTTTGTTAAAAGACTTTGTTAAAAACATGAGATTCCCCTTTGACAGTCTGAATTATCTCTCTAAATCTGTAATTTTGTACCAGGTAAACGCTCAAGACTTCAGAGGTATTGTTCGAGAAGATGCTGTGCTATACCTGTTGGAAATTCCCAGAGGTGATATTGTGACAATTCTGGCCCAAAGCAGATATGATGGTAGGTACCTGACATACAATTTACAAAAATAATTTTTCTGGATGCAGTCATTTACATAATATGTTTCCTTCTTTTATGTAAACAAATAAGCCCTATTTATTTGCTGTGTTTGCTTCTAGAGAGTTTTACAGTATTCTTGAAATCGTATATCACTAATAATATAAGACTATGGGTGCCATCCAAATTTTAAAATAATTGGGTGGTTGTTCATTTTTTCATTCCATACAGCAATTTCTTAATAACACTTGGTAATGTTAAACTTCCCTTTTGCTCCTCATGACAAGATGCAACTTTTTCTGTTCTCAATTTGGATGATAAGCAAAAACATCTTAAAATTTCTCATTCTGTAAATAATTGTTAATGAACAAAGCTTAGTTTTTGTCATCTTTGCAGTTTTACACAGTTATCCAGCAAAACATTTATTCAATAAATATATATGTTGCTTTTTAAACAGGAATAATTCCATGTCATGTTCAAACTCAGAAGGAACCTTTGTGGGGTTGACTGACTGTAAAGAATTATCCAATAAGGGGGAAAGGCCAGGATCATTATCAAATTACCTTATACTTTCTGTCATACAATTAAAAGATTTGCAAAGCTGTAATCCTTGCAATTCTGCTTGTTGGCCATGAAAGAGAGATTTATTAATCTACTTCAGGTGACTTCTAAGGAATGTCCCCCAGCTTTTAATGAAAATAATTATCTACTGTCACCCTCAACATTTTCTGCATTTATTTCCTTCTACTTTCCCATTCATGTTGCTGTATACCTAAAATTCCAGATAACACTACATGTATAGTTGGCCCTTCATGTCCACGGATTCTTTATCCATGGATTCAAGCATCCATGGATTGAATATATTTTGGTTTTCAAGGCAGGTGGGGCTGTAACCAAAACCCAGCAGATACCAAGGACCCACTGTATTAGATGGAAGGGGTTATTGTCCAGAAAAGCTCATGAGACAATAATGTTTTTTAAGGTTTTAACGTGCCGAGAACTTGGAAACAAATAGTTACAAATAACTTGTAATTAATATAATTAATTTATTTCCCAAATAACAGGGATTTAGTTCAGTTGCATTATGACTGCAACTTAATGAGGGATAATGTCCACTCCTTTTGTAGTGTAACTAGAACTGTTTGGTTATACTCTAATAGTTATGAGATAGTTGTCTTCCTTAAATGGCAGAAATGGAATATCACATAGCTGAAGTATTCAGCTTCATGCTCTGTTGTGAGAAGATGGATGACAGAAATGTCTGTTTTGTCCCATAGGCCAGCATATCATAGCATTCAGATTTTTCAAAAAATAACTAAAAAGTAGCTGTAAGTATTGTTTTAAAATAATAATAATAATAATTATTATTATTATTATTATTATTATTATTATACCCTGCTCTTCAGTCAAAAGGCTATAGCTGTAATGGTAAATGCTGGCAAAGTCTTGGAACTATAAATGTTAGCAGAATCTTGGAACAAGGAATTGCTATTTAAAAGTAACTGTCTTAGCTGCAGTAGATGACTGCAACATGGCTTAGTTCTTGTTGTGTGCTTTCAAATCATTTCCAGTTTAGGGCAATCCTAAGGTAAACCTATCATAGGGTTTCCTTGGCAAGATTTGTTTGCAAAATTTGCTGTTGCCTTTCTGTAGGCTGAGATAGTGTGATTTGCCCAAGGTCACCCAATGCATTTCCATAGCTGAGTTGGGATTTCAATCTGAGTCCAGTGCCCAAACCATTGCACGACACTGGCCCTTTGCTGTCTCTTTGGAAATGTTCCACCAACCCTGACATTTGTTAAAAATAATTGAATTACATGTGGTCTTTCTCTCCCCTCACCCCTGCTTGACCTTTCATCCAGTTTACAGAGACATAATGGCTTGCGGTAGAGGTGATTCTTTCTTCATAAGGACTCATTTTGAGTGTGACAAGGAAATACCACAGAGCTTAGCCTTCACCAGAGGAGAAGTCTTCAGAGTGGTTGATACATTATATGATGGAAAACTGGGACACTGGCTAGCTGTGAGAATTGAGAGTGAATTGGAAAAGGGCCTGATTCCGAATAAAAGCAGGTATGTTACTCTATCTGAATTTAATTTTACCTTGGACATGTCTCTCTCCCTCTCTGACTCGGAATTATATTGTAGTTCTGTTTGACCCAGGTCAGATAGAGTATCCAAGTCAAAGCATGCAGGACAAATTTTTGATTGCTTGGCTCACCAAAAAGTTGGAGCCCTTTGGACTCCACCCCAGTAGCTGTACCCCTTTTATTGAGTCCTGCATAAATGAGTGGTTGCATTTTATCCCTGTGGCAATCCAACATTTAGGGACAATAGCCCACTTTATGAAGGGAGGGTTGAAAGTTGCAATGGGGCAATTTTGCTGGTCCCACTCCTGGTATTCACATTTAGAGTATGGATGTCAGAGCTGAGTAAGGCTACATGTATAGACATCTCTGTATGTTCTTCCATGGGACCTGCAAACATGAGTGGATGGGCTTCTTCAGCTCAAATGTTTTCTCTGACACATAGATATTGGGGACAGGAAAAAATTTGTAATGTCAGAGGCTGGATCTGGTAATCTGGCCCTGCTGTCCATTTCAGTATGATATTTATCTGTATGTGAATTCATCTGTCTCTGCCTTTGCTCCAGTGAACTCTAGGTTCTGTATATGGCTCTTATCTCCCCTTTTCTTCGATTGTCATAGGAGTCGGGTGAGTTAGCTCAGGCTGAAATGGGGTGACTTGTATATGGAGAGGGCTACGGCAGTCCTCTATTCTGATGGAAGCTACTCCCTATCTGAATAGCAACTCCCACCTGGATCCTTGCCATTAGCTCCACTTACACTTCCCACCAAACCCACTTATACACCACTAATTCTAATGGTAGACATTTAATTGTTTCATGCATTGCTTTAATGTGGAAGGTGTTTCTGGTCTTTAATCTTTCTCTCTCTCCAAGGTTTTTAACTTCTGTTGAGCTTGAACTGCAGAAGATTATACTCAGAAGAGTACAATAAAGGCCCAGAAATAATGGAAGAAATTTAATTGTAGTTCATACAATAAAATGGAAATTATCCATTTTATGGCTGCCCTCTGCTATTGTTATAGTTGAATAAGACTCTGACAAGAAAATACTATGGGGCTCAGCAGCAGAGCTGGGTTAGCATTGCACATAGCCTATCAAACACAAAAGAAGAGTCAGAGTTTGGCCTCCTTTAAGCCTCTGTCAGTCTCTCTTTTAAAAATGTGTCAGTTGGCTGCCTTTCTACCCCTGCACATGCATATATCTTACAGCCTTTTGGAAATGGGCAAACTTTGGTCTCTTTTAGGGCTGAACAGATGGCCAGTGTTCAGAATGCTCAGAGGGATGGCTCAAGTGACAGGGCAGACTTCTGGCGAATGCGTGGCCAGCGATCTGGAATGAAGAAAAATTTAAAGAAAAGCCGTGAAGATTTGACAGCAATTGCATCTGTGAGCACTAAATTTCCAGCCTATGAGCGTGTTATGCTCCGGGAGGGTGAGTGAATGACAGCCTATAAAAACTGCTAACTGATTTTTGCATTTTTGTAGATGACAAGTTCTGCTGGTCTTTCCCTAAGCAATTTAAATAATGTCTGGCCAATCAGGTTTGGCTTTAGGCTACAAGCAAGTGTTAAAATCTGTCTCTGGCTATGAAGATGCTTTGGTCTGTCTAAAGACACCTCAGTTGTTTATATGAGTCATTGTATTTGCTTAGAAGTGTATTTTTTTCATTAACCAATATCCTTGTAAATATCTGAGAAGTGGAAGGAAAAAAGACCAGAGCTTGGAATGTTAGAAATGAAGTGTCTAATTGATTTTGTTATTTGTAGGTGAGTTTCAGAAATGAACCTGCTTGTTTTAACATTAGTATGAGACATTTTTAAATCAGTGATTCCCAAACTTTGGTCCTTCAGTGTTTTGGACTTCAGTTCCCAGAAACTCCAGCAAGCTTGGCCAACAATCAAGAATTCTGAGAGCTGAAGTCCGAAACATCTGGAGGACTACAGTTTGGGAACTACTGTTTCAAATCATTATGCAGATCATTATGTTAGTCATTGCTTTTTAAAGAAGCCATAGAATTTGAAAGAGTGGCACAGGACTCATTGACAGTATAGCCCATAATGCTATGTTTTGTTGTTGGCTCCTTTTAAAATGCTATTATTATGACATAAACCTGCTCCTTTCCCGTTTTTAGCCTCTTCAACCCCACATCAATGTAATTAGCAAAGAGTTTATGAAAGGAAAAAAATCTGAGTCTCTCTTGCAGGATGCCTGGCTGCAGCACAAGCCCCTTGGTATCTTGTCTTCTTTTGGCTTTTCTCTTCCCACAGCTTGTTTTCCCTGGGGCTTCTTTCTTCTTGTCTCTGTTTCTCTTTAATGTTTCTGACTTGGACCTTTATTTCTATTGTCATCCCAGTTTCAATGGTCAGAATGTCATTGTCTGGCTCCCAACCTCTATTTTCCATCCTGTTTCCTATCCTATGTAAGTTCTCCATGCTCCCTCGTCTATTTCTCTCTTTTTTTGTGTTTCTTCTCCTTCATCATCCACCCCAGTGGTCATACCATGTGCTCAGTGCATTCCTCTCTCTCTCATTCCTGCTCTTTTGCACTTGTTTCCTTCTGCAATAGCAACACAAGAGACAGTTCTTGAGATACATGAGATTAACCTTCCTTATTAACATTCTGCCTGTTTTGCCAACATTTTCAACCCCCATGGTGTTAAGATCAGGGTGAATGTCTTTGGGCAGTTATTAGCCAAAAATTAAATAAATTAGTTTACATACTTTAAACCTAATATGAATTCTGAAAAAAGATATATAAACACTTCAGACATTGTAATGAGTACACAGGCTGGTTCTCTATTTTGTTTTTCCATTAAAACTGTATTGTGTGAAGCAGCCTTCAAAATCAGAGGGGCTCATTTGCAGACATATGTAGCAAATACTCTTCAGAACAAGATGCTCTCCTTGTTTAAACTACTTTGTTCTCCATGTTCTCAATCTGTGGTGGCCAAAATGTAAGAGTTTCTTTTAAGTGTAGTTTGTTGTTGTGCTTGCATTCTAAAGATTAGAACCCCTGTCACTCAGCTGTTTGCCTATTTAGTTGAGCAACACAGGCATGAAAGTTGGCAGGGAAGGGTTTTTTTTTTTAATTCTCCCTACAGAAACAGTCCCTGACTTATTCTTGAACTGGGAGTAGTTCCAGACCTCCTCAAGAGTTCTGCCAGTGCTGAACACTGACACACATTACTACCTTAGCATAAGTTTTATTGATGATAAATTATGCTGCAGATGGTACATAGCAGAGAACCATTCCAGTCCTTTTGCTGATTCCAACGCTTTTCACATCTAATGTAAAACCGCCCCCGCCCCCAAACAAATCAGGCTTATCCCTTCATTCAGCAATCAAATCAAGTTGCTGTCTCTGGAGATAAAGGGCAGCTGGGTTGGGTTGCATTCCCTCCCAGGCTGAGGCTGATAGAAGATAGTATTCCAAAGATTATACAGTGGGCCCTTGGTATCCGCCGCAGGGATCTGTTCTGGATCCTCCCACAGTTATTAAAATCTATGGATGGTCAAGTCCCATCGCCCCCGCCAAAGCCTACCTTCCTGCTCTCACCAGAGCAGGGGGCTATCTTGTCCTCTTCCTCGCCACCTCCTCCTCCTCTTTCTCCTCCTCCTCTCTTCCCCTGCTGCTGTTGCCTCTGCACTTCCTCGTCTTCCTCATCCCTCTTCTTCTCTCCGTCCTCCTCCTTCCACCTGCATCTGCCTCCACTGTTCCTCTTCCTTCCTTCTTCTCCTTCTCCTCTTAATTGCTCTGCTGCCACTGCTCTTCCTCTTCCTTTTCATCCTCTTCCCCAGCTCCTTCTCCTCCTCTTCCACCCGCCTCCACAGCCGCTTTCCTTTTCTTTATTCCTCTTTCTCCAATTCTTTCCCCTGCCTCTGCTGCTCTTCCCTTTCTTTCTTTCTTTCTTTCTTTCTTTCTTTCTTCTCCTCCTCTTCCCTGCTGCCTCCTTCTTTCTCATCCTCCTATTACCCCTCCATCACTGCCACTGCCCCTCCTCCTCCTCCTCCTCCTCTCCTCCCCTGCTGCCGCCGCCTCAGCACATCATCTTCCTCCTCCCTCTTCTTTTTTTCCTCCTCCCCCCACCTCTGCCTCTGTTTTTCCTCTTCGTTCCCCCTTCTCTTTCTCCCCCCACTCGCTCTGCCACCACTGCTCTTCCTCCTCTTCCTCTTCCTTCTCCATCCTCTTCCCCAGCTCAACCTCCTCCTCTTCCTTCCCTCCTCCGCTTTCCCTCATCTTCCTTCTTCCTCCCTTACTTCCTTCTCTTTCCCCTACTTCTGCTGCTCTTCCCCTTCTTTCTTCCTCCTCCTTCTCTTCTCTGCTGCCTC
Organism: Sceloporus undulatus; assembly: GCF_019175285.1. Classification (NCBI taxonomy): domain Eukaryota; kingdom Metazoa; phylum Chordata; class Lepidosauria; order Squamata; family Phrynosomatidae; genus Sceloporus; species Sceloporus undulatus. Next base: position 243,157,066 of record NC_056523.1, read on the forward strand.
CTCCTTTCTGCTCCTTCATATTTTTCTGATTAACTCTTTGTTGAAATGCCTTGTTGGCTTTCATTATTGTGCGTGTATATATGGTTGGCTATGTAAATGGGATATGGAGAATGGTGTTAGAATAGACAAGACCAGAAGGAGAAACAGGGTGGCTCAACCTGCTTTGGTCCTGCCATTCACCAAATCTGTCCCTTAGCTTCATTTCCTGAGAGACTACAACCTTTGGGGCAGATTTCTTCACCTGGTCTGTTAGCAGCATGCCCTCTTATTAATAAACTAAAGATTACCTGGCTAGAAATTGAGTTGGCTGAACAAGTTCCAAAGTGAAGCAGATACATCTTGAACTATTCAAAGGTGCTGCTGGCATGCTATTTTAAAGTAGGAGTGGATAACTGTGGGAGGGAAGGGACTACTTCACCACTCAAAGGTTTTTTTGTCAGGTTTTTAGGGCCCCTGGGCCATTTTAGAGAAGTCACTTCCTGTTCTCTTCCTTTTAAAAATGGTTTCTCATGGGCCTGAAATGGCGGGGAAAACATGACAAAAATTCCCCCACACCTCCTAGAAGGCATTTGGGATGATTTTAAGGCAAAAATGTTTTGAAATTTTCTGTGATCCTGGGGTCTCTGGGGGTCACAAACACAGCCCTATATGCTGCAAAGTGGGGTCCTGTAGACTAAAAATTCCCCTATTTTAAAGTAACATTTAACGCATGCTTCATAATTTTACAAAGGAATGCAAACAACCTGAAGCAGTAGTTGGACTGAGATGTAGACTTTTTTTTAAGCATGAGAACAGATTAGTGGGAGAATATTGTTAAAATAATAGATGATTTTTTGGGAGTCAAGCTGAGTGGAATGGTCATACACTTTTATTTTTATTATATGTCAGATATTGCTTGTTAATTCTTGTTGTCAGTTCTCGTTGGAAACATTTGCCTTTAAGATGACCAGGTTTTTTTTAAATGTATGTAGCTTATATATGCTTGGTGTTAATCAGTTAAGTCCTCCAGTGTTCTAAAGCCCACCAAAGAGCTCCAGAGGTTAGTTGTGAAGCTATCCTCTGGAAAAACCTCAAGGGGAGGTGAATGAGGAATGTTCCATTTGGTAGTTGGCTTCTCCTTGTGAAATGTTGGATTTTTCCCATTTAGCGGGTGTGCACTCTTAAATGAATGCCTTCCACTTTTGATCACAACCATTTTTTTTAACTTTTTGCTTGCAGCTGGCTTTAGGAGGCCTGTGGTGATTTTTGGTCCCATAGCAGACATAGCAATGGAGAAGTTGTGCAATGAGCTACCTGACTTTTATCAAGCTGCCAGTAAGTCATTCAGTGCTTCTTGCTTAGGTTTGATTAATTTATTTTATTTCAGCATATTTTATTGCTTGCCTTTTTAAGATGGAGCCCTCACAATGTGACAATGCAAAAAACAGAAGCAACAGAATATTAGGTAGAATATGTAATCATAAAGTACCTAGCTAAACGGACACATGTCAGCAGCTGATTTAGTTCACAGAAGTTCACTTAAGGAAATAATCTGATAAAAAGGTACCTTTTAAGTGCTTAGTACTGAAGAGGCCAAGGAAATGTTAAGTGGAAGGTAGTTGTACAACTGTGGGTCTGCCACTCAAATGGAACTCCCTTTTGTGCTTCCCTGCATAGTTTTATCAGTGAGCAAACAAGCTGGGCTTTTGACCTTACATATACTCTAAGATCTGTAAGAAACATGTGCAGGTAGTGCTATTAAGCAAAACCTAAAATATTTATGATAGGTATAGGCAAAATGTAGTCCTCCAGTTGTTGGACTACAGCTTTCATGAGCACTAGGTGCAGTCCTATAATATATGAAGATCCACATACGTATTTAGGATCTTTCAGGTAAATAACAGCACTTTGGGTCTGGAAACTCACTGACCATTGTAAAATGACAAAGAAGTGCTGCCAAGGAGTAAGACATTCTTGTTAGATTAGCCTCTAAGCCAGTGGTTCCCAACCTTCCTAATGCCGTGACCCTTTAATACAGTTCCTCATGTTGTGGTGACCCAAACCCATGAAATTATTTTCATTGCTACTTCATAGCTGTAATTAAATAGGTGTTTTCCAATGGTCTTAGGCGACCCCCATGAAAGGGTCATTCGACCCCCAAAGGGGTCCCAACCAACAGGTTGGGAACCACTGCTCTAAGCAGTTGTACTTGGACTACTTGAAGTCTCTCTCAATGTTATTTAGTTTTAAAAAAACTATTGGACAAATTATGACATATACCAATTACTCTTCCAGAAACAGAACCTAAAGATGCTGGTTCAGAGAAGTCCACTGGTGTGGTGCGTTTAAATACTGTGAGGCAAATTATTGAACAGGTACATATTTTCTACTGTTCCTTTTGCTTTTGGATAAAATTAAGGCAATCTGGAGAAAGTGATAATGGTGGTTTGTGTATTTAATTCTTCATAAGCATAACCTCTGTATTTTCTCTTGTTTTAAACTACAACAGGACAAACATGCTTTATTGGATGTGACACCCAAAGCTGTGGATTTGTTAAACTACACACAGTGGTTTCCAATTGTAGTGTTCTTCAACCCAGACAGCAGACAGGGAGTGAAAATCATGCGGCAAAGGCTACTTCCCACATCCAACAAGAGCTCACGGAAGCTTTATGACCAAGCAAATAAATTGAAAAAGACTTGTCCACATCTTTTTACGGGTATGTGAAAATATGTCTCTTTTTTTGTTTTCTATGGAAACATGTATAAGTGTGGAGTGAATTTTATATGACTCCTTGAGAAAATTCTCATCACTTTCCTGAGCAAAGATGAGTACAGTCAAATGTTTCTTCCTTCTAAATCATACTGAAATAAATTTTAGGTTGAGTAGGAATTATGCTTTGAATTTATTGTGTGAATCATGCATTTGAAATTTCCTGGTCACCTACTCCCCTGCAAGCCCTTTCATTCCTTCTTTGTTTGTATGCAGGAAGCTTTAGTTTAATGTTGAAAGTAGGTATTGCCTGCCACAAATAATTTTAAAAGGCAGTGAAATAATTGATGGGAACAGTTGCTCCTTGTTGCTAGCAGATAGCAGAGTATACAGCCATGTTTTTTTCAGAAGGTTGGTCACAGTACCTAATGAATGAACCAAGTGCAGACAATGTGAATGTAGCCTAGAGTTTGCACTGCTTTTTCGACTATAGTTCCCAGGATTCACCGGCCAGCTGGCTGAGTCTGAGAGTTGTGGTCAGAAAAAAGGTGTCCCCCCCCCCCCCCCCCCCCAAATTTGAGTACAGATCATAAAATGTTGCACCCTAGCCTGTAGTATTAAAATAGGAGTGAATTCATAGGTATGAATTTATTGGACCTGAGCAAGATAGGGAGTCTTGGAGATGTGTCATCTGCTGGGCTGACATGAGTTAGGATCAACACGAAGATGGTTAACAACAACAAAAGAATTTATCTATCTATCTATCTATTATTTTTTTATATCCTACCTTTCTCCTCAAGGAATTTGAGGCTGATAACAAATTTAAAACAGTACAAATTAAAAACACTTCAAAAGCATTTTAAAAAACATCATTTTTTAAAAAAATGTATTTAAAAACCATTTTAAAAATTAAAAAGTTAACTTTACACATTAAAACTATTAAAATGTATCAAAAACTATATACGACCCTTGGCATCTGAATTACATATCATTTAATAGCCCAACCCTCATTAGTTAGAAAAATTCTGATGGCACAAAAATGTTTTCCTGTCAAAGAAAGCAGAGTAGGGATGGGTCCATCCTAGCCTTTCTAGGTAGGGAACAGGCACTGAGAGGGCCCTTTCCCTTGTTCCTACCAAATGAGCCTCAAAAGGTGATGGGACAGAGATTATCCTCTCTGGATTATTTTAACATTCTGATGGGTTTATGAAGGGAGATGAGATCTTTCAAATAACCTGGACCCAAGCCCGAGGAAAAATTGGCCTGTCATCTGTTTATGGGGATGATGTTTTAGGTGAAATCATTAACAAGGTACAGAAACTTTATTGCCAAAAGCACACATAAAAAATACTTCCACAATATATCACTGAAAATTACAAATTTCTTAATTCTTTACACTGATTGAGTGTGCCCTATTATGCTATACTTGTAAATGCTAACTTTAAGTGTCTTAACCAAAGATGGCTGGGTTATGGTACTCAGGTACCTTAACACTAGGGCAAACATGTCCTTATTCTGTTGAAATAATTAGAAGGGATGCATTGAAACTTAATTATAGTCATGTTACAACCACATCGAATAATTAATTCTTTTAATCTCTGCAGCTACAATTGATTTAAATTCAGCCAACGATAGCTGGTATGGGAGCCTCAAAGAAACTATTCAGCAACAGCAGAGTGAAGCAGTATGGGTTTCAGAAGGAAAGGTATGTGGTCACACACATATGGACCACAGTATGGACAGAAACTTTTCTATGGAAGGAGATTGTCATTGTGCACAAAGGGGTTTTCCGTTATATGTGCAGAAAATCTTTCTACTAAGCCAATGTAGAAATCCTTCAGTTTTATTCAACATTTGTTATAGATCATTGGTTACATACCCAAAAAACAAAACAAACTATTGGGTGGAAAATTGTGATTGGGAATCAAAACAGAACAAAAATATATCACCGTGTATTTTTTTACTCTCCCTAATTATTTTTATGACACTGGCATTCCTACATATTGAAGCTTCTGTTTCTTATGATATTATCTAATGTGAATGTGGATGTGACAAGGAAAGTATAACTTCTCAAAATCCCCTTTTCAGCTGGAAGGAATGGATGATGACATTGAAGATCGTATGTCATACTTAACAGCAATGGGTGCTGACTATCTGAGCTGTGACAGCCGATTGATCAGTGACATGGAGGATACTGATGGAGAAGGTGGGACATACACAGACAATGAGTTAGATGAGCCATCCTATGAGCCCAGAGTGTCTTCTATTAGTCGGTCTTCTGAACCTGTGCAACATGAAGAGGTGAGAAGTTCAGAATGAAGCAAGTTGTTTGTTTCTCTCAAAATAGTCACTATGGTACTACTTGAACATAACCATAATCAAAAGCAATAAAAAGCACAAAACCAATATTACCATTGTTTTCAATAATAATAAGATAGCATACAGTAAGAGAAGAAAAGAAAGTCAGCAATACCATTTTATGGCAGGTTCGCCTAAGAATCCTGACATCTGGGAGGTGTGGCTTAGAAAATCACTTGCCTTGTCACACAGAAGACTTTCAGGCATACCCTCCCAAAGCTTTAGTTATGATGATTCCTTGCCTCCCCTACAGACGTTCAAAGAATGGGCAGCATGGAAGCAGCCTGTCACCACTGCCACTGGATGTTGCCTCTTTTCCTTGCTGTTGGATACTTGGCTACTGCCTCTGCTCTTTCCTTTGCATTCAGTCTAAGTTTGCTTGTGGAGCATAGAATGTGAGCCAATGACAGTAAAACTGATGCTTTAGGAAAAATTAGTACCATTTCAAGGCATTGGAATAATTTGTTTACATTAGTGAGCAGGACACGATTTTGTATCATCCACAAAAGGGAAAACTTTCCTACTTCATATTAACTGCAGATAAAATGAGAGACATTCCAGTTCAGGCTGTGCAGCATCAGTGCAGAGAGGCAGCTCGCCCTACTCTGAGGCACTGTTGTAGAACAATTTAATACGGATTATTTAAAATTGCTTCAGTCTAAAATGGTGACAAACAAGTGAGCTTCAAACATGCATACTATTGCCTTAAAATAACCCAGACTTATGCAGTTGGTTTTATACAGAGCCCTGTGTGAGCAGACTGCTGTAACAAACATTGCAAAAACTATGTGATGAACAAGGGTGAAGAGTGAAAGAGAACTTGTAGAATAGTACAATTGGAAAAACTTTTGAATTAAACTGAGTAGGAGAACAAGTCCATAAACTTTTTTGGTGGTGGTGATAAGGCATTGCAAAGCTGTAACATGAGTCAAGAATTATGTGAATGTATGTATAATTGTTTATTACTTGTCCTTAGAGTCTAAGGAGACCCAGCCCTGAACCAAGAAATCAGATGAGAAGAGCTGGTAGCAGGGAAGTTCTGAGAGATCCCAGTCCACCTCCAGCATTCAAGCCTGAACCTCCCAAGGTAATGATAGAGCAAAGGGACTACTGTTAATTGTTGGAACTGATACTGTTTCATCAGTTTTCTAAGAGCATGTTACACATCCATTGTCTTTCAGATTTCTCTGCTCCAGTTCCCATCTTCAGTTTTTCATTCTGAGCCTAAGGAGATGTTTAACTGTGTCTTATCCATCTGTGCCTCCTTAGTTAAAACACCAATGTAGGATAGGATTTACAAACCATATTAATCAATTTGCTGTTGATGAACATTTCCAGACTGAATCTTCTGTTTTTATATAAATGTTAACATATTGGCTTTTCTTTTTATATTAAAGGGTAAACAGCCAAGCAAAGAAGATCCATATGATGTCCCTAAGACTTATGAACCCAGAACAAACAGCCCTAGTGGTCTTAGCACAGAAGTATCTGGAATATCAGCTAAAGCAGCTCCTCCACCTATAGCCATCAAACCTACTTTTGGACGTCCTATATTAAAATCCTCTCAGCCAGCCATTCAGCCATCAGAATTAGAGGAGAAAACAGAGGAGGGTGTAGACGAAGAGGAGAACACACCGAAATCTGTCCTGGGAAAAGTTAAAATATTTGAGAAAATGGACCATAAGGCAAGACTCCAGAGAATGCAAGAATTGCAAGAAGCACAAAATGCCAGGGTATAGAAGAAAAAAAAGAACCATATTGTGTAGCTAGGTTTTTTTTTCAGTTTAAAAATATTGAGAACATTATATTACCTTTGAATTATCAATGCATTTAAAATTTAGTTTAAAAATCTTGTGAGCAGAGTTCTGTTAAAGTAAATGGGAAAAGACAAGGGGTTTGAGGGGGATAATTTCCCTTTTTCTGCCCTACAAATGTAGAATGTCCTCCCAAAATGTGTGGGAGTAGTGTATGGAACTGCAGAAGAAAAGAGAAATCAACAAAAGCAGACTCCACTTCATCATCCTTAGTGGAAAAGCTATTCTGTATCCAAGCCATACATCTTCAGGGACACACAAAGAAATATCCCATAGTTTTAATCTTTCCCCATTGAAACATTTATTTGTTTTATTGTTAGCAGTAGTGCATTAATGGTTTTGTACTTTGCTGCTCTGCATGTTTTTGAATACTGTGACTCTCTGTAATGTGCAGAAATAGATCTTGGTTAGCATCTCATTATGGGAAATATCATTGGGGTCAGCCACCCATTTGTAATTTGAGAGGGTCTTGAGAAAGGATCTAATGTTCACATATTTTCTTTTTATAGGTAGAAATAGCTCAAAGACACCCAGACATTTATGCTGTCCCAATCAAAACACAGAAACCAGAGCAGAATTGGTCCCAAACTGTCAGGTAAAATAAATTCATTTGTGCATGCTCTTGTTAATGTAGAAGGGGCAGTTGGCCATGAACAAGGACACAAAGTTAAGTCACCACTGAATTAAACTACTACAAAATTTGCCTTTAAAAAGAAATATATATGGTCCAAAAATAATTTGATAGAATGTATTTTCCAAGAGTTTAAAAGCTGGTAGAGCTCTACTGAAAATATTTGATTTAACTACTGCATAAATGAATATTTCTCATTTCTAGTATTTCTCATATCATATTGATGCATGATGCTCTTCCTCAAATATCTTATCTGGGTTTCAGTCCTATCTGTAGTTAGCACGAACTCCATGCCCTTATTTTAACGCTTTACTGCATCCTGTTTCCCATCTCTTGTTGCTGCTAATATTCTTGCTTATAATCTCCAGTTCCTCTGTTTTCAGTCAACCAAAGGCTTCCTGTTTTCTTAGGCTGCTCCACCATTTTCTTTTGCTTCTCTCCCTATGCCATAAAAGGAAATGGAAAACTGACTTATGTGCACAATGCCCTTCTCTCTGTGTCTTCTTCAAATTCCTCATCAAACCCCACATTTTCAGTGTCACTTTGAGCTTTTCCTCTTGCCCAGTTGTAACCAGCTCTCAGTATGCAATGAAGTTTGTCCATATTTTTCTCCAGTACAGTAGTCTCATCTCAGTCATTTTTCTGTTACCTATGTAACACTTTAAGATGCCCTGTATGCTAAGTGAAAAAATAAGAAAAATAACGGGGCCATTCATTGTTAACTTGTTTCTTTATATGTATTAGTATTGTCATTATTATGCTACTGTAATGTTTTAAAATTAATTTAAAGTACTTTATAGATAAAGAGACTGCATTCAAAATCCCAGTCATTTGTGTTGGGGGGGGGGGGAATAACATACTCATCAGACTCTTAACTGAGAGTCTATCCATGCTACATGGTCATAGCATAGCACTTTTAAATGCCATGTCTTCATCTTGTAGAATCCTTTGATTTGTAGTTTGCTGAGGTCTTTAGAAGGCTCTAATACAATTCCAGTCCACTCCCCTGAACTAAAGCAGTAAATTTTAAGGAATATACCAACTACAATTCCTGGAGTTCCATAAAATTTAGAATGGCACCATTACAGTGCTGTAACTATGGATGCAAACTCATTTTTATGAAGAGAATACTCTGATAATGTGAAAATAGAAGGAGGCAAAAGGAAAACCACACTGCAGTTCAGACCATGCTGACTGGAAGTGGTAGTCTAAAAAAGTAACTTAACAGCCCAAGTTAGGACTGGCACAGCTGTTGAGTAGGATTAAGTGGCAGATTTTGGAACACAGTAAAATTGTTGTGATTCAGCCATAGCTTAGTACAGTGCTACCTCGGGTTACGAAATTAATTCGTTCCGCCGCTCCGTTCGTAACCCGATACATTTCGCAACCCGAAAAGGCTTTCCGTTAGCACTGGAAAGCCGCTAGCCGCGCTTTGCGTTTGAATTTCGCGCCGAAATAAATTTCGTAACCCGAAAAAAACATCGTATCCCGGAACAGTTTTTTCCAATCTAACTTTTTTGTATCCCGGAAATTTCGTAACGCGATCAATTCGTATCCCGGGGTACCACTGTACTAGGTATAGCATAATGGCATTAATAAAAGCAAAAAAGAACAGTTATTATTAACACAGTGTTATATTTAAAATAAATATCAATAGATACTACTGCATTTTTTTGCCTTTTCAGGCTGGTGAGAAGAAACTATTCTTCTCAGGTACCAAAAGATCAATATGGCATGAGCATGCATACGCTGAACATATTTTGATACTGCTAGAAACATTGCTGTTTGAGAGAAGCTCAGCTGTAAAGAAGAGCTTCTTGACAGTGTTCATTCCAAGGTGGTGTTAAACTTTGAGGAAACCTTGGAAGTTGGGATAAGACATACTTGGTGATAAATCTGCTCGGAATGCTCTCCCTCTTAGTACTACTTGTTCTAAAATTCACTGAGTTTGTTTTGATGTTAGTTCCAGAGCTCCGGAAGCTGAACTGCAGAAACCACCTGCTAGATCTTACCTAGATAAACAAGGGAGTTATGGCAGTGATGCAGAAGAGGAAGACTATCGACGGCAGCTAGCTGATAAATCTAAACGTGGATACTATGGACCACCATCTAGATACAGGGATACAGAATTATAGATTTACTGTCAGCCAGAGCTATTGCTCTGAGGCATACTTGCACAGCCAAAACAGAATCCTCATTGCTTTTAAAAAGTATACATATATTTTTGGGTTACTGATGAATTCAAAATGTATCTTCATACTGGAATGACAGGACTTAACTTCATATAAGTACTGAATCACTGTTGCCTATTTTACAAAAGGACCAAAAATCTATTTTAAAATTTTGCATTAATTTCTGGCATTTACATATTTTAAACTATTTCTATTCCTCACTAAAACTGCCTTTTAAAATCGTTTTAACTATTGTGATATGTCAGAACATGAAAAAACACAGCTCTTTAGTGCAAGAAAAAGATAAGTGCCTTTCTAATGAAAAGTGTCTTCAGTTGTTCTCTGACACTGATACTTGTGCAAAGCCATAATGTTTCTATTGCCTAACTTTTGTATGTTTCATGGCTACTATTTCCCCCTTGGATGTTATTTTTCTACTTAAAATAGATCTGTATACAATTTTTCATAAACAGTGGTTGTACATATGACACGGTTGTTTTTAAGTTGGCTGCCACAAGGTCTGGGAGCTGTAAGACTGAAAAAATTATGTAGAAAATAAGGGAGATTATTTGTGTCTTAAACCTTTATATGAGTCATAAAATAATAAAGGGATATATTCTCCATCTGACTGCTGTCTTGTTTCATTTTGGAACTAAGGAGTTCTTTTTTTCTGTTGGGTTTTGGAAATTGAATGGAATGAAGTAGCTAATAATATTATTTTAAATTCTACTTTTGGCCTATTTTTAATTCTGCTTTTCAACTGTAATACTCAAATCTTGTAGTTTCATGATCCTTTCACAAGCAGTTGAAATACAAGAGATCAGGATGGTGTGGTATACATTTCTGTGGTATGCCAATGATTGTATATGTGTACCACGATGTCCCCAATTGGACCAAATATAAACTCTTTCAGTTCTAAATCATTTTGAGGGCCAGAGCCTACTGCAGCTGACCCACAATTTGAGCATTGGCTATTGGTGGAGGTTCTTTATCCTTTAAAGATCTTCAGCCTGTAGTCATCTGCAAACATCTGTTTGAGGTTTTTTATGTACTGATGTAAATGTATCAAATTGTTACTGTATGTTGTCCATCATACAGATTATTCATAGCATAACAACAATAGTTCACCCACTTTTTTGTATTATTCTTTTTGATCCTTCTGCACTCTTAATGTCCTTGAAATCTGCAGGCTTTCAATTCTGCTTTTATATAAATATTACCCTTACTGTTCTTTACAAAGGCTTTTCTTCCAGTGTTGACTTTTTCATAGTTGCCTTGAGAGATCTGGCATAAAAAATGGCCTGAGCATTTCCAGACCTAAACAGTTCTGAACTTGAAGACTACTGAAGATTTAGATAGTAATACATCAAAATCCTATTTGAACCATAACTGAACTGCGGAAACAATATCTCATGTCTCACTACATTTGGCCCTTCATATCCATGGATTCAACCATCCACAGCTTGAAGATACTGGGGGAGGGGAATTGAGCCTGATTTTGCTGTTTTATATAAGGTACATCATTTTACTAACCCATTGTATATAATAGGTCTTGAGTATCCACAGATTTTGGCATCCATGGCAGATCCTGGAACCAAAACCCAGCCAATAACAAGGACTCACTATACATCTTTGAAGTTTTACGGTCACAGTTGTTATAAGTGAAACCATCTCATTTTGGCAAGTGGCAGATGGAAGTTGTAGAACTGTTTAACACATGGAGATCTCCCTGACTTCATGGTCTCATTCCATGTCTGTGGCTGCTGCTGCCAGGATCCTAAAACTTCACAGTGTGGTGGTAGAGACCCACAGGATGTTTATGGGAGGTTGAATGTACTCATGATGGGCACGATGGAGATCACTTGCCTCAGGAAGCTGCTTTTTGTAGTACAGTCGCCCCTCCTAACTTGTGGATCTGATTCGCAACCTCGTTTATGTGGAAAGGGGCAACCCGGGCCGCGCACACAGGGGTGCACCCTACTGAAGCCTATGAGGCTTGAATACACATGAGCCTCTGTTTTGGGGGGGTCTGGACCAGATCCCCTGTGCAAACGGAGGCCCAACTGTATAATCTTTCTAGCAATTAAACTGAGTGGTTTAAAGAAGTGGTAGTAGAGGAAAACAAAGATGAATTGCATATTGAATTCCATTTTGTAGTAACATTTTATTTTAAAAGGAAAGGGATGGAAATACTATAGTGAAGTTTCCTCATAAACATTCCTATGGAAAATGTGCAATCAAAAGTAAATTACCTTGGGTTCTTTTTCCACTGCTGCTTCATCATTGATGTGTTTAAAAAGATATAACTAGTGTTCTTGATGTCTAGGAAATGGCCAAGAACACTAGCAATGAGGGACAACTCTCCTCCTTTCTCAGCTTTTTTTCCCCTTATGTATTAGAGGAAAACTAAAAGATAGAGCGAAAGACAATTCTGATGTAATTCTTACAGAAAGCACGGTAGCTGTCACTTCAATAAATATACCTAATGCTGATAACAATATGAGTCTACAGATAAAATTTAATATTGTTTCTAAAAAACATTAAACTTTTTCCTCAGATTTCACTGATACAAGTGTGTGAAAGGATATATCTGTTCCTGTCTCTCTGCACAGGGAGTGTTCTGCAGAAGTCTCAACTCAATTTCTGTAGGTTTTCACATACCCAGAAAAGATAATAATGAAAGCTTTCATTCGCCAACTCCAATTTAATTATATAGTAATTTATGAACAGTCATCATGCATGTGACACCTTTATAAAACCATATAATTATGTAGTAGCAGGGATTCCAATTAGAGACTTTAAAAATTAAAATTTAATGTTAGCTTTTAAGAACTTGGATATAGCAGCAAAGCTCACAAAAACCATTTAATTAAGGGCTGTAACTTTTTTATAGTGAAGAAAGTAGCTTTTAAAGTGTACACACCACTCATTTATCGCTTGATGATGTTTCATATGTAATGGTCCATTTTCAGAGATCACTTGATATGTGATGAACATGTATATGCTAGTGTTAAGATTTTCATACTTTGGAGGTAAGTAACACAACATTATACTCAAAGCCCAATCTGGTTAACTGCTTTTAAGGCTACTGGAGTTGACAGGAGCCCATTAACATTGTGTTGGATTGTGATCAATAGGTAGGTGAAAGATATGTGTTCCTGAAGTGAAACTTCTGGAAGATCTACACAAACAATACCATTACATCACTGGCATTAACAAAGCAATTTAACTTGTTGGTTCTGTGGAAGATACAATGGAACTTAGTTTTTTAAAATTATACAGGTTACTTGCCTATCTTACGTTTTCCTAATTTTGGCCCGTTACAGACCGCCCAAAAGGGGCGGTCTTGGGCCGCTGCCGGTTGCAGCGCGGAGGAGCCGCAGCAGCCAAACCGCGCGACTCCTCCGTGCTGCAAAAAAGGAGTCCAGAAATCGCACTCCTTCCGGCAACCCGGAAGAGCCTCCGCAAGTGCCAAAGCGCGCACTCGCGACGGCTCTTCCGGGTTTAGCCATCCGGGCGCTGTGTGTCCGTTACGTCAAGATGGCCACGCCCATCTGTATAGGGCGCCGCCATCTTGCCGTACAGAATACGCGCAAGGGGCAAGGTGTGTCTGGAAGCGCTGCCCCTCGCGCCTATTCCTGGCGCAACGACAGTGCCGCTTAGGCCCGTCTGTAAGGCGCCACAGTATGGAATAGCACCTTTGAGACTAACTGAAAGAAAGAAGAATGTAAAGATATAGCTGTGTTAATCTGTAGAATCAATATGTAGAGAGATCTTTTAGCACCTTTGAGACTCATTGAAAGAAAGAAGTTGGGAGCATGAGCTTTCCTAGACCTCTGGCTACTTGTTCTAAAAGCATCTGAGGAAGTAGACTGAAGTCTACAAAAGCTCATGCTGCCAACTTCTTTCTTTCAGTGACTCTCAAAGGGGCTACAAGATTTCTCTACATACTGAAAAAAGCTTAGTCTCGAAGGGGCTACAAGAGTCCTTCACATACTGGTTTTTCATACTAACGGCTAGATCTTTGATTTCCTAATACAGTAATATGGTATTCTATTACTATGAAGTATATTTGGACACTTTTCTAGTTATATGAGCACCAAGGTAGGTATCTTCCATTAACCTGAGAAGACCGAGTGATGTTCTGCTAGCAGCTTGTTTGCATCAGAAGCCACTGACTAGACATGGCTTTTAATGCAGTGCTATTCTCTATTTAAGATTTTTATATATAGTATTTTAATTAATTTTTATATTTTAATGCCTAATATTTTAACTTTATACATTATTCAATTGCTTTTTAAATCTTATATAGTGGGATTGCGTGCTCCCATGAGGCATGAGAGGCTACGCTCTTGTAGCAGTGCTGTTAGTAGGATCTCCCACTGTCTGATAGGCTATTACTGAAGAGCCAGACTAAATGTGCCCAAGAACTACTAGGGAGCAGCAGTAGTAAGGAGCAACACTGTTGAAGGACTTTTTAGCAATGCTTGTACTGCGCAGAGTGAGGCACGGTAAACCTAATTTGAAAGATCTTTTCCCATGCAAACCCTATGATGAAACAATAAAAAATGAAATGAGATAATGCCAGAAGATGAGACTCCCAGGTCAGAGGTCACTCAACAAGCTACTGGAATACAGCAGGACAGCTACAAGTAATGCTGGGGCTAATTATGCAACTGGATTCAAGCCGAAAGGATATTCTGCTGTTGAAGGGCTCAGAGATGAAAGGAAAATCTGAAGCTGTGCAATACATACAGGAACATGGAATATGAGAAGCATGAATCAGGGGATGTTAGCATATCTTGAGCAAACATTGAAAAGAGGAAAGACTGGTGTCCTAAGTATACAAGACCCGATCAGGACTGTGGGTGACAGGGTGATTTGGAGGTTTCTCATAGTAGGATCACCATAAGTTGATGTCGATTTGATAGCAGTTAACAATGCATAGTTTTTAATTGGTGTTGTTTTAAATATGTTGTTAGTTGCCTTGAACCCCATTATTGAGAGAAAAGTGGGATATAAATGAATAAAATAATCATAATCGTAGAAATTTTTATTACAATACTACACACTGTGTAGGTCAAGTCGTTTCTGACTTATGGTGACCCTAAGGCAGCCTTTCTCAAATAGTGGTGCGGGCCCCCCAGGGGGGGCGCGAGGCTCCGTAAAGGGGGGCGCGAGGCTCTGCTATGCAGAGGTGTACTTATAACAATTTTATAGACAAATGATATTATTTACAGTCGCGCGGGGGGCGCGAAATGTTTTCTTCTTCCTAGGGGGGGCATGACAGAAAATAATTGAGAAGCACTGCCCTAAGGTGAGGCTATCTTGCGGTCTTCTTGGCAAGTTTCTTCAAAGGTGGTTTACCATTGCCAACCTCTTGAGTCCAAAAAAGTGTGGCTTGCTAAGGTCATGGAGTGGAGGACCTGGTCTCGAGTCAGTCCAATGCTCAAACCACTGCACCATATTTGCTCACATAGGTCATGTACCACAAAAAACTTTCTAAATTTGACTCTGTGTCTGTAGTACTGTGGGGGTGAGGTATTTCACTCATGGCAGCTTTGCAGCTGCCATGTCTATAAAGGAAAGCAGGCATATACTTTATATATGCAAAAAAACAGAAAGGAACAATGTGTGAAAATGTTTGCCTTGGTATTGGGTAGTCAATGGGAGGTTAGTTGTTGTGCTCTGGTCCCACTGGTCTGAAAAGTATCATTGGGCCTTAGAATATACCTAGGTAGATTATGGATGTTGCCTTTGTTTTATACCCTTAGGTCATGGGTTCAAAATCAATGGCCAGATGTCCTAATGCATCCTGGAAGAACAGTTTAAAAAGCAAATAGAATTGCTTAGTACAGAGAACTCCTTTTTCAAAGGCATTATTTGCAACTAAATCCAGGCAAAGGGAAGATTGCTCAGCAACACAGGTGCTGATGCCAGTGAAGAAACATTACATCCACACCGAAAGGAAAGTGGAAACCTTCATCTGTCTTAATTCCTGGTTTGTATTTTCATCCATTAGTCCCACTTTACAGCAATAAAGGCTTTTTTTTTCCTAGAGGCATTGGTTTACAGTTTCAGCCTTTGCACATAGAGGACAGATTGCTCTATGAGCCCTTTTCCTAGTATATATAATACTGTAATATGAAGGCCCTGTTTCAGGCTGAGATCAGAGAAGGAATGTGAATGTCTTTACTACTGTATAGAAGAGATGCCAATACTTTTATCTCAGTAATATAGGTGGCAAATCTTGCTTTCTCTGAGCATGCCATTTTCAAAAAATGCTATCCATGGGCTTAAAAAAAACTACCCCTCACACATCCTATACAGGGTGACCAGGGCTGCATCCTCACTGCTATGGCATTTTGGGAGTGGAGCTCCAGCACCACAACAAACTACAATTCCCAGAATTTCAACAGCATGGAGCTATTTCAGTTAAAGTGCTGTCAAACCGGATTATTTCTGCAGTATGCGGGTGCAGTTTAGATGTCATAACTGCAAAGGAGGTCAAGGTACCCCCCAAAATGCAGAGCATTCAAGACAAATGGAGGACATTACCAAATAAAAGCTAAAAACACTCATATAAATTTATGCTGCCTGGTCATGCTCAAAGTGGAGGACATTTTGGAATTCCTCCTGGACATTCCTCCTGGAATGTAGAATCAGTATGCAGAGAGATCTTGTAGCACCTTTGACAAACTGAGAGAAGTTGCCAGCATGAGCAGTTGAAGGACATGGTCCAGGAAGGGAGAGGAAAATAGCGGATGTGAACAACTGGCTCCACAGATGGTGCCGCCAAGAACTATTTGGATTCTTCGATCATGGGCTGTGGTTCCATGAGGGGGGCTTCTTGCAACGGATGGGTTGCATCTCATGCCAGTTGGAAGAAATGTTTTTGCCAACAGTCTCAAGAATGTGATCAGGAGGGCCTTAAACTGAGTTCCTTGGGGGAGGGAGACAATATTATGGAAGGCGAAAGGGATGGCGAAGATAGTCCAACTGACAGAAGAAACAAGACAAATAGTGCAAGGACCCAACAGTGGGAGGCAAAAAAACTTGCACAGGCAGCAAGTAAAGAGAACCCATGGTCTGCAATGTCTCTACACTAATGCACAGAGCATGGGAAATAATCAAGATGAACTTGAGCTCCTAGTACAACAAAGCAAATATGATATAATAGGCCTCACTGAAACCTAGTGGGATGAGTCTCATAATTGGAATGTGGAAATAGAGGGATATAACCTTTTTAAGAGAAATAGACCAAACAGGAAAGAAGGAATAGCACTATATGTCAGAGATATTTAAACCTTGCAGCACCTTTGAGACTAATTGAAAGAAAGAAGTTGGCAGCATGAGTTTTCCTAGACTTAGATCTACTTCCTCATACGCATTTAGTGCAGTGGACTTTATAAAGACTTTTATCTGTGGCAAAGTGAACCAACAATGATATCCTATCTCCCTTCCACTGAGCCCAGTTTAGCATTGAAAATAAATATTTTTCCTGTTCCTTGACCAAACAAACCTACCTCTCTTGTGTCTTTCTGGTTTTAAAACCTTCAGACCCTTTTTGTATGTTATAAAGCTATTCCTGAAAAATAAGCATAAATAAAAATAAAGGTCTGGCAGTTCCCGTAACAGTAGTAGTTTGTCTATAATTACTGCATCGTTTTATATTTTATTATTCCTTAGATTGTATGCCTCTGGCAGGATTTATTTGAATGAATTCTATCCATAAAGGGCCACGTAAATCTCCTTTCCAATAAGCCCAGCTTACCTCTGAAAAGAACTAATCTCCCGTTTTCTTGACCAAATAAACCCCTCTTGTTGTGTCTTGCTGGTTATAAAACCTTCAGGCCTTTTTTGTATGTGATAAAGCGATTCCTACCAAATTAAAAATAAACAAATACAGTGGTACCTCGGGATACGAAATACCCAGCTTACGAAATTTTCGGGATACGAAAAAATCCCATAGGGAATTATTGTTCCGGGTTACGAATGTTTTTTCGGGTTACGAAAAAACTTTTGGTGCTTTTCGGCGCTATTTTACACGGAATCGCGGCTTTTCCCCATTAGCGCCTATGGCAATTCGGCTTACGAAGGCTTTTCGGGTTACGAAAGCGGCCGCGGAACGAATTATTTTCGTAACCCGAGGCACCACTGTAACCACATTCATTGAGGATTGGTCTGTTTTTATTGATGATGTCAATAACATCTCATTTTGCTCCACCCTTACAGCAAGCTGGTTTTTGGTGGAAGGACATCTTGGACATTGATCACCCGACTGTAACAAAATGATCTATGATTTCTCTTTCTGGATCTTTTTGCAACTTCGAAATAATATACTGGGTGCAAATTCTCTTTCCTCATTCCTAAGGTCTGTTATTTCTATTGTTTATAAGTTTGTTGTAAAGTCGAAGGCTTTCACGACTGGCATCTATAGTTTTTTTGTGAGTTTTTCGGACTATGAGGCCATGTTCTCTTCTAGAAACTCTACTAGAACATGGATGGCCTCACAGCTTATGTTATTTTTTATAGCGTATTAAAAAAAATTATAAAGTTTTATCAAATAACAAACAATAATTTTGTTGTGGATTTTTTGGGCTATGTTCTCTTCAAGAGACTCTTCTAGAATACGGCCTCATAGCTTGTTTTTTTTTTAAGTGTGTTATTTTTTAATTTTTTAACGTTTTATCAAATAAGAAACTTAGGCCCTGTGCGCACCGGCAGTTTGGGCTGGGCTGGGGAAGGAGTTGGGGCATAGCATCTACATGATACATGCCCTGGCTCCGCTCTCAGGGCAGCGTGAAACTGTGTGCCATGCTGCATGGCACACAGCGTCACAGTGCTCTTCCAGCGCTGCGTCCATACGATGCAGCCCTGAAGAAGTGCTGTAAAGCTACGGCACCGTGGCAATGGCACGCTTTCCAGGATGCAAAAAGAAGCCTCTTTTTTTCTGCTCCTTTTTGCGCCCTGGACAGGCCAGATCACGGGTGCAGTGTGTGGTTGCCGCAGCCCCAATCTGGCTGTAAAAGGGGTGGCTGCATGCCACACCTTCAGTACTGTCTGTGCAGACCCTTGATATTTTTTTGTATTTCAGGTTATGAGGCCATGTTCTAGAAGAATCCCCAGAAGAGAACATGGCCTCGTAGCATGCAAAAACCCACAAAAAACTGTTTGTTGTTTGATAAAACTTAATAGTTTTTAAAAATAAAAAATGAAGGCCTGGTGGTTCCCATACTACTACTACTACCTAGTAGTAGTAATTTGTTTATAATCACTGCATAGTTTTATATTTGTTGATGCCCTGATTGATATCTGGGATATCAATCTTTCTATGGCTATACACAGTATCGCTCCCAAGCGCCCTCTCAGACCTGCTTCCAAAAGAAAGCCCTGGTATATGGAAGATCTCCGGGCAAGGAAGCGGGTTCTGCGACGGCTAGAGCACCACTGGTGGAAACACCAGCGCTTATCCGACCAGACTCTCCTAGACCATCTCTTGAAGGACTACGGAGAGGCGATACGTGCAGCTAAGAATTCGTTCTATGGTGCACGTGTCGCGTCTGCGGAGTCGCGTCCGGCAGAGTTGTTCAGGGTTGTGAGGGAGCTAACTCAGCTCCCTCCTGCCCCGAACCAGATCCTTGAACCTTCTAAGGCCTGCTGTGACCGATTTAACAACCTCTTCGCGGATAAAATCTCTCGGATAAGCAAAGGTCTGGATGCCAGTATTAGAGCAGAGACCAGAATAGAGGTGCCCAGAGCCTCCGTGGACTTGGTTAAGCTGGATCACTTTGAGTCTGTGAATACCGAGGATGTGGACAGGATCCTTGGGAGTGTAAGGAAGACGACCTGCTCTCTCGATCCCTGTCCCTCATGGCTGGCGGCTCAGAGGGGACCGGTGGTAACTTCAATGTTACACCAGATTATCAATACACCTTTTAGGGATGGGCAATTTCCATCAAAACTAAAATTGGCCATTGTAAGACCTTTATTAAAAAAGCCCTCCCTTGACCCCCTGATGCATAATAATTATCGGCCTGCATCGCTGTTGCCATTTGTGGGTAAGGTGATCGAGAGGGTGGTTGCGATCCAGCTCCAATCGATCCTGGATGAAACGGATTATCTAGACCCATTTCAAACCGGCTTTCGGGTGGGCTATGGGGTTGAGACTGCCATGGTCGCCTTGGTCGATGACCTCCGTCTGGGCATTGACTGGGGAAGCGTGTCCCTGCTGGTGCTCTTAGACATCTCAGCGGCTTTCGATACCATCGACCATGGTATCCTTCTGGAGCACCTGGCAGAGGTGGGAGTCGGGGGGCACTGCGCTCCAGTGGTTCCGGTCCTACCTCTCTGGGAGGTTCCAGATGGTGCAGCTGGGAGACAGGAGACCCCTAACATCTGGGGTCCCTCAAGGAGCCATTCTGTCTCCCATGCTTTTTAACATCTACATGAAACCGCTGGGAGAGATCATCCGGAGACATGGGGCGCGGGGTTATCAGTACGCTGATGACACCCAAATAATTTTCTCTATGTCTCCGACTGATGCAGTGACCGGGGATGGCATCTCTCCTCTCGTGGTCTGTCTGGAGTCGGTAATGGGCTGGATGAGGGAAAACAGACTCAGCTTGAATCCAGAGAAAATGGAAGTACTTGTGATAGGTCCTCCTGGCCCAGGGATGGCGGTGGTTCCACCTGTCCTGAATGGGATCACGCTTCCCGTGAAGGACTCTGCACGCAGTCTGGGGGTGCTCCTTGACTCGTCGCTCCACCTTACATCTCAGATGGATGCGACGGTCAGGAGCACCTGCTATCAGCTTCGGATGATACGCCAGCTGCGTCCCTACCTGAGCCGGGGGGACCTAGAAACAGTGGTACACCCTCTGGTCACCTCTCGGTTGGATTTCTGCAATGCGCTCTACATGGGGCAACCCTTGTACCATACCCGGAAGCTGCAATTAGTGCAGAATATGGCAGCAAGACTGGTCACTAATACACCTAGGACCAGTCATATAACACCGGTCTTAAAAGACCTACATTGGCTGCCTATTCGCTTCCGGGCGCAATACAAGGTGTTGGTCATAACCTATAAAGCCCTAAATGGCTTGGGCCCAGAGTACTTAAAGGACCGCCTCTCTCCGTACAATCTGCCCCGCACACTCAGATCTACTGGGCAGCATCTGCTAAGAGTTCCAGAGACCAGATTAGTCAACACCACCAGAAGGGCCTTTTCCACCTCGGCCCCTACTCTCTGGAACTCGCTGCTCATCGAGCTCTGTTCAGCAACCTCCCTGGCCCAATTTAAGAAAGGGCTGAAAACGTTCTTTTTTAAACAGGCTTACCCCTGATACTTCCCCTGAGAGCCCTCCCCCCTCTGTTAGCAACATACGATTTGGCACAAGTTTTTAAATTGTAAATTGTATTGTATTGAATGTAGTTTTATTGCTGTAAACCGCCCTGATGTTTCAAAGGGCGGTATATAAATAAAGTTTTTATTTTATTTATTATTATTTTATAATTCCTTAGATTGTTATGCCTCTGGCAGGATTTATTTGAATTCATTAAATGTATTTATTTATATGCACTTATATTAATTTGTTTGAATTTATTGCACTTGTATAAGGGCCATGTAAACTTGTGGCGCCGCGCACTCTACAAATAAACAGTAATAGTAATTTGTTTATAATTACTGCATAGTAATTAGATTGTATGCCTCTGACAGGATTTATATGAAGGGACTGCACCTGTAAATGGCCATGTGAACCTATGGCACGCTCTACAAATAAACTGTTATAACAGTAGTAGTAGTAACAATAATTTGTTTATAATTACAGCATAGTTTTATATTTTATCATTCCTTAGATAGTACACCTCTGGCAGGATTTATTTGAATTAAGTGAATTTATTTATTTATATGAATTTATTTATTTGATTTATTTGTTTATTTGAATTCATTGTACCTGTATAAGGGTACAATGTAAAATTATGGTGCACTCTATAAATAGACGGTTATAGTAGTCATAGTTGTAGTAATGTGTTTATAATCACTGCATAGTTTTATATTTTATTATTCCTTAGATTGTTATGCCTTTTGGCAAGATTTATTGGAATGGATTGTACCTGTAAAGGGCCATGTAAACTTATGGTGCTCACTAGTTAATAGCAGTAGTAGCATGAGCAGTAGTAATTTGTTTATAATCTCTGCATAGTTTAACATTTTATCATTCCTTAGATTGTTACGTCTTTGGCAGGATTTATTTGAATTCATTGAATTTATTTAATTGTATGGATTTTATTTATTTAAAATTCATTGTAACAGTATAAGGGCCATGTAAATTTATGGCACGCTCTACAAATAAACGGCCATAGTAGTAGTAGTAGTAATGTGTTTATAATCACTGCATAGTTTTATATTTTATCATCCCTTAGGTTGTTATGCCTGACAGGATTTATTTGAATCCATTGCACCCATATAAGGGCCATGCAAACTTGTGGCATGCTCTACAAATAAACGACCATAGTATTTGTAGCAATAGTAACGTATTTACAACGACTGCATAGTTTTAATATTATAGCATCCCTCAGATCGTGACGCCGCTTCTAACGGGATTTGTTTGAATCCATTTGCGCCCGTATAAGGACCGCGATGTAACCTTACGTCGCGCTCTACAAATAAACGGTCGTAGTAGTAGTAGTAGCCGTAGCTATAGTAACTTGTTTACAATGAGGGGATAGTTTTATATTTTACAATTCCGTAAGATTGTGACTCCTAGTCTGACAGGATTTGTGTGAATCCGTTATTGCAGCCGTGTGAGGAGGAGGGCCTAAGTGTAAACTTATGGGGAGAAGTCGTCGTCGTAGTAGCAGCAACAGCGGCGGCCCCTGAGGGGCGGGTAGTGTGGCGGTGTGTTTACTAGAGGAGTGCGGGAGGCGGAGGAGGAGGCGGAGGCCAAAGGCGAGGGGGAGAGGAGGGCTGGAGGGCGTCGTCGTCGTCGGTTGGGCTTGGCAGGCATCCTTGGTCCTCCTGGCAGCAGGAGGAGGAGAAGGCAGGAAGGAGCCGTTAACTTGGGGCTGACTCTCCCCTGCCTCCGGATGTCTCTCCCCGTGGTGCTGCCGGGCTCCTGCTGCCCCGCCGCCAGGCTCTCCGCGGCTCCAGAGGCGGCCAGGGCTCCCTCTTCCTCGCCCTCCTCCGCCGCCCAGGAGCCTCCGCAGCTCCGCTGGTCCCGTCCCGGGCGGCGCCCTCGCCCCGCCGCCGCCCTCTGCCCCCGGCGCCCCGCTGGGGCCTCCTTCTCCTCCTCCTCCTATGCCTCCCCTTCCTCCTCGGGGCTGGGGCTGCTGCTGCTGCCGGCCAGACCCCTCCTCTCCCTGGGGCTGTTGCAGCTCATTCTGGGCTGCTGCCTGGTGGCCCTCAGCTTCGGGGCGCTCTCCCTCAGCAGCTCCCCTCAAGTCAAGAACTCCTGCCCCTTCTGGGCCGGGTCCTCGGTAAGTGGCCCTGTTTTGGGTCTGGGGGCGTCTGTTGCTGCTCTACACTCTTTTACAGCGAGGCTCTTCCACTTTGGCTGCCGCCTCCTGTTGCATTCTGGGGCTTGTAGTCCAGTGAGGCCTAAGAGCTCCTTGGCTGAGGGTTCTAAATGCCTCTTTCGAAACTCCAGGTCCCAGAATGCAACGGGAGGACTAGGCAGCCAGAGTGGAAGAGCAGCGCTATAAGAGGGGAGGGGGGCATCTAGGAGGCAGGGTTTGGGCTTTGCATGTTGCAAGCTTCCCAAGTCACACTGACTTCTTCTCCTTCTCCTTCTCCTTCATCATCAGGCAAACAGGAGGAAGGGATGGAAGGATTGTACATATTAGTACATGCTGTTGATTTATTTGATATATCTATTAATTGGAATTCAGTGAATTTATTTATTCATATGAATTTATTTGCTTTATTTATTGGAATTCAGTGAATTTATTTATATGAATTTATTTATTTATTTGTTTATTTGAGTTCGTTGAATTTACTTATGTATATGAGTTTATTTGATATATTTATTTATTTGCATTCATTGAATTTAGTTATATACATTGGATTTATTTATTAATTTGAGTTAATTGAATTTATTTATTTATATAAGTTTATTTGATTTGTTTATTTCAACTCATTGAATTTATTTGTTTATTTATATGAATTGATTTGATTTAATTTATTTGAATTCATTGAATTTATTTATACTAATATTGTATTATAATCTTTGGAGAAGTGACATCACAGGCAGGTTTATTTTATCTGTTTTAATTGATTGTATGTACAGCGCTGTGTAAATTTATACAGCGCTTTATAAATAAAGCTTAATACTAATATTAATAATAATAATAATCTTAGTCATAGGCTTGCATTTTTCTGTTCCTGGTCTTAGTTCAAATGCAGGCCTATGACTAACATCTTCAATTCCTTTTCCTCCTGTTTACCTGATGAAATGACTTTGAAAGCTTGCAACATGCAGCTGTGCATTTTGGTTGGCCTAATAAAGACATCACGGTTTGGATGTTCTTGGATCTGCTATATGGCCAACACAGCTACCCCTAGATGTTTCTGGGATTTGCAGTTGAGGGAAAGGCACTTAGACTTCTCAGCCAGAGAGCTCTTAGGCCTC
This sequence comes from Sceloporus undulatus, assembly GCF_019175285.1. Lineage (NCBI taxonomy): Eukaryota > Metazoa > Chordata > Lepidosauria > Squamata > Phrynosomatidae > Sceloporus > Sceloporus undulatus. The sequence goes on from NC_056523.1 coordinate 243,181,362, forward strand.
ACTGGACTACAAGCCCCAGAATGCAACAGGAGGCAGCAGCCAGAGCAGTCAAAGTGGAAGAGCAGCACTATAAGAGGGTAATGTGGTAATGTGGTTGTTGTGGTCTGTTATATATCGAGTCATATCCCTGGGACACCTGCTGCTGGATCAGCAACTGCTGACTGATCATTTTAAAACTAAAATTAAAACCCATTTTAAAACTAAAGCAGCCTTTCCTAATTTTCAAAGCATGCTGTACAGCTTGATTGATTGATTGATTGTAGAGAGATCTCTGAGGGCCAGAACATACTGCAGAAATAATCCATTTTGAGACTACTTGAAGTGCCCTGGCTCAGTGCACTCAGAGCTCTCTAACAGAGGAGGCTAAATGTCTCACAAAACTACAGCCCCCACAATTTCCTAGCACTGAGCCAGGGGCAGTTAAAGCGGTCTCAAACTGGATTATTTCTGCTGTGTGTTTTGACCCTAACTGAAAAAAAGAAATTGGCAGCATGAACTTTCCTAAACTTCAGTCTACTTCTTCAGATGCATTTGGTGGAGTGGAAATCAAGGGACAGAGTTATATATGTCATTGATGTGTGTGGCATGTCTGTCCCTGGCTCCCACTCCATCAAACTCATCTGGGGAAGTAGACTTAAGTCTTGGAAAGCTCATGCTGTCAACTTCTTTCTTTCAGTTGGTCTCAAAGTTGCTACAAGATCTCTCTATATACTGATTCTACAGACCAACATGAGCTTTTTATTGTGTTTTCCTTCAGGACAACCCTGCAAAGATGGACAGTAGTGTGCCTGTTTGCCAGTAGATTAGGGCTTTGAGAACTGACTTAATCATAAATTCACAGACCCAGCCATGTTAGTCTGGAAAATCAGTAGGTAAGGTGCTCTTGTAGCCCCTTGGAAACTTACTGAAAGAAAGAAGTTGATAGCATGAGCTTTTGTAGGCTTGAGCTTCCTTCCTCAGATTTATGTCATAAATTGATAATAAATTCCTAAAGATGGTCTTAGAGAGATTTAAAAGTGGCTGGGGCAAAAGGGTCGTTTCTAGCTGGTGAGAGGCCGGGTTAATGTTTGAGGCATTGGTATATCTAGTACTTAGATAAATGTGTTGAGTACAGTGGACCCTTCCTATACGCAGCGCTGGGGTTTGGTTCCAAGATCCCCCGTGGATAACAAAATCCGTGTATGCTCAAGTCCCATTAAATATAATGGCATAGCAAAATGGTGTCCCTAATAAAAAATGGAAAATCAAGGTTTGGTATCTGAAATTTACACTTTTTTTGAACATTTTCAAACCGTGTATACTTGAATCCGTGTATAAAAAATCCGTGTATAAGAAGGGCCGACTGTATGTTCAGTGTTAGAAGTATTGGTTTACTCCTTGAAAGTTTTCTCTTTTCAGATGCGCCAAAACTATAATTTATGAGCTCCATTCTGCAAGACAGTGCTACAGGAACTGTTTATTAAAATCATTTTTAAAATAGCGGATTGAGAAAATACAGTCAGAGAATTAAGTGTTGATTTAGTTGTCCTTCAGAGTTTTATACTGATACTCCATTAATGAACGGGTCTATTTATGCACTCTCCTTACCCCTTTGTATTTCCCTGGGGCTTTGCTAGGATAGTTATGGTGAATGACCCCATAATTTTGGGTTTTGCTGTTTTGCTGTATTAAACCAGCTTGGTTCAATATAGACCTTTTGCCTACAGATTTTATAGCAGGTTTTGTGGCTTCTTTCATTCCATGGGCTTCTTTTACAATATCAAGAAGTATTGTTTCATGCAAAGCTTCCTTATAAACCATATAGCCTTTATTAAGTTTCCTATAGGTATCTTAGATGCAAATATGAAAATAAGCCTCATTGATTTTCATGGAATTCAAAGATATAACTGTCTGTAGAATCGGTATGTTGAGAGATCTCGTAGCACCTTTGAGACTAACTGAAAGAAAGGAATTGGCAGCATGAGCTTTCGTAGACTTCAGTCTACTTAATGCATCTGAGGAAGTGAACAGAAGTTTACGAAAGCTCATGCTGCCAATTTCTTTCTTTCGGTTGGTCTTAAAGGTGCTACAAGATCTTTCCACATACTGATTTTCATACAATTTGCTTTGCATTGATGACCAGATCTTCAGGATGTGTGTTCTTTCTATCTCTTTGTGTCTTGGGTTGCAAAGAGTGTTAATTGTCAGAATTGTGGGCCCTTGCAGTTCTAACCAATAAAAATATGATTTAAGGAATTATTGTGTAATTTTTCCCAGCCCTTTCTGGAAGTAACTACAGTATAATGAAATTCTAATTTATTATTATTATTATTAAAAATATTGTACGTACAGAAAACCCTTGAAAGCACATGCATACACACACAGTTTTATACCACTTGACTGTAGGTTGCCTGGTTATGGGTTGGAGGATATGGTTTTCTCCTGAGAGAGTTCCAAGTGTACTAAAGATTTTCCCCCAACCATCATGAGCCTTCCATTGAAACAGAGCTAGAAATTATATATAGCCAGTATTCCAATTCTGCGTGGTTTGAAGGATGCAGATTTTGCGGATGTGAGTTGCACTGTCCTGCTTCATGGGAAGTAAAACGAAAACAGAGTGATCTAAATATACATCATGGATGCAGAATATGCAGCCTTCCAGATGTTTTTAACCCACAGTTCCCATCCTCGCTCACTACTGACTGCTGGTATGGGCTGATGGAAATTGCCATCCATCCAACAACATCTGGAGGGCCACATATCCCTTCCCTGGCATCTCTGTGTTTTAATATACAGAAGACAAGAGGAAGTGACTTCCATGCCATTAAAAAACAAACTTGAAACTACAGGAAAATTGTGTAATATTGATATGACAGTGGTAGAGGTTTAGCTGCAGCTCTTCTTTCTATATAGAGAGAAGTCATATTTTTAACAACCTGCGCCAAGCACAATTTTATGGTTGTGGTATTTGTGGGAGCTAATACAGGCCAACAAATTTAGATATGTTTATTTTTGAAACCCTCCAGTAAATATAAGCATCTGCTCTATAGCAATGATAGAGATGGAAAGGAGTAGTCTTGCTGTCTTGTAAACAGATGACTGACACTGTCAGTCATATGACTATGGTTCTGCATGGCTGCACCTGTATAGGCAAGTCAGGGCCCAAGAGGACACAGTTACTTCTTACTAATATTAACTACCAGCAGATTCTACCAGCTTCAGTAGATCAGCCATTCTATTTCAGCTTCTCTAAATTATAGGTTAAATGTTTTCTTCAAAGAAATACAGTGGGACCCTGGTATCCGTGGAGGGATCTGTTCTGGACTGCCTTGCGGATACTAAAATCCACAGATCCTCAAGTGGCACCACCATTAGGGACGAGACGTCATGAAGTAGGCACTGGTGGACTTGACAGGGGATGAGGAGACAAATCCCTTATCCTCCCAAGAGTCGTCCTCTTCTTTCCCCGGGAGCCTGGGCAGCAGTGGTGGCTGAGGGGGCTCCCAGTGGGCCGGGCTGCAGTTGACAGAGTAGGGAATCCCCCTCCTAGAAAGCCAAGTCTTATCTGGTGCTGTTGCAGCTGCTGCTGCCACTACCTTCCTCCTCCTCTTCCTCCTCCTCCTAGCAGTGCTCCTCATCATAATCCTCTTTCTTCTCCTCCTCCTTGCAACACTCCTGCCACCCGAGAAGAGCAGCTTTTGCCAGTGGTAGCACAGCCCCTCACAGCCCCACAGGCAGTTGTCCCGATCTGGCAGAACGTGATCTTCTCGGGTGGCAGGAGCCATTGTAAAGTGGAGGAAGAGGATGACATATGGATGCCTTTCTTTACTTCATACATATGTTAATCATCACTGAAATATCAGTCTCTACATCTCTGTCCAAAAATGGATTTGCCTTGCACTGATCCCCCCCCCTTATTTTGGTAACTTCTCTAGGTAGAACTCACTCACTGATATTAAATGATCGACATTATTAAACTGAGATGACCCATGCACAAATGATATGTATTGGTATTACATAATATTTTTGTTATTCTCTTTCAGTATAAACAAATGTATGTTGCAAAAGTAGGTACAGTGGTGCCTCGGGTTACGAAATTAATTAGTTCCGCCGCGGCATTCGTAACCCGATTTTTTTTGTAACCCGAAAAAGCCATAGGCGCTAGCGCTGGAAAGCCGCGTTTCGTGCGAAAAAGCGCCGAAAAGCACCAAAATTTTTTTTCGTAAGCCGAAAAAAAAAACGTAACCCGGAACAGTTTTTTCCTATGGGATTTTTTCGTATCCCGGAAATTTCGTAAGGCGGTGCTTTCGTATCCCGGGGTACCACTGTATTGGATTAAATCACCTAGTTTTGACAAACTGTGGGAGCTGTGTTAACAGAAATTCAAGTATGAACACTTGTTCCCTTCCCCATTCCCACCAAATATTTGAAGTGGAATTTAGGATAGTCATTGTAGTGGTTTGAGCATTGGATTATGACTCTGAACATCAGGACTTGAATCTCCATGTGGCCGTGGAAACCCACTAGGTGACCTTAATAATAATAATAATAATAATAATAATAATAATAATAATAATTTATATTCCGCTTAATCTTGAGGAATCCAAGGGATTACAGCAGTAAAACAAGATACAATTAAAAGAAAAAAGCATTAAAAGTTCCTAGATCCCCATCCTTCCCCCCGCCATAAAAACATAATAAACGCTAACAAGAGATTAAACCACAAAAGAGGTTAAAAACAATGGTGTACAAAACAATTATAATGAGATAAAATTTCAAGCGGAGGCCGGGTAGAGTAAAAGGTAAAGATGGAGAATAATGGGGGGGGGGGGAAGGCAGGTCAACAGGATGTTCTAATCCGGAAAGGATTAGGCAAATCATACTCTCTAAAATGAAGGCAAAGGCAACTCACCTCTGAACAAGTCTAGCCAATAAAAACCTGTGGATAGGTTTGCCTTTTTTGTAGTTGTGTGCCTTCAAGTTGTTTCTGACTTATGAAGACCTCAAGATGAATCTATTATGGTATAATAATAATAATAATAATAATAATAATAATAATAATAATAATAATATGGTATTTTCTTTGCAAGATGTGTCAGTGCAGGTTTGTTGCCTTAGGGTTGCCATTACAGTAATGACTTGAAGGCAATACAACTACAGCAAAATGTTACTTTATAGTGTATGTTTTCTCAGGTGACATTTGTCCATAATATTTCACTACAGCCACATATGTGGCTTACTTTTGCGGTTTTGATTATCTCTGGTTTTGATTAATATGTTCTTGCTAGAAATCTCTAGTCCTCCAGCACAACTCTGCCAGATGTTGATCATATTGTGCTGGAGAACCTAGATGTTCCTAGAGAAAACACTTCCATAGGCATTTGAAGGTCCTCCAACATGATTCTATGATCAACCTCTGGCAAATGTTGACCACAGAGTTGCACTGGAGGACCTGGAGATTCCTAGAGAGGTATTCTCTTAGGTAAAATAATAGTGTGTTTTTTATTTCCGATTTTTCCACATTCACAGAGCTCCTTTACCCCCTTAACCCAGGGCATGTGGAGGGACCACTGTACTATGTTTTCTCTTCATTTTGGTGGCACAGTTCATCATTATCCAGCAATGATTTAAAAAATGCCATTCCTTTCTGTGTCCAGTATGCAAATAATTGAAAATATGGGATATCTGTTTTATTTCATGGAAGTAAAGCTTAAAGAGGAGAAATCCCTGTTGGATAATGTACCTTTTTTGTTTTAAATAATTTCAGATTATAGAATTTCAGATTTATAGAAGCTGCAAAATTACTTATATTTTCAACATGGAAAGAAGGAGTGGTGGACTTCCATTGTTTTGAGTCATTTTATTTTATTTTTGTTGTTGCAGGTCATTTTATCAGGAATTATAGGATTAACAACATGGAAGAGACCAATGATTCTTTTGGTATGTGTTAGTTAATATGATGGCTTTCATTAAAATGTAACATTGGAACATAAGATTGTTATTGTGAAGCTGAAGGCGTTCATGGCTGGCATCCATAGTTTTTTGTGGGGTTTTCGGTCTATGTGGCCATGTTCTTCTAGCTAGAACATGGCCACATAGCCCGAAAAACCCACAAAAAACTAAGATTGTTATTGTTTTAATAGCAGAATGGTTGAAAGAGAATCTGAGACCTTATTGCTTTAATGATGTAGGTGGCTATATTTTAATTATTCTGTTTCTAAATAAAAGTTTCTAATTTGTATAAGTCTTTTGCTGGAGGATAATACTTTCTGTGTAGTAAGGTCCCTTGGCTCCAGCACTCTGGATCAACATTCTTGAAACAAATGTTATTATCATCAATTTATACCTTTTTTAGTCCTACAAAAAGTTTTATGTTTTGTTTAGTATTGTCTGATATGTTTCCTTAATAATTCTTGCCTCATGTACTTGTGTGTCTGTAACTCATTTTCATTTCTTTAAAATAATAATTGAACTCTCATCTAATGATAACATAGTTATAATTCCTTAGTATGATTCTTTTTCAAAATGTTGAACAAAAATAACCTTAAAATGAGCAACAGCAACATACATAAAATATTAATAAAAGATAGTTAAAAACTCACACACTTACAGTGATGAATGAACAATAATGTATGACAAGAGAAACCCTTATGTACTGTTGATTTTATTTGGGCTTTTGTTTAGCCCCAATATTTACCTCACTAGTCTTGGAGCAACTTAAATTTATCACAAGCTGAAACTAAGTAACTAGATTTGCAGTTGTGAAAATAGTGGGAAAATACTATGCAAATTTATGTATTTATAGTAATCTATTTTTGCTGGAACATAATACTCTGTACATACCAGTCTAGGTAGAGAATGTAGTGACTGATGCTGAAATAACAGTAACATTAGAGAAATTGGAACTAGTGCCTCATGGCATGTTTGCAAAAATTGTAAAAGTAAATAAGTTGTAATGGAAGTGTCTTGTTTCTCCCTTTGATGGCATTTTAATATCCTGATAGCAAGCTGGTGGCTATAAATTTTAAAATTTCGGAACATGGGGTTGGATACAGATGTAAGTGGAAAGTGCTTTTTCTCATTCAACTTCCTTCAGTTTCTGTTTCCACAATTTCTATTTCTCCACTGTTGTCTCTCACTTCCTATTGTACAGCAAACTATTCCAGTAGGTCTCCCAAATTAACAGGGATGATTTTTGTAGGCATGCAAAGGGCGGTCAGTGAGTAGCTAGAGGCAGGAAAGTCCTGTTTTACATCTCTGCTCACCATTTTCTGGATCTAAGCTGTATGTTTGTCTCCTGACTGATGTACATTGCCATTGGTTTAAATCTACAATATACTTTAATTTCATACTACTATCACATCCATCAACTACTGTAATATTTGTGTGGAGCTTAATTGGCACTCCCTAGAGGCTTTGTGGGTGCAAAAAGGGACAGGTTTCAATCTGCCCGCAGGTTGTACTATAAACCTGTCTTGTATTATTGGAAAAGAGTTACGTAGGTTAACCATTCCAATCAGACATTTGCTTCTGTTGTCAGAAGCTTTGGAGGCAATCCTTTACATTGATATAAAATAATCAAAGGCAACTCTGAATAAAAGGTTTAATTGAATGAGTAAGCATTTGTCAGATTTGCCCCATATTTTACATACTTATTTCTTAAGTATTTGGAGCCAAGAAAGTATTCAGACATGATGTATCTCTTTTTTCAAAATTCACCATGTAATTCCCCCATTGAGAGTCTAGAGTCTAGGGAGAATAAATCTGTGTTATATCCTATTCTATTTTTGGTAGTTGAAGAGGAAGTAGAGTGACATTTGAATCCTTAAAATGTGCCAGTGCCATTGCTGGAATATAAAATAATTTTGTATGCATTTGAGCCTTTGCATTTTCTTGTTGTTGTGTTTATAATCTATATTTAAAGGGGGATTACAAGTGGTATACAAACAATTAAAAGCTCAAATGTGAAGAAAAATACTTCCCAGTACTACAAAATCAGGTCAGAATCATAGAGTTGGAAGAGACCACAAGGTCATCCAGTCCTACCCCTGCCATGCAGGAACTCTCAATCAAAGCATCCCTGACAGATGGCCATCCAGCCTCTGCTTAAAGACCTCCAAAGAAGGAGACTCCACTACACTCCGAGGGAGTTTGTTCCACTGTTGAACAGCCCTTACTGTCAGGAAGTTCCTCCTAATGTTGAGGTGGAATCTCTTTTCCTGTAGCTTGCATTCATTGCTCCGGGTCCTGTTCTCTGGAGCAGCAGAAAACAAGCTTTCTCCCTCCTCAATGTGACATTCCTTCAAATATTTAAACATGGCTAACCTTCTTTTCTCCAAGCTAAACATCCCCAGCTCCCTAAGCCGTTCCTCATAGGACATCGTTTCCAGACCCTTCACCATTTTAGTCGCCCTCCTTTGGACACGCTCCAGTTTCTCAGTGTCCTTTTTTAATTGTGGTGCCCAGAACTGGACACAATATTCCAGGCAGGGCCTGACCAAAGCAGAATATAGTGGCACTATTACTTCTCTTGATCTAGACACTATACTTTTATTGATGCAGCCTAAAATTGCATTGGCCTTTTTAGCGGCCGGCATCCACACTGTTGACTCATGTTCACATTGTGGTCTACTTGGACTCCTAGATCCCTTTCACATGTAGTCTCGTTCAGCCAGGTGTCCCTCATCCTATATCTGTGCATTTCATTTTTCTGCCCTAAGTGCAGTACCTTACATTTCTCAGTGTTGAATTTCATTTTGTTAGCTTTGGCCCAGCTTTCTAGTCTATTCAGGTCGTTTTGAATTTTGATCCTGTCCTCTGGAGTATTAGCTATTCCTCCTAATTTGGTGTCATCTGCAAATTTGATGAGTATCCCCCAATTCTGTCATCCAAGTCATTGATAAAGATGTTGAATAGCACTGGCCCCAGGACAGAGCCCTGTGGGACCCCACTGGTCACTTCTCTCCAGGATGAAAAGGAGCCATTAATAAGATATTCCTGTACTATCTCTTTACTTATTCTGTGCTGAAATTCCCTATTCTGTCCTCTGCTCCATTATCCTCAGGTTGAACACCCTTTTCCTTTTTTGAGAAGACTGAGGCAAAGAAGGTGTTGAGTAATTCTGCCTTTTCTCTGTCCCCTGTTAGCATCTTGTCATCTTCACCATGTAGTGGCCCTACCATTTCCTTCTTCCTTTTGCTGTGGACATATCCAAAAAAGCCCTTTTTATTGTTCTTAACCTCTCTAGCAAGCCTGAGTTCATTCTGCGCTTTAGCTTTTCTGACTTTACCCCACTTTACCTGCTGTTTCTTTGAATTCCTTTTTTGTGATTTCCCCTTTTTTCCATTTCTTATAGATATTCCGTTTAAAACTTAGCTCTGTTAAAAATTCCTTAGTCATCCATCCTGGTTTCTTGAGACACCTCCCATTTTTCTTTCTCAATGGAACTGTTTGAAATTATGCTTTCAGTATTTCCCTTTTGAGAAACTCCCATCCGCCCTGAACTCCCTTCTCTTTTAGTATTTCTGACCACGGGATCACCCTCAATACTTCTCTAAGTTTACTGATATCCTCTCTCCTAAAGTCTAGGATGCGTGTCTGACTATGCCTGGCTTCTCCTTTCCACTGTATTACAAACTCCAGGAGAACATGGTCACTTCCACCTAATGATCCCACCACTTGCACCCCATTAACCAAGTCATCCTTGTTGGTTAGGATCAGATCTAAAATAGTTGACCCCCTTGTTGCTTCTTCCACCTTTTGGAAAATGAAATTGTCTTCCAGGCAAGTGAGGAATTTGCTAGACCTTGAGGATTTGGCTGAGTTTGAATTCCAGCAAATATCAGGATAGTTGAAGTCACCCATCACTACTACATCTCTCCTTTCTGAGTGTGTAGTCATCTGTTCTAGAAAGGCATCATGCAATTCCTCCATCTGACTGGGGGTTCTGTAGTAGACTCCCACCATAACATCCTTGTTGTTTCCCTCTCCCTTAATTTTTATCCAGATGCTCTCCACCTGGCTTCCAGTATTGATGTCCTGGATCTCTTCACTGGTGTAAATATCTCTGACATATAGTGCTATTCCTCCTCCTTTCCTGTTTGGCCTATTTCTCTTAAAAAGATTATACCCCTCTATTTCTACATTCCAATTCTGAGACTCATCCCACCAGGTTTCAGTGATACCTATTATATCATACTGTATTTGCTTTATTGTGCTAGGAGTTCGAGTTCATCTTGCTTATTTCTCATGCTCTGTGCATTAATGTAGAGACATCGCAGACCAAGGGTCCCCTTTACTTGCTGCCTGTGCAAGTTTTTTTGTGAAAAAGATGACAGCATGTTCATGTCTAGTTTGGGGAAATATTATTTGTTATTATGGGTTTCATAGTCTATCAAGTATTACGAGTTTTTGACTATCAATGATTTGTATTCTGTCCAAGAAACTAGGAATCAGTGAGATAAGGCTGGATAATGTGGAGCATACCAAACATTGTTGCTTTTTGTAGTTGTGCTATTGTGACCCTATCTGTGGTGCTTTGTCAGTCCGTTTGACATTGTTCCCAGAGCATCTATTGTTCTGTTCTCGGCACGTGTTGTGTTTGTCTGTATCCAGACGATCAGCTCACATCCAGCTACTAAACAAAAATGTGGAATGTATTTAGAATAATTGTGGACTGTAATAAGAGTAACTTTAAAAAAGAAGATAAAGAATGGAAAGATGAGTGGTAGGATGAGGTAAAAAAGAGAGGAGTAGAAATGGTCCTTCAGACAGCAAAAAATAGCTTAAATTTAGGAGAACAAAGCCATAGGATGATTTCCATGAACCTATCAAATATAGTTGCACAGAATGAGGACTAATCTGATTAGTTACATGAAATCAGGACTAATCCTATCAGGACTAATCACAGTTCCATGTAGATCAAGCCACTCTTATACTTAGGGCAACAGACCATGCCTTGTTGGGATGGAACACCTATCACTACTGGAATCACAGTATTCTTTTCCTAGAAGCACTAGGAATTTGTAGTTCTAGATATTTTATAATCTTCTAATGATGTTTTGTTGCTGTTGTTATATTTAGTTATATTCTACCTCTTCCCCAGCCCTGGAATTCAGGCAGGATACAAAAGTTAAAAATGATACAATTAAAAATACACATCATATGAAAGTTAAAATATAATAATATTATCAATAGAATTAAAAGCAATTATAAATATACCCATTCAAACAACAACAACAAATAATAACAGTCAACCAAAAACAGATATCGTTCATGGTGTGGGCATTGTACAGTATGCCTTTTTTAAAAGAAAAATTAAACTTTCTGAGGAGTTCTGGATAATGATACAGATTTATGAAAAGGTTCACATTTTGACAGCCAAATCCCTTAACATGGTTTTATATATATATATTCTTTATCTTGTTCTTAGGTTAACTTGTTTGTTTTGCTTTCCGTTATCTGTGTTCTCTTGAACCTGGCTGGATTTATTCTTGGATGCCAAGGTGCTCAATTTGTGTCCAGTGTACCTAGATGTGATCTGGTGAGAAGCCATTTTACCTGATTATGCCTCAAATGTAATAGATGGTAGCAGTTGCCATGCAAACCTTTACTGAGTTAGAATTCTTATAAAATAAAATACAGCATATCAAAAGTAGAAAGAAAAACATGACTCTGTCCTGTATCAGCTGATTTAATATGTTTTTATTCTCCTTTTTTTACCCATTCAGGGTCAAAGAAAAAGGAGTAACCATATCAAATGATAAACAGATTAATCTGAGTTCACTTTGTTAAAACCCTATGCTCATACTCATATTACCATTAGCCCTTGGCTTACTCACTTAGTTCTTATCCCCAGGTGAAATGAAATCTTGGAGTGGAAATACACATTGTATGAAACATTGAGCTGTTCCCCAAAATAGCACACCTAGAATCATTCTGCCCCTCTGTTACTTTGATCGTAATAGATGCCATCCATAACATTTTATGACAAAGACCTTGAGATGAGGCTTCATAAAAGTAAAGAGAGGTGTTATGAAGTGGTTTGAAGAGACCCACAGGGCCTAATAATCAATGTTTCTGTTCTGGCTAATGGAACAGAGCCTCATGTTTTGCCTTGAATTCTCTATCACTAGCTTGCTAAAGCTTAAAAGATACATCAGCAGGTTAGAGTTTGAGCAGTCCCTCCAAATAAAGATCATTAATAATTTGCAATACTGGCTTGGAGGGATCACTCAAAACATAATCAGTTGAGTCAAATGTTGTGTCAGCCTAAGCTTTGATTATGCTGGAAAGTAATTAGTAAAGTTTTGAGAGCAATGAGCACCTGAGCACAGCGCTCAATTCACTGTCCTACAAACCATAGATTTGAAGATCAGTTGAATCCAGCCATTTATGTTTCTTGAAGCAAAGACTTCCCCTCCTCACTTTTGTTAATGAAATTTTGGGGTGAAATAGATCAGCAGAAGGTGCTATGTGAAGCTGCCCCTTCCAAAACTGGATTGGGGCCACGGCAACCATATGCCATGGCCCTAATCTGCCTTGAAGTCTCCCGAAAAAGGAGCGGCAAAAAGCCAGCTTTTCTGCCTGCGCAGTGGCCAGAAACCACCTTCATGGCGCTCCAGCAGCATGCAGCATTACTGCCCCTGTGTAAATGGCCAGGCGGCTTCTGGGTGGCTTGGTAGCGTGTGACGTGTAAATGCTGCACTCCCAAGTCACCCGGAAAGTGGTGCAGAGAGGCGGTCTGTATCGCTCCTTTGTGAAATACCACATATATTGATGATGCTGAATAAATAATATGTATGAGACAAAAGGCACACATGTATGCAGGTTTACTGAGAAATGAGATGAATATAGAACTTTAACATCAAATGTCCCCTGGGTTAATTAGGAAACAAGCTACTCTTCCAAAACTTAAGATATAGTTTATATAATTCAATTTTTTTTCAATTGAAGGGAAAAAAAAACCTTTGACCTTATGCAGCTCTCTTAGGTAAATACTGTAATGGCAGGTATTCAATAAGAAGGTTTTAAGGGGTTTCATAAGACTTTAAAGGCTTGGAAGGTTATCAAAATCCACATTTCCACGAATGCCCCAAGTAAGAGAAGACATCTTCAGGAGCACCCATCTGATCAGGGCTAGCTTTTTAATATGACAGATTTAAATATATATATATATCAGTTAGGGAGAAACAATAGCATAATAGTTATTCCTACAGTTCATTGAATGTTGGTAGTAAATTGCTTTATGGATTTTAATTCTTTGATTCCTTCTAAGTATACAGCATGATATTTTTGATTGTGTATTGTAAAATTTTATTTCAGTTTGCTAATTCATAATTCTCCTTACCTTCTGCAATATTAAAGGTAGATGTGGGTGAAAATAAGTTTTGTTTCTGTTGTGAAGAATTTCTGCCAGCAAAATGCACAGAGAAAGAAAATGCATTGAAGCTGTATCCAGTCCAGTCATGCAGTGCAGTTCACCTTCTCCTCAAGGTGAGGTCATCACCTAATATTGACTCACAGGCAATGAATAAACTGCAGTGAATATTTATCCTGGTATTATGTAATTCCTTTATATATAGTGATGCTGATGGCTTTCAAATGTGCTTCTTTTTTTTTCTTTTAGCACTGTCCTGTTATTTTTTCTTCAGAGCCTGAAGAGAGTTGGGGAAGAAATGGAGATAAAAAGCAATGTATAAAATTTATAGCAGGGTTGTGAAGACCAGAGCGTCTGGGCTGCATACAGCACCAAAAGCTTGTTACAGTTTCCCCAGATCTTCAGACACCCCCTCCCCTCACTTTTAATATATATTTTTGAAGGAAAAATTGCCCAGACCACTACAAGAGTCCTCAAATAAATCAATTTAGTGTTACTGTTCCCCAGATTCTCTCAGTGTCCTTCCCCAAGAATAATAACAGCCCAAAATTGGCTTGAAATACAGGAAATGAAAACTTAACATCACGTCCAGTTGCACATTTGGCTGATTTTCAGCGGCAAATGCAGCAATGCAGACTGTCTGCCCTGGTTTATGGAACGTAGTCTTTATTTATAGAATAAGGAAGAGAATCAGCAGATATAGTGGTTTGCGTTTTGGACTATGACTGGAGAACAGAGTTCGAATCCCTGCTTAGTCATGGAAACCCAGTGGGTAACCTTGGGTGAGTTGTACATTCTCAGCCTCAGAGGAAAGCAAAGGCAAACCCTCTCTGAACAAATCTTCCCAAGAAAATCATAGGTTTTGCCTTAGGGTTGCCATAAGTTGGAAATGACTTGAAGGCACACAACAACAACAAAGAGTGTGCCACACACCATTTTGGTAAAGCTCGTGAAAGCAAAATCAATTTTTCTTCCTTTGTTGTAAATTACAGAACTTCAGGGTTCATAGAATTTGTCTCCAGCTGAATTCAACCTCATGCTCATTCATGTCTGTTTATATGAGAATGTAATATGAAAACCACAGTGTTTGCATTTGCCTATGAAGGCTAAACTCCATGTAACTTTTCTCATATGGTTTGACCTTGAGCACAAGGTCCAGTTTTTGCCCATGTTTTACAGCAAAAAAAATTCTGTTGAAATTTCTTTCGGTTGCCAAATTTCTAGCATTGGAGAAATTTAAGGCTTCAGTTGATCATTTAGAAACATAGTTGAGGCATCCAAAGAAAAGGGGCAGGCAAATTTACCAAGGGAATATGAACAACAACAGCAACAAAGTTTTACAGATGAATGGTTTTCAGTGTTTCATTCTCTGCAGTGCTAGTAGCAACTGAAAAAAACTCATTGGGGAGGCAGAATCCCCCCATACTCCATAGTTATATACCCTTGCACATAACCAGTATGGGCTGTCCAATATTGTTTGAGATTCTGAGGTGAGAGATCAGGGGTTTTAAACTCCTCCCACCCTCCCTGTGATACAGATCAAGCCCATATGTCAGTTATCTTGCACAGAAAAAGGCTCTCTTGTTCAACCAATGCAGGTGTTTCCCCTTATGCAATAAGCAAGTGCAGAAAGTCAAATCCAGAATCCCCTGGCCCACCATACTATCCTAATCTACATTTTGTTTCATGTGTTGTTTTTTTTGTGTTATTTGTTTAGTTTTACCAGCATGACAAACAGGATCAGCATTGTAAAATCAGTATCACAAGTCCAAATCAAATAACAGTTTAAGGCCCCATTCCCACTGGGCTATAAAGCGAATCAAGAATCGGATTATAGGAACATTGTTCCCATTTGAACTCGC
Organism: Sceloporus undulatus; assembly: GCF_019175285.1. Lineage (NCBI taxonomy): Eukaryota > Metazoa > Chordata > Lepidosauria > Squamata > Phrynosomatidae > Sceloporus > Sceloporus undulatus. The sequence continues at coordinate 243,196,581 of NC_056523.1, forward strand.
ATTCAATCCTAGTTTAAGGAAAATCGTCCCCATTTGAATTCGCGTTCGATCCTTTGATCGATTTCTCTTGTGAAAACCCGAATCAGCCAGGTTACCCTGATACCACTTTTCCAGCGTTTCTTTTGCCAGGGACTGTGTCCGATCTGGGGTAAAGTAATGGGAACTTCGGGTGTCCGATTCGGGTATTTTGGGATGGGAGGGCCAATATTAAAGGGGCTGGTCTGGAGGTGTCACCCGCTTTGTTCTCTTTCCTGGCATTCCCGACGCCATTTTTGCATTCACGTAGCCTTTCCTTGGTGGTGCAGGAAGCGATCGCATGTGTAGCAGGCCCATAGCTAGGCTGGGGCAAGGGGGCCCCAAAGAGAGGGAGACAGAGAGACTTAGGCTGTATCTACACTGGAGAAATCACCTGGTTTGGCACTGCTTTCACTCTTTCCTGGCTCTAGGCTATGGAATTCTGGGAGTTGGGCCCACAACAAACTCCAACTCCCAGAATGCCATAGCCTTGAGTCAGGATGCTTAAAAGCAGTGCCAAACCGGGTGATTTCTCCAGTGTAGATGCAGCCTCAGTCTCTCTCTCTCTCTCTCTCTCTCTGGTGCGTGCGCATCTCTGTGCTCCCCTGCCTGCCTGCCCTTCCTGGGAGTTGGAGTTGGTTGTGGGACTGGGCACATGTGCGCGTGCGCGCACACACACACACGGGAAGACCTTTGGATCTGAATTGGATCCCCTCTTATTCTTCTTCCTCCTATTCTTTCTCCCCTCTTGCTCCTCCTTCCTCCCCTCTTCTTCCTCCTCCTTCTTCCTGCTCCTCCACCTTTTCCACTCTGGGCCCAACAACATACTCCAACTCCCAGAATTCCATAGCCTAGAACCAGAAAAGAGTGAAAGAAGTGCCAAGAGTGTGAACGCAGCATCTCTCTCTCTGGTGTGCACGCGCTCCTTTGCCTGTGAGTCCTGGGAGTTGGGGTTTCTTGCTGGCTGGCTGGGCCCTTCTTATTTAGCCATTAGGGCTGAAGGGCGGGGTATAAATACCATAAATAATAATAAATAATAATATTTCTCTTCCTCCTGCTCCTCCTCTTCTTCCTCCCCTCTTCCTCTTCTTCCTCCTCTTCTTCCTTCCCTCTCCCTGGGGGGTGTTTGCCTTTACTTTCTCCTGAGAGGCTGAGAGAGTGTGACGTGCCCAGGGTCTCCCGGTGGGTTTCCATGGCCAGTCTATCTCCTCCATTTCTCTAGCCACCAAGCCAGCCCCCTCTTCTTCCCCCCTTCTTCTACTTCTTCCTCCTCTTCTTCCTTCCCTCCTCTTCCTTCTCCTCCTCTTTCTCCTCCTGTCTTCCTCCTCCTTCCTCCCCTCTTCCTCTTCCTCCTCTTCTTCCTCCCCTCTTCCTCCTCTTCTTTTTTTCTTCTTTTTCCTATTCTCCTCCTCCTCCCTCTTCCCCCGTTCCTCCTCTTCCTCTCCTGTTGTTGTTGTTGTTATTGTTGTTGTGTGCCTTCAACTCCTTTTGGACTTATGGCGACCCTGCAGAGTTTCCCTGGCAGGTTTCTTGGGGGGGGGGTTGCCTTTACTTTCTCCTGAGAGACTGAGAGAGTGTGTCTTGCCCAAGGTCTCCCAGTGGGTTTCCATGGCCAGTCTGTCTCCTCCAATTCTCTAGCCACTAATCCAGCCCCCTCTTTTTTTCCCCTTCTTCTTTTTCCTTCTCTTCCTCTTCCCCTCTTCTTCCTCTTCTGTTGTTGTTGTTGTTATTGTGTGCCTTCAACACCTTTCTGACTTATGACAACCCTGCAGAGTTCCCTTAGCATAGTTTCTTTGGGGGGTGGGGTTGCCTTTACTTTCTCCTGAGAGGCTGAGAGAGTGTGTCTTGCTCAAGGTGTCCCAGTGGGTTTGCATGGTCAGTTTGTCTCCTCCAATTCTCTAGCCACCAAGCCAGCCCCCCTCTTCTTCTCCCCTTCTTCTTTTTCTTCCTCCTCCTCCTCCTCTTCTTCCCCTCTTCTTCCTCTTCTGTTGTTGTTGTTATTGTGTGCCTTCAACTCCTTTCTGACTTATGGCAACCCCGCAGAGTTCCTTTGGCATAGTTTCTTCGGGGAGGGGTTGCCTTTACTTTCTCCTGAGAGGCTGAGAGAGTGTATCTTGCCCAAGGTCTCCCAGTGGGTTTGCATGGCTTTTTTGTCTCCTACAGGTCTCTAGCCACCAAGCCAGTCCCCTCTTCTTCCCCCCTTCTTCTTCTTCTTCCTTCTCTTCTTCTTCCTCCTCCTCTTCCTCCTCTTCTTCTTCCCCTCTTCCAATCACAATGATGCCTAGCCGCCCAAGCACTCAGGCACTTCAGTGATCCATCAACCTCTTTAAAAAAACACACACACACACAGAAAAACAGATTTGAAAGATGCAAATGGGAATGGGGAACAAAAATAGCCTGCGTCAAAATGCATCGAAGCAACTGATGTCACTGTGATGGCTAATCGCCTAAGCGCTTGATTGACAGCTTAAAAAAGAAAAAAAAGGTTCAAGACAGGCAATGGGAAAGGGGAACAAAAAAGTCCGCGTCAAAATACAACAGAATTATCAATGGGAATGAGAACATGAGTCAAGAAAAAACGAGTCCGTTTGCTCCCTTTTGTAATGGGAATGATGGACGTGACTCGAATACGACTCGAGAACTCAGTCCGAGCCAGACTTGCAGCAAGATTCGTTGCTTTATAGCCCAGTGGGAATGGGGCCTCAGACACTTTATCAATCCCATGGCCAGAAGGTTTGTCCTATGTGTTCCCACTATTACAAATAATTCAAAGGGTTTTAGCCAAGATCAAATTGGAGAAGGTTTAGGTGGTTATGATCATACCATATTGGCTGAGACCATGGTTTCTGGTGCTGATGAGTACGTAAGTGTAGTAACTCTGACATCTGCTGCAAGTGGAAGAGTTTCTACACCAAGGTCCAGTTCTCTATCCCAATCCAGGCTGGATGAAACTAAGTGCTTGGGGACTGAGAGGAGGAATTTGATAAAAGAAAGTTGTTCTGCTGCAGTGACAAGTACTATTTTGACATTTAGGAGAAACCACTCAGATGGTTTATTAGAACACCTGAAGAGCTTTCAAGATGTGGCATTTGGACAATTTTGTGCAATCTACATCAGCAGCTGTCAAGAATATTCTGGCTTTCCTGCCATCAGGTCTGGTGAAAGGTTTGAGTCCTAACACACACACACACACACACACACACACACACACACACACACACACAGAGCAAGTGTCAGATCTGTCATCAGTTCTGGGCATTAAAGGGAAGTTGTTATCATCTCACCCTCATGTGAAAAGATTTTTACAAGAGGTGACTTTGCAGACTCCAACAGTACATAGATTCTGGGATGGGATTTGAGTCTAGTATTAAATATATTGACTGAGACAATACATGCCACTGGAGTGCCCAGAAGCCACCCTGGGGCTGTCTCATGCAGCCTAAAATCAGCTCCAAGAGGAGTGGATCTTTTCCACTCCTTTCTGTGGTCCATTTGGGACTGTGGCAGGAGGCACCCTCAGGGTCACGGCATGTGTTCATTGTAGTCCCAGTGCAATCAGGACGGGAGTGGTTTCTGGCCACTCCTTCCTGCCCATCTGTTTCGCTCCTCATTTACCATTTGAGCCAGTGAAGGAGGCTTCACTGCATTTTCTGTCTTTCAAAGTACTGTTATTAGTAGCTGCCACGTTGGGTAGAAATTCTGCAAGTTTGAAAAGGGAAAGTTATTTTTTATTATAGATTCATCGTTTGTGCCAAACTCATTGTGGTTGAGAGCTGGGGCTCAGGCTCTGGAATTGCCCATATTTTGTCTGAATCCTGTTCACTCACTGGAGAAGAAGTGGCACTTCTTGGATGTCAGAAGGGCTGTAAAAGAAAGACATAAGACTTATTTCTCTATTTTCATCCCAGAACAATGGGCATTAAAGCATCTAAGCCAGTGGTCCCCAAATGTATTTGGGTTACTGCCACCTTTCTTCTTGAGTGACAATCCTAGCACCCTAAATGCCTATTTCTTGATTTTAGGTCTACTGTTTTAATGCAAATTCAAAACTACCAATCTTGGTTGTTTATCTTTTGGCACCTGATCACCTTGGAAGCAACCTTGTGGCAAAGGCTAGCATGGGTGAGAGGCTTCTTGCACCAGTCACCTTAGAAGCAGCAACCCACTAGTTGGCTGAGCAGTGATGGAGAAGCCTCTTCTTCTTCGTGGTCTCTGCGAATCATACAAATGGGTTTCACTGCGCCTGCGCAGTGCTGCTCGGAACCTACTGGAATCACTGGGCAGAGTTAACTCTGCAACATATTGAAACTTTTTGGCGGTAACTCCGCCCACCCGTTATAAGGCCCCTGCCTTCCCGCTCTTTTCCCCAGTTCCTTTTTTCCGCAGCGCTTGCTGCTTCAGGGAACTTTCGCTTGCTTCGCTTGCTTGGAATCACTTTCGCTTTTTGACCTTGGACTGTGTTTTGACCATTCTTTGTCTCCCGCCCCTGGTAACTTCGGACTTTCGGACTGTTGACCTCGTTTACGGATTCTCCTCTGGCTTTGACGACCTCCAAAATGCCTGCACCCTTCAAGAAGTGCGACATTTGCGGGGGCATGATTCGCAGAGACCACGAAGAAGAAGGACAGGTTGCTTACCTGTAACAGTATTTCTTCGAGTGGTCATCTGCGAATACATACAAATCCCACCCGTCCGTCCCCTCAGTGTCCTGTTCTCATTGGCTCTTTCCATCGCCTGCTTGGCGGAAAAATTGCGGAACTGGGGAAAAGAGCGGGAAGGCAGGGGCCTTATAACGGGTGGGCGGAGTTACCGCCAAAAAGTTTCAATATGTTGCAGAGTTAACTCTGCCCAGTGATTCCAGTAGGTTCCGAGCAGCACTGCGCAGGCGCAGTGAAACCCATTTGTATGTATTCGCAGATGACCACTCGAAGAAATACTGTTACAGGTAAGCAACCTGTCCTTCCCCATTCCAGTCATGTGGCAGGTCTGGACAAGAGGCTTCTTGATCATTGCTTGGCCGCTGGCTGAGCAGGGACTGAGAAGCCTCTCGGCCATGGTGGTCTTGTGACAAAGACCAGTGAAAGCAAGAGGCTTCTCAGTCGCTGCTTCCTTGGCTGCTTGGTTGTTGCTCCCAAGGGTGCAAAGAGAAAAGTGTCTCCCTGTAGAGAAAGGACTCTCAATCTATTTCTGCTGAGCCAGAGAGGGGCACAGCTGGCTTCCCACTTTTCTCCGTTGCGAGGAAGGACTCTCAGTCCAAGAGAAGCAAAGTACTTTAAAAGAATCAACCCCAAGTACTCCTCCTGCTCCTTCCCCAGAGACTTGCCTCCCCTCACAGCTTCAAGTCGCCTCCCACACAAACATTATTTCTTCTGCTATCTCATCATGTGGCTTGTTCGACAAAACAAACAGGAGCAGCAGTGCCGCTCCAACCTGCTGGCCAAGTCCCAGCAGAATTCACAAAGCTTAAATGGGATCCCAAATGTGAAGGCTTCTTTTTACTACCATTTATCCCCTGCCACTATGTGTTCTAACTCTACATTCCAGTCAGTCAGTCTGTCCCAAAATGGCATCATGAAAATGAGCTCATGGAGGCAGGTGAAGAGTAGGAGATGTCACCACACAAATTAACAAGGCTTCACTGTGGTTTTAATGAACCCTGAAAAGAGACATTTCATGCAACCCTCATCCCCACTATGGTCCTTAAAGGCTGGTTTCCCTTGTCTTTCTTGCACACCAGTACTTTAACAGAAGGCTGCCCTTGCTGCCCCCCTTTCCCTCTCTACCCCTGGGTCCACCCACTTTTGGAATCACTGATCCCAGCAAATGCTTTCAAGATGGATCAAAAATTGCAAAAATGCCAAGATCACACAGCATGCTTGGACACATTCAACACAATCAGTGGCAACTACTACAGATTACTGGGTCGCAGTTTTGTTAGAAAGTGTGTGCAGAGCAGCGGGATGGAAGGAGCCACCTATGTTTGCCCACCACTATAAAACTGAGAAATATAAATAGGAACAGGCAGCCTTTGGAAGGATAATTCTTTCAGTTTTGCAACAGGATAATAGTTAGGCCCATCTGAGTGGTGGAAGCTTAGGTATATCCCACAGATAGTGGATTGCTCTTTCAGCCTACCTAGGAATGAGAGTTTGATAGTCTAAGAAGACTGGAAAAACAATACACCTTGGGGATTTTTATTTTCATTTTTAAAAAAAACAGCTTTCCACATTCTATCTGTTCTCTCTCAATTCACTGTTTCTCTCCAGATTAGTAAGGCTATGAAATCAAAGTGGAGAGAAAAAATTTAACTGGATTAGAATTTTGAGCACTGATGCCCTATTAGGTTAGTGCAAGAGATTAACCACAGATTTGCTCTTTCATCCTTCCTGGAATGACCATTCTTGGTAGGTAGCAAACTCTCATTCTGGTTAGTTTTTCTGCTAGAGAAATCTGTTTCTTTGTTGTAGTCTCTGTGCCTCACACATTAGGGTTTTGCGCCTGTGCAGAGATTCCATTCAGAAGTTCAAACCTGAGCAGATTGGCGGGTAGCCCCCCCCCCACTACCTTGTACTGAGCATGCCCAAGTCCGCCAATCTAGCTCCACCTTCTATGCTCTTTCGTCTGCTGCTAGAGAAGCTTCATCTGGGTTGTTTTCTGACTGATTGGTAGATTTGTTGTCTTTTTCTGACCCCCCCCCCCCCTTTCCCCTTTTTCTTCCTCTCCTCTGCCCCCCCCCCCTCCTCTACCCCTTCCATCCTTATAATTGCGTGCCTTCAAAAAAAAAAAAATTTCTCATCCCCTCTACTTTCCTTTTCAAGTTTTGTGTTTCTTGTCGGAGTAAAGTAGTGCTCTCCAACAGGCATTTTCAGTGCCTTTTTTTGCTTAGGGGAAAGCCATAGTGTTAAGCACTGTTCAGTCTTCTGATCTTTTACCATGCAGATCCTTTGAAATAGGACCCAGCGCCTCAAATTTTTTTTGTTGGGATCAGTCTGTTGGTCGCTGACTGTGTGACCACTAAGGACCCTCTGACTTTGGTACCTGTCTTTGCATTACCGAGGATACCGAAGATTTTGAAGAAAACACCTTTGACATAATCTTTGTTGATATTGACGTCTTAGATACTGACTACTTTTTTGATACTGCTGTCTTCAGTGCCAACAACGTCTTCGATACCATCGGCCTTGACATCATCCCCAGAGACTGTTGCCATTGCCACCCCAAGCCTTGATATGGAGCCCACTCCACCTGTGTAGGCTCCTACCATCTCCTCTCCCTCCCCCAGGAGGTGCCATCAGTTTACTAGCCCCCCATACCTCATGTGCACAAGGCAAAGGAACGGTTGGTGGCCAAACACTGTAGACCCTGGCATGCCGAAGGAGAAGAAGCAGCTTAAACATGCTAAGCCCCCGGGATTGGCCCTGATGACCACATTGACGACTTCAGTATCCATACTTCCTGAGCAGGCTGTTTCCTCGCCCCTTTTGGTCCTCCTTATGGACTTGGTGCTGGTTGCGTTGTCAACATCGTTGCCAACTGTGACCTCACTACCACCATCTGAGCCCACTACATACATCTTGCTGATGCTGGCTCCAGACTTCTACCGTTCCTCCTCGAGGCTGTACCATTTTGGAGAATATTCTTCCTACACTTCAGCCTCATACATGGAATGATATAGAATGGAGGTCTACTGGAAGGAGAGACCATCTTCTTACAGGACTTACTCCTCTACCTATCGTGTCCAATACCAGTGACAGGTACTCTCTTACCACTCTCCACCTCAGTACTGAGAACATTCCTGGTCAAGATCCTGGTCTCCATCTCTGTACTGGTGTTCTTGGTCTAATCATTATTATAGGTCCAGAGAATGCAAAGTGCCCATGCTTCTGCTCCTGAGCAGGCAGAGGTCAGAACTCCCTGCTGGATGCTTTCCTTTGTGACTGATCAACACATTTCCTTTATGCTTTCTCCCCTCTTCCTCTGATGGTGAAGACAGTGGTCAAGCTGTCAGAAGACAGGTCAAATGCCATCCTCATGGCTCCATACTAGCTGAGGCAGCCCTGCTTTGCTCCCCTGCTACACCTGTGCAAGGGCTGTTAGCTCAGGCTCTCAGGTTGGTCAGACCTCCTCTCCCACTCCAGTGGAGAAATCCTCCACACAGATGTTTCCAGCTTCCACCCAACTGCATGGAGGATTCAACACTGACCTTTCTGGAACTCCTAAGAATCTGATCAGCTTCTTGTAAGGACTCCACCAAACATTATTACTCATACAGATGGAGACATTTCTGTGCTTTCTCTGAAACATGCTCTGACCCTTCCTCACCTGTCCAACTGCCTTACACTTCCTGCTCCATCTCAGGGAACAAGGACTGGCTCTCATCCCTTAAAGTTTGTCTCTCTACCATAGTGGCCTACCAGCCACCTGGTATACCCTCTGCCAAATTATTCACCTCTCAAAGGCCTCCATCATCTCTGTCCTTCAATTCCTCCACTAGCACTGCTCTGGTCACTCTCCTTGGTGCTCACTCAACTCACATGACCTCCCTTTAAACCTCTGGGTTCAGCATCCCTCAATCTCCTCTCCTTCAAGGTGGCATTTTTGGTTGCCATCACCTTGGCCAGGTGACCGTTAGAACTCACTGCTCTGCACTTGGATGGGCCTTATCTGGTTTTTCATAGGGATAAAGCTGTCCTCCAACTAGACATTTCTTTCCTACCCAAGGTGGTCTCCTCTTTTCACAAGATATAGTCTTACCTACCTTCTACCCAGAGCCATCCGCTCCTTTGGAAAAGACTCTGTACACTCTGGATGTTCACCATGCTTTGGCCTTTTATGTTCAACATTCTGCTGAGTTCTGGTTGCCTAACAAGTTGTTTGTTTATTATGATGGACTTAGGAAAGGCCACCCTGTTTCTTCACAAAGGTTTGCAAAGTGGATTGCCCAGACTGTGGCCTATGGACTGGCTAAATACCCTCCTCCTGTTGGTGTGCGCCCACACTCAACTAGGGCTGTCTCTTCATCTGCTGCCTTCCTTCAAGCTGTCTCCCTACCTGACCACTGCAAGGCTGCTACAGTACATGGTCGCAACCCTCCAACTTTGTCCAGCATTACAGGCTTGACTCCAGGTTATATTGGGATCTAGTTTTGGTTGTGCAGTCCTTTAATCTATTCTACAGTGACCTGCCCCCTTTCACAGGTAAGCTTTTTAATCACCCTATTGTGTGAGGCACAGAGACCATGACGAAGAACAGGTTGTTTACCTGTAACTGTAGTTCTTCAAGTGGTCATCTGTGCCCTCACACATACCTCCCCGTCCTACCTCCCCTGCTTCAGGTCCCTGTATTTTTGCAGTGGACTCAAATAAGGTGGAGCTAGATTGGTGGGCTTGGGCCAATCTGCTCAGCTTTGAACTTCCAAATGGAGTCTTTGCGCAGGCACAAAACCCTAATGTATTAGGGCACAGATGAACATTCAAAGAACCATAGTTACAGGTAAGCAACCTGTTAATTCCTTTGCCAATGTTGGGGTCATTTTTACTTTCCTAGTTACAAAAGGTGAAGAGATCAAATCCTGATATAGCAGGTTACTGTTGGGGCCTATATACTGTATAAATTGAGAATACCTATTGCATATGTAGGGTTACCTACTGTCTAATAATGTTGCTTCTTTCTAACCTTATCTCCTTCATTAAAGTTACAACTGTTGAGATTTGTACATAAATCTGTCTTCAGTTCTCAGCAGCTTCTCCAGCACATCCTGGAATTTGATACTGCCATCTGTGGTAACTTCCTAAAGAGGTTAGGTGTCAACAGTTAACGTTTTCTAAAGTAAGCCAACACCAACTGAAGAAATTTCCAGTTCCACATTCCCTTCTATTGTTCTTCCGCTATTTGACATTATCTGTTTAGGTAGAAATATCTTGTACTAAACGGAAAACAGCAATGTAGGTTGACCCTGAAAGAAGCCCAGTGAAAGTGTATAATGTTTTTCGGAATGTTTTTAAAAACAGGCTTTTCTTCTGAAGTAGAGATGAGCCGTGAGGCTTAGTTATGATTCACAGGAAGCAGCCCTGGTATGGTGTTATAGCAAATCTGGAAGAAGAAGAAGAAGAAGAAGCCGCCCTTGATCTGCTCCAAAACCCATTTGTTTGTCTTTTTCGTTGTCCATGGTATCCTCAGCACTCTTCTCCAACAACACATCTCTAATGAGTTTATTTTATTTTATTTTAATCGGCTTTCTTCACTGTCTAGCTCTCATATACATACGTGATGATGGCTTGGACAATTGTTGTATACCTTTGTATATCTTTGCACTTTAGGATCTTGTCTAGTTCTTTCAAAGCTGCCTTTCCCATTCCTAGCTTTCTTGTTTCTAGACTGCAGTTTCTGTACTGATCAGTGTATGATCCAAGGTACAGGAAATATTTATTTTGATTTCATCATTATCTATGTTGAAATTGTATAGATCCTCCATGGTCATTATTTTTGTTTTCTTTATACTCAAAGGCCCGATACAGACATTCCCTGAAGGACACCCTTGTCACGTGCGAGGGGTGCCCCGCCCACACTCCCCTCGCACGTGACAAGGGCGTCCTCACTGCGCGGCACCAAATAGACAGCGTGCATAGCGATGATGTCACTGCTGCGTGGCCTCCAGATGGAGCCGCGCAGCAGCAATGTACTTGCGCAGCCGCCAGCTGTTTGCGGTGGTACAAAAAAGAGCTGCTTTTTAGCGGTCCTTTTTTTTTTGCGTAGCCACGCTGTGCAATTTGATTGCTGCGGCACGGCTATGCAGCAAAGAGAGGCGGCTCCCGGCTGCCTCTTCCTGGCATTCTGTACAGCGTCAAAAGTAATTCTGCCTTTGCACTCTCTTCCATGCCCTTCCTTAGTAAGTTTTTCAAGTCTATGATGATGACATATTGCTGCTAGTAGTATGGTGTTATCTCCATATCTTAGGCTAGTAATATTCCTTTCCTCACTTCTCCTCCTTCTGACTCTTAAGTCTGCTCTCTGTATGACAATTTCTTTGTACAAGTTGAACAGTAGGGTGGTACAATTCATCCTTGCCTGACCCCTTGGCCAATCGAGAACCATTCTGTTTCTCTATATCTTGTTCTAACAGTAGTCTCTTGTCCTAAATACAGATTTCTCATCAGGATTATTAGGTGTAGTGGCACTCCCATGTCTTTAAAAGCATTCCATAGCTTTTCAGGATCTATGCAGTCAGTTAAAAAATTGACAAGCTTTGAAATTTGTATTTGCTTACCATTGTATGTGTATGTTATTTTTATAGTCTTTTTTTTTTTGTCCTGCAGAAAGTTCTCTTTGCTCTTTGTGCTATGAATGCTTTGACCACTACTGTGTGTTTAGTGGCTGCAGCTCTTCGTTACCTGCAGATATTTACAACAAGAAGATCCTGCACAGTAAGTGAGTTCAAGGCACAACTTAATTTTTAAAAAAACAGAGCTGCTTTAAGTGTAGAGGGAATTTTCTAATTAAAAAAATTAAAGCAAGCATTTTTTTTCCTTGTTAGGAGGAATCCCAGGTTTGTGCACAGGAAGTTGAAGAACAAGCTCATATTTCTGATCCAGAAGATTTTGTGCCACCTGTTCCACCACCTTCTTATTTTGCTACATTCTATTCTTGCACTCCTAGGCTGAATCGCAGGTAAACTGCCGAGACTGAAATTGCTCTGAATGTTATGGGTCACCATGTGATAACTGATTTAACAGCACCTTTACCTATTACAGTAGCCATTTTTCTTAGAAGTTAGAATTTTGTTGTGACTGTCATCCCAATCTCCCAAGTGATATGTACTGTAATTTTAGACTGACTGCAGGCTATAATTTTGTGGTTTTCATCTCAGAGCCTTGTGACATTTGAGTCTGGGTAAGAGATACCTAGTAATTTCTTGGAAGTTTGATGTTACAACATTTTTATGGCACATGTGCAGCATACAAACCTTTTGAAACAGTTGAGAGCAAAATAGGTGGACTTTAAATCATATTTTTCGTTTATACTTCAGAAGTTCTTAAGTACATGCACTTTTCAGCATTAAAACATACTAATTTACACCTAAAATAGGTGGGTAAAATGCAGACCTCCAGATGTCAACATGGCCACTAGTAAGGAATGCAGTCCAATATCCAAAGGACCACACTCTGCCCCATTCTTGATCTTACAGAACATTAAGTAGCATACTATAAAATCTTACAGATTTCATAATACCGGTGTGGGGTTTTTTAAAATTTTTTTTCCAGATTGGGAAAGTGAGGCATGTTTTGAAGTTTGTTTTTCTACTTACTTCATTAAACTACTTAGGGTTATTTGTGTGTATAAAGTAACAAATATATTATACTTTTCTTTTTACACCTGAGCATTTATTCTGTTTTATCTTTCTGTATACATTCCTGTTACATCAGAGGACAAGGTGATTCATTCATGGAGCTTTATTTGTTGCCTAGAAAGGATAGTGGTAATTACTGGTCTGAAATATGTTTTTTGCTAGTTAGAAAATAAGGACATTGGTAAACCCATTGAATCATTTGGACTTAAATAAGTGTTGACTTAACAAGTTCCTATTGGTTCAGTGGTTCTCTCTGAATTAAAACTAACACTTGGATTTACCTTGATGGTGAGCAACATCACATGTTCATAAAGGGGTGACATGATTCACTTGGATGTCCTGCTTTAAGGTGAAACATCTACAAAGAGAGGATTTCTGGTTGGGTGGGTCTAAAGGAGTATAAACCTCTCAGCGTGTAGGCCTTAACAGGTTGACAGTGAGTATACATCCTTACTATTGAACTCTTAAGTATTTTACCTTTTCCCATATAGTCCGTTTTCTTACAATACACCTAAAAGAAAGAATGAGGTAAACCCTTTCCCCTGGAGAAATGTTGAACTGTAAAAGATGTTAAAGGTAATGTCAGTAAAAGTAGACTACATTCACAAATGAAGAGATCAAACTCTCCCTTTCTTCTGTTCCAGGCCTCATACCTGTAGTATACTGAAATAGGTTCTCCCCTCCTTACTAGCTCTTCATTTATAATTTTACAGATTGTATTATGTTATGTTTGCATATTCAGGCCTCTAATCCTGAATTTCTCACTAATCCTAAAGACAAAGATCAGTTTTTCCAGTAAATAATACACATCATAGTCTTTATTTATTTATTTATTTTGCCTGTTAAACAAATTCCTAAATTAAAGATTAAGAGATTCAGAAAGAGAAGAATAAATGATATGGGTGGAATTTGTCCATCCCACCTTCAGAGTAAGGCAAAAGCAAACCCCCTTCTGAACAAGGGTGATAGCATCACCTTAGGATCTCCATAAGTCAGAAACAAATTGAAGGTACATAACAACAACAACAACGGTACTTTGTAATAGCTCTGATGCAATTTTGTCAAGTTTTTTATTGGTTTGTTTTGGCTTCACTATTAAATCTGATTTCAAAGTCTGTTTATAATATTTATGTATTTACATACCCTCTTCCCCTTAGGCATAAAAATGTAGTAGATAAAATAACGAGAACACATTTTTTGTTAAACTAGCAATGAGGAAGTCAGTACAAAAGGAAGGTGGGGGAAAGGAAAAGGTTTCCTTTGTCATTGACATAGAAATAACAGATGAATGTTTTGAGGTCATCATGGATTTGACAGAGGAGGAGATAATAGTACAAAATATATTTTGTTCTCATTTTTTACTTTTTACCTTTTTGTTACTTGACAGTTCCCCTAAGTGACTTAGAAATGAATCAGTCCTCGGCCTCTTCACAATTGGTTTTTCTAAACAGTATCACTTTGTTGGAAAAGGACATAGGAATATAAACATAGAGAGAGCCCAGTTAAATCAGACCCAAAGTAGTCTGGTATCCTATTTTCCACAGCGGAAGACCTAGCAACTTGGTTTACTGAGTGTGTATGTGCCTTCAAGTCATCTGTTGATTTACATCCTTCTAATTTCTTGTCTTGGGAAGTCAAATAAACTTTCTGTGAAATGTACTGTATTATGTTTAGACATTTGGTTCTTTCTAGATACCAAAGTAAGCAAGCCATATGCAGACATGTTATCTTGTACATGCTGAGCATTTCCCTACTACCTGCAATCTTGTTGTCTTTCTATTATTGTTATTATTATTATTAACCTTTATTTATGAAGCGCTGTAAATTTACACAGCGCTGTACATGCAATCTTTTTAGTTAGATGGTTCCCTGCCCTCAGGCTTACAAGCTAAAAAGACATGACACAGAAGGAGAAGGGAGTGGTGACGGGAAAGGGTAAGAGGTCCAGCAGTTCCTCTCAACCTCCGAGGCCTGGACCAAGGCAGATGGACTGAAGGGAGGGCTTGGCTTCAAAATGGAAGGTTAATCATTATCCAGGGAAAATACATACTCACAAGTAGGATAATACATATACAATACATAGCAATACAGGAAATGGATCGATAAACAGCCAACAACAGAACATCAGATAGTAAGCGACAATTATGCAATGCCTGGGAAGGCTTCTCTGAATAGGATGGTTTTCAACTCCGTTTTGAAGCTGGTTAAAGAAGTGATGGCTCTTGCTTGTGGAGGAAGAAGGTTCCAGGAGTGATGAAAGCACTAATTAAGTAATTGCTGATTAAGATAACAATGTTAACTGTTAAGGGTTACCCAAGAGTTTCCAAGTGAAGAATAGTGAAGAAAGAAACAAAGTAATAATAATAATAATAATATGTTTTATTTATAAACCGCTATTCCAAATAGATCATAGCGGTGTACAAGAAAATTATATAACAATACAAGAAAAATCTACAATTAAGATACACTGTATCTTCAGGCCAGCCCCTGATGACGCTGGGCTGGCCTGCTCTCTCCCTCAACGGCCGAAAGATGACAGTTATGGAGGGAGGGCGTTCAGTCTTCAGGCCAGCCCCTGATGACGCTGGGCCGGCCTGCTCTCTCCCTCAACGGCCGAAAGATGACAGTTATGGAGGGAGGGCACTCAGTCTTCAGGCCAGCTCTTGATGACGCTGGGCCGGCCTGCTCTCTCCCTCAACGGCCGAAAGATGACAGTTATGGAGGGAGGGCACTCTGTCTTCAGGCCAGCCCCTGATGACGCTGGGCCGGCCTGCTCTCTCCCTCAACGGCCGAAAGATGACAGTTATGGAGGGAGGGCG